>NC_044030.1:9792630-10165825 GCF_900496995.4 Aquila chrysaetos chrysaetos | reverse complement strand
CTGGGAAGGAGGGAGGGGTGGGGGAGGGTGTTTTTAAGATTTGGTTTTACTTCTCATTATCCTTGTTTTGATTTGATTGGTAGTTTTCCCCAAGTTGAGCCTGTCTTTTGCCCCTGGCCATAAGCGGTGAGTGATCCCTCCCTGTCCTTGTCTTGACCCACGAGCATTTCTGTATATTTTCTCCTCATCCCACCAGGGCCGGGGAGGGGGCAGGAGTGAGCAATCGGCTTCGTGGTGCTTTGTTGCCAGCTGGGCTTAAGCCACGGCAAGGGCTTGTTTTTCTTGGTAAAGGCTGGGGCTGGTAGAAGTCACTCTGTACCTGCCAAGTACTGTTACCCCAAGGCTTGCCTCTGGCTTGGATGCCCGTGCCCTTTGTCCATCCCTCCTTGACAGCCCTCGCCATAGCCAGGTTGCCCTGGCCAACATCAGACAGCAGAAAGAAAACAGAGCAGAGCAGAAGTGTGGGTAGCTGGGCAGAGAGAGGGACTGGAGGCAGGCTGAGGGCATCGGACCTGCGACGAAACCAGCTTCCCCTCCTGCCCGCTCTGCCCTCGGCATCTGCTGCACTGCGGCTGCAGCAGGATTTGCTGCGGGAGGAGGCACCGCTGACATGGCCCTGGGGCTCCGGGGGCCCACGGCCGTGCCCCCCAGCAGGCTGGTGCCACCCACGGTGGGGCGCGGGGGGAAAGGGAAGAGGCAGCAGGAGAAGGGGCAGAAAGCAGCACCCGGAGACTGTGTCAGGGAAATCAGCATTTATTTCCTTTTCCTTGAACAAACATTTGCTGGAGCCCTGCTAGTGCCACCGGCAGGGGGGCCTCTTGCCCGACTAGGAAGAGTCCTGGGGGCTGGGGGCCCTCCTCTTTGCGGGGCGCCGGGGCCCCCCGGACGAGCGGCCCCTGCCCCGGCCAGGAGCGGAGGGGCTGTGGCCGCAGCCCTGGGCAGAGGGACCTGCCGCCGCTTCCTGCCCCGGCTCCTCCTGGGGCTGCTCCTGCTCTGCAGGGACGGGCACAGATGGGGGGCGGCCAGGACCCCCACGGAGGGCAGCCTCCGACGTGCTGGGTTGGTCCTCCCTGTCAGAGCCTGCCGGGCTGCTGGAGGAGGCCGGGTGGGGGGCAGGAGTCCCCCCCCCGGGAGCTGGTGGGGCTGGAGCTGGAGCTGGAGCTGGAGCTGGCTGCAAGACTGTCGTTCTCCTCCCCGGCAGGAGCGGAGGAGTGCACCAGCCTCTGGGCCTCCTCGCTGCACTGGTGCACAATCCTGTTGATGAGGCCATGGATCAGTGGTGCTGTACGTTCCTGGAGGCCAGGCTGCATCCGCTGGACCACAGCCTCCCTGTCCAGCCCGTAGGAGCACAGAGCGTGCAGGATCAGCTTCTCTGCTGCCACTGCCAGCCACTGCTGTTCCTCGTATATTGCCAACAGCTCCCGGCGCAGCCAGGGCAGCACGGGGTAGAGGAGGTACTGGTTTTGCTGGAACAGTGGTGCCCAGACCTCAGGCAGGAGACCACCCTCAGTAGCCCTTACCCCAGTCCCTGCACCCCCCTGCTCTTCCAGTGATGGCATCCCCTGCAGAGACGACAGCGAGGATGCTGCGGGGTGATGGGGGCTGCTGTTGGCCAGGCGGCTGAGAGCTCTCCTTGCCTGGCTGATGGCGACTGATGGCTCTGAGGGGTGTGTGATGACATGCTCCAGGTAGTCATCTTCTCCCCGCACAGAAAACTTGACCTTCGCCATCTGTGTTCTGCAGAGCGGGCAGTTTGATGTAATTTCTGCCCACCGCAGGATGCAGCCCAGGCAGAACTGGTGTTGGCATGGCTGCACAAAGGCGATGCTCTTCCGAGCATTGTGGCAGATGGGGCAGCTCCAGTTTGTCCCTGTAGCCATGTTTGTGCTCCCCAGTGGCTCGGGGAGAGCGGAGGATGAGGAGCTGCTCCCTGTTGCAGGTGGTGGCGCTGCCAAGGGCTGTTGTATGCTGCAAAAGGGAGAGGGATATATATGTAATATGGTAAGAGGTTTCTCTATAACATGGTAAGAGGTTGAGAAGATCAGTCTTTCTTGATTAGACCACGTATTCAAGCACACAGAAAAGCTTGCAGATAACTGGAACAAATGGCAAGTGCACTCTTCAAAACACCAATAATTTAAAAGTTTCAGGTAAGCCACAGGCCTGTTCCATTTTGATTTTAATCCAGTATGATCTTCCCTCAAACAGTTCTCTAAAACACTATTCAGTGAAGACTTGTTTTGAAAGGACTGTCCTTCCTTTCATTGGGAGCAGGACTGTCCGTGGTTCCCTGTGATGCTTAAGGTTTCTGAAGAACCCTACAGTATTTTTAAACGGAATTTCTATTAACAAGGACAATATTTTTCTGCCAGCAATTTGGACTTATTCTCATAATATACGTATGTCGTAGTTTAATCCCAGCCGGCAGCTAAGCAGCACGCAGGTGCGTGCTTACTCCCCCACCACCCAGTGGGATGGGGGAGAGAATCGGAAAGAAAGTAAACTTGCGGACTGAGATAAAGACAGTTTAATAGGACAGAAAGGAAGAAAATGGTAATTATAGTGATAATAATACTAAAATGACAGTAGTAATAAAGGAATTGGAATATACAGAAAAAGTGCTGCACAATGCAGTTGCTCACCAATTGCCTACCGATGCCCCGTCAGTTCCCAAGCAGCGTTCTGCCTCCCCCGGCCAACTCCCCCTACTTCACGTACTAGGCGTCACGTCACACGGTATGGAATACCCCTTTGGCCAGTTTGGGTCAGGTGTCCTGGCTGTGTCCCCTCCCAGCTCCTTGTGCCCCGCCAGCCTTCTTGCTGGGAGGGCACAAGAAGCTGGAAAGTCCTTGGCTTAGTATAAACACGACTTAGCAACAACCGAAAACATCAGTGTGTTATCAATGTTAGTCTCACACTAAATCCGAAGCATAGCGCTATACCAGCTACTAGAAGGAAAATTAACTGTATCCCAGCCGAAACCAGGACCTAAAAGAAAACTCTGGATGCACTGCAAAGTGCCTCTGCTCCCAGATGACACCAGGCAGACGTTTCCAGTGAAGAACACCTTTGCTAAAGCCAGCACGTGCCCAAGGAAGGGTTTGGTGCGAGGCATTCCCACCTCCTGCCAGGGGATCAAAGCAGAGGGGACCGTGCCTCCGCTCCTCCTGGGACCTGAGCCCCAGCCTGCCTTCCGTCCACATTCCTGGGGGTGCTCCTGCACCCCGGCCCTTGAGCCCTGTAGCCCAGGAACAGCACGCGGCCATTGCCAGCAGCAGGGCACAGGCTCTGCACGGAGTGTCCAAGGCCTCCCAGCTGACGCTGCTCAGGCCTCTTCTGCCGGGGTGTGACCTGGCCGGCCTGGAGCCGGGCTTTCACCGGGCTGAGCTGCCACAGCGCTTTCTCTGCCGACCAGGCGGCCACGGTGCCTCCCTTCATTGCACTCTTGCTCACCTCGGTAGGGTACGGCCGTGGTTTTACACAGAGCCCAGCACCAAGACGTGTTTCTGCACAGGAGGTACTTGGTGCAACTAGACGGAGGCCGTAGCGAGCAGCGGAGGCTGGCAGGAGAGCAGAGCCCCAGGACGCCAGGGCAGAGGGTGAGGCATGGAGGAGGCCAGGCCTGGGCTAATGGGTGATGGGGCACAGGCTGGACCTGGAGACCTCCCCACCCCGGCAAAGGGCTGCACGGGGCTGTACCCTCTCCCTCCAGATGGGCCCTGTCGACCGCAGGTTGCAGCAGACTCGAGATGGGGGACGTGCACACAGCTCCAGGAGAAGGAGGAGAGAGCATCACGGGTGGCAACGACGGCAACGCCAGCAGCACCGCTTGGAGTGAGAGACGAAGGCTTTTCTGGCGGCTTTCTTAGTTTTACTTTCTTCTTTCATAGTTAGGTGACTAACGAGTGCCTCCAAGTCCCCTTGAGGGCCGGCGCATGCCCCTGCTGCTAGCCCGGCCCTGGTTTCGCCAGCTTCTGGGGCACCCTGGTGTTGCCGGCAGCGTGGCCTCTTGTGGGCTGCAGAGGCCTGGGAGCCGCAGGGCCTCCTCTTCGGGGGGCACTGGGCCCCCCAGGTGACCAGTCCCTGCCCCGGCCAGCAGTGGAGGGGTCTGCCACTGCCGGCCCCAGCTCCTCGTGGGGCTCCTCCTGCGCTCTGGGCTTGGGGGCAGGAGTCCCCTCCAGCGAGTCGGCGGGGCCAGGGCTGCCCGCGGGGCCGTCCTCCCGCTCCTCAGCAGCACGGGGTTGCAGGAGGCCCTGCTGCTGCAGGATCTGCTCCCTGCACCGGCCTGTGGCGACGCCGATGAGCTGGCGCACAAATGTCACCGTCTGGTGTTGCAGGAAGGGCTGCAGCTCCCGGACCAAGGCCTCCTCGTCCAGCCCGTAGCGGCACAGATTGGTTATGATGGTGCCCTGTGCCAAAGCCAACTCCCACCAGCGGGCCCTGTGCAGCACCTGGTTCAGCCAGGACAGCAGGGGCTCGAGGATCTCCAAGGAGCCCCGGAAAAGGCCTGCCCAGACCTCAGGCTGGAAGCCAGCCGCCTGAGCCCTGGGCGCTGGCCTCGCGGCCCGCTGCTGCTCCTGGTGGCCAGCAACCGACGGGTCTGAGGGGCGTTGAACAATTATCTCCAAAAAATCCACCTCCGACCGCACGGAGTAAAGAACGGAGTTGATGGGTTGCCTGCAGAGGGGGCACGACGGTTTCCTCTTTGCCCACCGCACGATGCAGCCCAGGCAGAACTGGTGGAGACAGGGGGTCACATAAGCGACGTCATCTTCGGAGTCGCGGCAGATGGGGCAGCTCCACTCTACCTGCGTGGCCATGTTTGCTTGTTGTGGCAGGGGGGTGAGCCGAGGACAAGGAGCTGCTCCTCCTCACTGGCGTCACACGCTGCGAGAGGGAGAGAGGCCACGGTCGCTCGCTGTCCCGGGGAGAGGAGGGGAGGAAGGAATGCCCAGGCCCCTCGGGAAGGACACCCTCCCGGCTCCCCGAGCCCCATCGCCCGCCCCACGGCCACCCCGGGGGGACGCTTCCCCGCACAGCTCACCTCCGCTGCTGCAAGCTTGCCCCGCGGTGCCCGGCCGCCTGAACGTGGCAGGGCCGGGGAAACACAGGGGATGGCTCCGGGACGGGCAGCGAGAGCTGCCGACGGCAGCCCCCAAAGCACCAGGAGAAGCCTCGCTCGACCCTCCAGACCTCGCAGGCACGCTCGGCAGGAGTCCAGGCACGAGCCAGACTGGCCCAGGCTCTGCCGGCGCCCGAAGACAAGGAGCACAGCGTCAGCTAAAACTAGGGAGTTCAGCCTGGAGACCAGGCTCTACCTTCGCCCATGAGGGCAGTCTGGCAGTGGGGCCGGTTTCCCAGAGAGATTTTTGCCATCTCTGTGCTTGGGGGTTTCAAGCCCCAGCTGGACAATTCCCTGAGCACCTGGTCTGACCCCAGGGCTGACCCTGCTTTGGGCAGGAGGTTGAACTACAGACCTCCCAAGGTCCACTCCACCCACATCCTTCCTGTGATCTTACCCTAATCCTGTGAGAAGAACCAAGTTTAAGATGGTCATCAGCAGAGTCCATATCAACAACTTTGCAGGAGAAAAAAGGAAATACCATTTTTTGTTTTCATGTTCTATACTTCCGTGGCACTCATCAGTTTAGCGTCTGCCTACTTTGCAAATGTAAAGTTTTCCACAACACAGTGCCACACTCCTGGCAGTGCAGCAGAATGGATAAGCTAAAACTCAGATTGTCAAAAGTACATCCCTCTGGATCAGTGGATAAACTACAGTTGCGAGGGATGTTTGCAGAAGACTAATTGTTTAGACCCAAGGCTTTCTAATAGTCTGAGCAGTGAATTCTGCCCATTTAACTGTGTTGGTAAGAACAGTTCAAAGAAGCTTTATATTTTTATTGCAGAATGCTTAATCGTATTTGTCTGTGTTTATGTTGTGCTCCACTCAGTAGTATAGAGAGAATGCTGTCCAGAAGAAGCTTTTGGAAAGAAAGTATTTCCTTAAAAATTTACTTTCCGAGAGAGATCAACCTCTCCGCAGGCAGCGAGGGCTGGACTCTCGGCAACATTTTTGCTGCACACTGCAGCCTTGTGACAGTCTGGCTCTGCATGTTCTCAACAAAACCAGGAAGCCTTAATTTTTTTCTGGGCTTGGGAGTGTAGCTTTGGGTGCTGCTTGTGGAAGGCAGTGTATTTGATCCATGACAGTGTCAGAGAGAGGCTCAGGAGAAGGACCCCGTAAAGAAAGAGGCTGAAATAAGCAAACAACATGAAAATAAAGGGAGAGACAAGAAACCTTATTAGCAGTATTTGCTTTTAGAGGTTTCTCTAGCAGTATTTTTCATTCTATTCATGTAGTCATTTTACTCCTATTTTTTAAGTTCCAAGCCTGTAAAATCATGTTATGATTCACCTCAAGCTCAGATTCTTCCCTATCTACCGTTTTCTTCAGTGAGCTTTCAGTCAGATCTTTTTTTTTTTCCCCTTCCAAGAAAAGGAACTGTACATATAAAAGTCCTCTGTCACAGGGCATTAAACAGACCCATCTCTTGCTGTTTCAAAAGCCCAGGGATAGAATGATGTTTTTTTTCTGGGCCCATTAATTATAAAACATTTGTGGACACTGAGGGGTGAGAAAAGTAATCAAATATTCAGCAGCATCTGTTTTCTATTTATTGGACACGCACCTTCCAAGAAAATGTGAAAGGCTTTTGTTCCCTGGGTCCATAATCTCAGGCACGGCACCCTGAGGGGAGGACCAAGCTCGTACTTCTGTGACTCCTATCGCATCCGCTCCACTGAACTGTCATTTCTAAGCAAAGCTTAGTTGCTGATGGGTTTATACGGATTCCTTAGTATGTATCCAGGCTCTAAAGCAGCTTTCTACTCCTGCTGCTGGAGCGGCTGACATGAACTCCTGAAGAGAATTAACATTTCTATTTTAAGATGCAAAAATAAAAATTTTAGCTCTGCAGGAAAAATGTGAGCAGTGGGATCGTTGTTTCCCAGGCATTTCTTAATTCTCCAAGTATTGTAACACTGAAAACTTTTCTGTGATAACTTGTTGCTTCAGTGGGCTGTACTCTGCCATCTGCCCCCATCACTGGTGGAGTGGTTGGGTCCTTTGGTGCTTCCTTACCCGACGGGAGGGTGGAGGGTAAGCTGTAAGGCACTCGGCTTTCTTTGTACCTTTGATCAAATAGCTGTGTTGGTGCTCTGCCCATCTGGTTTGAAAGAGCACAGCAGCATTTCATACCAGCTGATACTCTCCAGGCTTTGGGTGAGCCAGGTGCTTACACACATCTGACTTGACGTTAATGAGTGGCCTTACTGCCCTCAAGATTTCCTACAACTGACACCTGCTTAAGTGTGGGGCTGCACTGTGCCCTTGCACAAGCTACTGACTCCCAGCTTAGCCAGCTATCTGTAAGTTCATTGTCATGACTGGTAGTAGACACCTTTGATTCTCCTGTGGGTGCAGGCTGTCTTTGGCACTGACGAGCTGTCTAGGCTGTAATGTTCCCCTGAGCCTTGCTCTGTTTTCTACTGACCTCCATTTCTTTTGAATGCAAAGTTGCCTGCGGCTTTGCCATATGTTCAGGTGGCTGCAGTTCTTAGGTAAGAACCCTGTATGTGTGTATGTAAGTAGATGTATACAATGTATAGGTATATGTGTATGCTTATTAGACTGTAAGAGACTTTTTGTATGTGCATCTTCTGTGACCTCTTCTCCCTTTGGGGGAGGAAGAAGGAAAAGGGGATAATGGGGTTTTGTAGATAAACTCCTTTGTGTTTGAGCAGCCATGGGAATGGCATAGCCTGCAAAGAAAGTATTCTTGCATTAAATGGAATGTGCTGGAAGTTCATCCTACAGTTTTTAGGTTCTATTTGGAGTCTGAAACCATCTTCTAATTGACTCAGATGCAAGCCAGGTTTTCCCAAATTATTAGTTCCTGTTTCAGAGTCTAAAAAGAGCTGGATTTTTTGAAGTTCACATATTTTAGGCAGAAGAATTTATGGCCAGACTAGCCTACGTCCTCAGAGATATCAAAGTATTTCTCATCTGCTTCAGAACCTGAATAGGTACCCTTCTGTCAGACAAACTCTCACTCACAGGACATCAACTATCTTGAGCTTTTTTCAAAAGCTGGTCTCTTATTTCAGTGCCTACATAGAAATCAAGCTCTGCTGTGAGACATGCCCTTCACTCATGCAGAGACAGAAGTACCATTTTGTATATTGGCGGTTTCTCTGCATATAAATGACTTCATCACAGTTTTGCAGCATGGTTTCCCATATTACTGAATAGTTAATAGCATTGTCTTCATTTTTTTGCCCTCACTGCAAAGAAAACTCCAATCACAGACAGTAGGAAGCCAGACTGTGAATTATCTCTCTTTTGAAAATGAATTGGTAAAGTATACCTACTGAAAATACGAGACCTTTGTGATTAATTCCTTGCAGAATCTGTCTGAACTAAGGTAGGTAAGCACATTAATTTGAAGGGCCATGAAATGTAGCTGGTCAGATATTCTGTTTAAGTGGATGTTGCTTGCTATCTGTTTTTCCTCCTTCTCCATCCACACATAAGAACTCAGTGAAAAATAGAGTGCTGGTTAAACTTAGTATGGCTCCACACCATGACAGCTTGGTGGCAAAGCCAACCTCAAGTGTTTGTAGTGATTAATTTTGCCTCCATACTGCCATTTTCTTCCCCTGAAGATATACTGGTAGAGTTATTCTAATGCTATCACACTGGCTACTGTTTAAGAAATTAGCGCTGGAACAAGTTGCCTGGAGAGGTTGTGGAGCCTCCGTCCTTGGAGATATTGAAAAGCCATCCGGACATAGTCCTGGGCAACCGGCTCTAGGTGTCCCCGCTTGAGGAGGGGGGTTGCATCAGGTGGCCTCCAGAGGTCCCTTCCAACCTCAACCACTCTGTGGTTCTGTGAAAAAGGAATTGGTGCTCTTTCCAGGCCAAACCATTTGAGTGACCTTGGCTAGAGTATGGCCTGACAGTCAGTTCTCTTGACACAACTGGTGGTACAGGGCAACACCGAGTGTGAAACACCAACTACCAGCGAGCAGACACCGGTGCATGCAAGAACTTCTTAGTCTGACATTGTTGCTGAAGACACGAGTAAATGAATTGTAGAACTGCTGCCTCACCAGCATGCTCAGATGTTTGACCCAACTGCATTTAATTTCAGATAAATGTACAGGATGAAATAAATGCAATGATGAATACATGTATGGTTGCTCTCATGCAGGCTGTGGCCCAGGATTCCCGGAGGAGGTGGCTTAGCTTACCTTCTGAAAATGTACATTGTCTAGGAGCCAAATGGCAGATACTTTCTCTCCTGTCTTACTTGGTATTTGTCTGTTTTAGGTCAGAGCCGAGGTCTCTGTTCTGTCTCTACTGTAGACCAAGGTGCATTTCTACCATCAAACGACCCCGGGCTCTCTGCCTGGCTACAATTTTTAACTGAAGTCACCCAGGAAGAAACAAGAATCCTAGATCAGAAAGAAGACAGAAGGAAAAATCCCTGTAATCTCAGTTTAGGTGGGACTTGGAGATTTTGTGGTCAGTGTCAGATTTACCTCTAGCTTGCACAAACAACATGCTCTGTCTTTGTCTCGGTTGTTCAGCTCCTCATCTGACAAACAAAATTCTGAAGATTTGTTTGTAGGTCCCCATTAAAGAACTGAAGATTAAGCCAGTCATCTTATGACAAAACATTCCTGTTTTTTAGTGTGGAGCTAAATATCTTCTCTCCCATCACCTGCAGAAAGAAAGATTCATGAAAACCCTCAAGTACGTCTTGTAAGGGCTGTACCATAACTCTTCACAGGCTTGTTTATTTGAGTGAGTTTTGTAGGTGAAAACTTTGCACCACTTCTTCTCAACCCAACCTTTACATCTAGTTTAATTGCTACCTGAAATATTTTTGAATTGCGTTTTCAAAAATTAAAAAATATCGGCTTTTTTTTTAAGATATTACTTTCCTTCCTCCTCTTCTTTCCCAGTGAAACACTTTTCAGAAAATGTGTTGTTTCAAAATTTTTGCTTCCGTCCTAGAAATAACAAAGTCCCCCCCTGCCCCCACATAAAGGAATAGGAAAAGAAAAAGGAAAAGGAAGAGTGAGGAAGATAACGGTAGTACTCTGCGAGAATCTAAATCCTAGATATCATTCATACTTTTCACCCAAGAACAGCAAGGGAAAAGTAAGGACATAAGGTGTGAATAAAATACCTGCTTTTTAGGAAGGGTGTGAAGAGATTTTTAACGCAAGTTTCTAGCATTTTTTTTAAATGCCTTTTCTTTGCAGAATATGCTGCCAAACTCCTTAAAAATAGTTACTGTTGGGCCACCTTCAGCCAATGCATTTTGACATCTGTTTGAAATTTACACCACTTCATCAATAGACAGAAGGGGCCAACATTCTTTAGGGCAAGGGAATTCCCTCCTCATACCTAGCGTGTTTGGCATGAGCAATACCTTTATGTTTTTTGGCAGGCAGTATCGTGCCTCAGCCTTCAGATCTCCACTCAGATCAATTTTATAAGATAAAAGCACAGAAGCCTTTCCTGGAGTCTTTCCTAAGTTATACAGAAGGAATGGAAGCATATTTGAGCGTGGTGATAGCTGCTGTGTTGATTTCCTCCCCCAGCTGTAAATACCTGTCAAATACATGTATTATGCACACTAACATATGGAAGCTTGAGGTTCACAGGTAGTTTCAGGCAACAAACCCATCTGATGCTTGATGAAGTAAAGCTGTGCTGAAAGAGGCCTTTTAGATATTACAGGCTATTTTGCAAAAAGACATGTTGTGAGAGCTGCCTTTCTCATTTGACAGAATCTTTTTCTTAATTTCATTTTTGTATAAATATTAGTGGGAAATGCATCAGGCAGACTTTTAATAAAATATACAAAGTGTTCATCATTTTTTCATAAAGTCTGTTGTGTACTGTGTATCACTTTTTTCCTGATTTTATTTTTTTGGTAATGTTTGGTAAATGCAGGAAATCCAAGAAGTGTTACTGAAGACACTGACCCTTTGCAGCTGTCTGTGTGTTTTTGTTAACTGGAATATTAATGAATGTATACCTGGTGACTTGGGCAACAGGATCATGGCCAGGTTGGGTGGGGCTTTGAGCAATCTGGTCTAGCAGAAGGTGTCCCTGCCCATGGCAGGGGGGTTGGAACTAGGTGGTCTTTAAGGTCCCTTCCAACCCAAACCATTCTATGATTCTATGATTCTATGGCATAAATCAGATTGATAAATCAAACAGCTCAGTGAAGACCTATTCACATCATCAAATGTCATGATTGTGAGTGTTCTATTGACAATTTGATAGTACCAGAGACGTTTCTTGCTTTTGCCAGCTGAATAAAAGAAGGTTGCAGGCTCGCTGTGTCTGGAAACAAGCAAGTTTTTTTCAGTCAGACAGAGAATGAGTTTCTAAGCTACCAGGTGTTTTCCAGTTCTGTTTAGCTGAAGCATGGAATCTGACTTCTGAGCAGAAAAGGTAAATTGTGAGTGAGCCTCACTTGCTTTTCGTTATTTATTGTCCATTCTCTGTTCATCCCCATTGCACTAAACCACAAGGTTGGCAGAACACAGGGAGCGGACTGAAATTCTGGAGAAAAAGTTGTGAATAGCTGTAGCGTATGGAAGTCCGTTCCCATGTAGACTAAACTTCCTCTTACAGGAGTTATAAAGGCTTGTCACAAGCAGAAAATAAGCGTGTTCTAAAAAACCCAGGGTACAATTGTGTCCTCATTTTCATGTCCTCATTTCCTCTCCCACTAAGTCAGGGGAACCTGTGAATCTGAAGGCAAGCGAAGCAATGGATAGAGCCCTGTTTTTCTTTGTGTTTTCTGTGTTCAGGAGTGGTCTGGCCCACCTTGGAGTGGAACAGGCCCACAGGTTTTCAGGAAAGGGACCATTCTGCTGAAGATGGCTGGAGGTGTGAGGTTAAAACTATCACGTGGTTGTCTTTTGCAGGCATGCTCTTGCTATCATGGGAAGTGTCAGTGAGCAGTGATTGCCCTGGAGAAGCCATCGTTCTCTATTGGTGTCTGCAAGCTGGGTTTCTGGTCGGTGTAAACTGGGATTTTTCATTGACTTCCCTGAAGTAATGTAGTAAAACAGCACCAGAAAATCTGTCCCCAGCTTCTCGGTTGTTTTACGTCCTGATCAATAAAACTGGGGGGCAATTGCGTAACAGCACTGCTGAGTTTAACTGTAACGTCTTTTGCAAAGTCTTATCTTCAATGTTACGTATCTACAAAGCCTGTTTCCATTTCTGAGCCTGTCCAATGCACATTTCTGTCATGTCAGCCCATCCTTGATTAGTTAGTTATGACTTTTTTCCTCTGCTGGATGGAGAGGGGGAAATCTGGACTTAATAAAAAGACAGGAGACATTTACCTTCCCCTCCGCCTTATTCTGCATGGGAAGCTAAGAGATGAGTACTTCTGCCTAATACACGGTCATCCTCCAGTAAACCCAATGTCTTTCCCACTCCCAGCAAACTCGGTTCTGTGGGTGTGTGCTGGGTATTTCCTTCCTGGCTCACTTGTTGGTCTGATAAAGCTGGTCACACCTGGCAATTCTGAATAAATGATAGCCACTCATCACTTTGTGGACAGTGACTAGCAGCTCAAGTGTTTCAGTGCAGCATATCGACAGCCACCTATACTGGGATAAAAGCAGAAGTAGTGAGAAAACTTCTGGGGTTGCTTGGGTGCCATAAGCCAGGAAGGCTGAGTGCAACCAGTAACCACCAGGTCTTAAAGTCGTTGCTTAAACAGTTAAATTAGGTGACATTGAGAACCCCATGGCACAAAATGTTCAGGGTCTTCAGCTGCTATGTGGTTCGTGGTGTGGCTGCAGACACTGTGAGACCCACAGGCCTGGAGTGGGCTGGAAGAGCCACAGGGGCTTGTGCAGAGCATCTGCCGCCCTCCCACAGCCTGCCTGCGCTGGGCACCTCAGGGGCTGGCCACCGCCAGGCGTGGGCCAGGACGCTGGCTGGAGGGCATGGGCAAGCTCCTGGGAAAGGATTACAGGCTACCACAAGTTCACAGGGGTAAATATCTAGGTAAACAGGAATAGATTCAGCTAAATTTCGACTTGGGAAAAACTCCTAATCTCTAGGTAAGCATGTTCTTTGCCAGGAAAAAAGCTGAAATATTGAGTTATTTTAAAAATGCTTGCATCTGTGCTCAGTTAAGTTACATGACAGGTTTTTAAAAACGATGCATTTAGAAATTCTGTGTGCTGTTATTTGCAAATGGCTTCAAGAAAGTCCTGGTTACCCGATTAATTATTCAAAACTATGCAATGAATTATTTCTGTACAGGGTTTATGGACAGCTTATTCTAGATCTTTAATATTCATACTGAGATTGGATCATTTTAACTGAATGCCTACGGCCTATGTCCTGCTGTATGCTTCTGTCCTTTGATTGTATAAATTCCTGCACTCGCACATTTAGAATTTGTTTTTGTGATTTTTTTGGAAAAGATCCTGTTTATGTGGAAACTTTTGCCAGTGAACAAGTTCACTAGCATGCCATGGAAAATAAAATAGGTAGTGTGCTAAGGTGACAAATTTACCTGAAAATTATCTCTTTTCCTATTCTAAGCAAATGCTCTCAAGCATTTATATTTTAAAGGACTTCAGTCAAGATTTTTGTGGAATTAGGCAAGTAACATGATGACTGAGGAAAGGCTAAAACTCTACTGGTGTGTTTTGTAGGGAAAAATCTTATCATTTTTGGATTGGATTTGTTTTTTCATGGCCACTGCTCAGAACCAGCTCCCCTCTGAGATGCAGAGTGCACAGTTCAGTATGCATAACAAAGCATCTATCTTGCAATGCATATGGATAACAGATTAAATGATAGCTATTTAAAGTACAGTGGGGGAACACCAAAGGCTTCACAAGATTAATTTGCTGCTCTTTGAATAACAAAAACGTCAAACACAGAAATGTGAGTGGTTAGTCAGATCAAAGACTTCCACAGCTACAATGATAAATGCTCAGACTGTGCCTTCCAGAAGACCAAACAAAGGCGTTGAGGAAGAAAGCAAACACGCTGGGTGACTCCTTCCTTTCTCACTGTTTTCACCTATCTGCCAGTCAGTGTGCTAGCTCTGAGAGAAACCTGGAACAGACAGAGTGTGGCATGCGTCCTCCCCTTCCCATTGCTGGCATTGCCTTCTCGATTTGTGCCCTCTCAGAAGTGCTCCCAAATACAGTGCAGAACCACTTAAAAATATCTTTTGTTTGAGCCTGAGTACGCCCGTACTCTGGAGGCTGTGAAACTCTCAGGCCAAGGAGAGTAGTCAACTCTGGGTAACCGCGGACTTGTTTTTCCTTTTCCCTATCAAGACCTCTTGCTTCTGAATGCTAGCTCTGGGTGTGCCTATTCTCACAAGTTTCCTGTCAGTTTCTGCTACTGAACATGGTAGCATTTTTCTAATGATGGCGGTGTCTGTCTGATGAGGGAGGCGTGTCATTGAGTGGCCGGGAACATGGGTTACAGTGCAGTGAGGTGTGTGTGACCCCTCTCCAGAGTGGTCATGGCATACAGGGCAGAGCATTTCTCTGCCTGCTGCTGTCTGAAAAAGAGCCGCTCCTTTCGGAGGCAGGTCAGCGTCCCAGTCCTCCTTCCCAGCAAAGAAGGGCCTTCTCTGACTCTTGCTGTGCTCCCTTTGTGTCAGGTTGTCCTGAACGTCCAAGCCTGTGTCCAGCAGGCCATGGCAGAGGTGAGACCACACAGCTTCTGCACAGAGAAAAGCAGGGTATTTTGCTGCAAACCCAAGCTCGTAGCCTGCTATGGCTCCTGCAGGTGAGTCGGCCTCAGCCCGAAGCACAAGCCACTTGATCTCCACCTCACGATGTGACGGCCGCGCAAAGCACGTGGGTTATGGTGTGGTTCCCGCAACAAATTTGCTGCCAGCTTGGTGAGCTCAGTGCAAAATGGCCAGATGTTGGGCGGTAGGATAGTCAGTCTGAATTTGAAGCTCTCCTGTGGGCTAGGTTGGGATGTGATTCTCCTCTGCTTCCTTTCAGGAACATGCTGGGGACCAGAGAGTTGTATCTTTACCCACATGGGAGTACTCCATGGACATGCAGACCTTTTTCTCCCTACAACCCCCGTCGCGCAGTGATTTTAGACATTTGCATGAGATACTCGAGGGCAGACACTTGAAGAGGTGTTGGTCTGGGTGAGTTCTTCCCATTCTCTCTCCCCTTCGCCTCCCTCCCCAGGCAATAGTTGCACTGGTAAAACACATGCAGTTTTCATGCTTTATACTGCAGAAATAGATTTATTCCCATGTGCGCTACAAAAATGCCTCTGATGGTAGTGTCTGACTGTAACTTCTGCGCAGACAAACGTTTTTGGCCTAAGCCACTACAGCCTGGTTCAGTGCCCACCACATTACTGTGTGTGCTCCCACTTACTTTGACGAGCATCTGCTCCATCTCTGCTGAATTGCCCTTCGTCGCTTTTCCAGTGATAGCTACTGGACTTATTCTGATCAACAGCAAGGAAAGGATTTTGTCCAGATAATCTTTTTCTGTGTTTGAAACAAAGAGCCTAGCATTTTTAGCATGTGAATAATAGATCATTCAGAGGAAAAATCATCCCTTCTGGACATATATTTCAAAATTTGCGGCATGTTGTAGCTCCACAGACAGTCAAAAAGGAGTTACTGCTAAAATCTCCATGCACGTTGATACCTTTTATTTTCAGGTTTTATTTTTCTTGTGACTTTACTGTCTTACTGATTTTCTTTTTAACTTTTCTATGCCCTGATAAATGACTTTTCTTCCTTTGGAAGGAGTTTACTTTTAGACGCTTTCAATCTTCGTTTAAAAGTGGGGTTTGTATCCAGATTATTATTCTCATTGATTTCTGTTTCTTCCTCCTCCCAAATTCTTAATAACTTTGTGTCATGTCAGAACAAAAAAATGTTACACATTTGGAGGGATGTTGTATGAGATAAATGATACATACCACTTAGCTGTTTGCTCAGCAGAAGTGGCAGCATTGGTTGTCCGTTTGCTTGTTTATGGTGGGAGCAACAATCTGTAATAGCTGGAACAGCTACTGCCCGAAAAGAGATTGAAAATGCCGTATTTTCATTCCACACACAGAAGTATGGGGCAAAGCGGAAGAGGGAGAGGAGGAAAACCCTTCCAAGAAATGTAACCTCCGGTTATTCTCTATCCTTCCTTGCACTCTGCTGCTCTGTAATAACACTGTCATTGGTGACAACCATCCCGTCCCATAGATGGTTTAAATTGTTCTCAGCTGCTTCTTGCTTTTTCTGCGTGCCATTTCTCTGGGGGGATTTAACGTTAAAATTGTTTAATCAAAACTCAGATTCTCTCCTGATGTTGCGATAGTTTCATTCTCAGCTGGTGGTGCCGAAATTGTTCTTTCCAGGGGAGCAGCCTTTGCGTTAAAGCTGCCCTTCCAGTGTGAAGCCACTGCATTTTTTGCTAGTACCCAAAGGACAGGGGGAAGGTTGGAAATTTTTCAGTCTTCCAAAATGTGTCAGTGGGAAAGTGTACATTGCCCAAAGGTAACCATCCTTGCTTCTCTCCTCACTTACTTGATCCTGCCCTATCAGCCAAACTGCAAAGCTCCCTTCCCTCTGCTTTGAAATCTGAAAGACCTTGTATTTTATCCATTTCCATCGGGAGCAGCAAACAGACTTTGTGCTCAGGACCTCTGCATGACTGAAGTCCTACATGGCTTTCAGACAAAGCAGCCTCTCTGCTCTTCCAGCGTGCTCTCCTTTCAAAAGGAGACACTTTTGGTTTGGAAAAATATTGGTTGGTTAGCTTTTACAGCTGTGTAAATAAAGAATGAAGAAGAAAACCTGGAGGCATAAAAATGACAGGTCAAAAAGTTCTTGTCTTTGTCTCAGGTCTGTTATATCAATGTAAATTGGTAGGGAATCTCTTTCCTCAAATATTTCATTTCCAACCCCAGTGGTAGATATAGTCTACTAACTCTCTGACCAGCTCTTTAAATTAGTATGCTGTTCCCCTTCTTTTATGTGAATTACTATGAGGCCACATTTGTCGTGCCTTTGCCAGCTGAATTGCTCTGCTGTGCATAGCTTGACGTGATACGGCACTTCCAGACGCAGGAAATATTTCCATGTTTCTGATATTTCAGTGAGTCTCTGCATGACAGCACAGAACAAACCTGCCCAAATACGTGGTCCACCAAATTACCAGGCAATTAACTCACTCCACGTTACTAGTCGTTGCCCCTTGCTCTCCCAAATTATTCCTTCCCCTGTGATGTGGCAGTGCCTTAAGAGCGCCTTTTCTTTGTGCTGCAGTAGTTTGTGACGGCCCCGACATAAAGCACAGGATTCCCACCACTGCTTCCCCCTGCCCTTCCACCAAAGCCACTGAGTTCACAAGTATACCACTGAATATTGTCTGCTTCCTCAAAATCAATCACTCTCTGCAGAGTCCTCCCCTCTTCAGCCATCATTCCTCCTTTCCCAGATCTTGGCTGACTTCGGACTGTCTGCCGCACAGTGACATGTTCATCTCTTCCTCACTGCAGTCAGCTCTGACACGCTCTTGTCTGTCTCTCAGCGAGACAAAGTTGTTTTGTTCAAGATCATGAGGCACTGGGGTTTGAAAGGAATCTCAACGTTCGGTAGCAGGGGGAAAATGGCATTGCTGGGGGCTTGATTTAGGTGTCCTGTGCCATGCCACTGAGGCACCTCAACCAGGGACTGCAGGCCTCCAGCTGCTGCTCCAAAACGATGTGGATCTTGTGTCTGCCAGCCAGAGGTGGGGATCTGGGGTAATACAGGGAAACTGACATATCGGTGATGCCCACCCTTGGGTAGCTGGATCAAAGCATTGGACCTTGCGAGCGTGACTCAGTTGCACTCCAGGCGTTCAGACATCCAAGGACAAATCCTGCCCCTCTTTTTTAAGGGATGCTATGATTCGGTTTTGTACCTGAATCCTGACCTGCAGAGAGCTTCTCCAGCCTGGGCTCCACGTAGGCGTATGGGTGTGAGCTTTTACATCCATCCTGGCTGTGTAACCCAGGCATGAGATGCAAAAAGCCTACAGCTCTCTCAAGAGACATTGAAGGAAACCATTTGACTACCTGATTTCTCCCAGAAGAAGGATGTCTCCTTTTTTCCCTTCCCAGTCAGAAGAGGCTCAGCTGGGAGGGACTTCAAGTCCAACACTTCAGTCCATTTTTGCTGGAGGGCACGCCTGGAATGCACAAAAAGCACCTCGGAGTGCATACCTAGTGACCTTCTTCCTGAATCCGAGGGGGCAGTTTCTCTCCTGTCATGCCTGCAGGAAGCACTTCAGTGAAGAAGATTAACATTTTTTTTCCTTTTGTGGCTAGATACCTGGGTGACAGTTATCGACAGCAGGTGTAAGGAAGCAGTTGCTTAGTGTTAGCTTCCTGCTCCAAGTGGGCTGCAGACTGATGCCAGAGGACAATATGGCTCTCTAAGCGGAAGAATATGATCACTTAGTTTTTCTCCCTCTCAGTGAATAAACTCTTCTACTTGCCCTTTCCAAAAAGAGAACCATGCTACCTTTTTGATCTTTAATTTCTTTTCATCTCTTTACTAGTTTACCCACTTAATCCAAGGAATCTCCTTGCTGCCCTGACATAAGAATAGTTTATTATTGCCTCTAAATGAGTAATTGCTACTTGACTCTGTTGTTGTTGTTGTTTAGTTTCTTTATAGAGTGTCTGAGACAGGGCTAGTTTAAGTGTATAATCCTGGTGGTTATTTTGAAGACTTGCTTGTGACACATGAATTGTCTTCCAGATCATATATTGTAAACTGACAGTTTTCTGAGCACACTTAGCTGGAAGAAAAACTCATTGGGTCTCATAGCTGGTCATTTGAAAATCATAAAATTACTGTAAAAACCCTTCTCTCTTGACTGAAAATTTGTATCTTGTTCATCGTGGCAAAAGCAGAGCTTAGGTGAATGTGCTATGCCACGTAACTAATTTGTGAGGGTGACTCAATGAAAAACAAAAAAGCAGCTTGACGTATATACGGCAATCAGTGTAATGAGCTGAAATTCATGGCAGGAGAGAACATCCTTGCATACGGAGTATTAAGGTGAACAAAAGAAAAGAAGCAAAGAACCATTCTAACAACAACCCCCCAGACATTTGGAAGGAAAAGAAAAAGCCAAACCAGTTGTGTTGCAAGTTAAGCAAAGCTCTGGTAGGCAGGATTAGGAAAAAAATTTCCGACAGAAACTGGTTTTGTAGTTACCCACTTCAAAGCTCAGGCACAGCTCAGGCTCCTCTCCTATTGCTGCCTCTGGCCGCTGCAAGGCAGCGCTTCCACTTCTGGACTGCGTGACAATTTTGATGTACCCAAACCTGAGCTATTTCCACAGACCTGTCTTGGTTTTGACTCCGTTCAAAGAACATTTTTCATGTCTTCTCACTCAAACTCTTCTTCCCAAATTGAGGAAGAAGCTCAATAGCTTCAACAGCAAAATAGCTCCTAGCAGCCTGAAACTGTCTTGCTATGAGCATGCACGGAGCCTAGTGCACGAAATCACCAAGTAAGAGATCTCAAAATAAGTATTTCGTCATAGCAGATGCTTGGACATGCTTTGTGGCTGATTGATATATGTCATGAAATAAAACTGCGTTAAATTTTTCGTACACGGTTTTACTTTAAAAAGTTTATCAGCTCTCGTTGGCAATTGCTTTCTGCTCTAAGGGTCTATTTTAAGACTGAACTAGTGAAGTTGCATGTTGCCTTTGCCAGTATTGCTTTCAGCAGACATTTTTTATCCTGTTCTTTCACATTGCTTCAGGCAGTCTGAGCACTTGAAGATGTCCAGTGCCAGTACAAGATCTGTGTTGCCAAATGAACTCACTGGGGTGCCTTAAACTTCCCTAGCTGCCAGTACCACAAAAAGTGACACAGACTAATGGGTGCAGTGGAGACATAAACAAAGGGTTACCACTTCCTTGGCAAAGCTGTTGATGATGACATGTCACTTGAACCTTGGAAGCTGATTTTCTGACAGATACTCCCACACTTTGTGGGCAGAACTGTCACAGGCAGATCTAACTGCGCAGTGAAATGTCGTTCCTTCCTTTTTTCTGAAATTATAATTGTAGCTAATATTTCATGTCAGATTTGCTAACCTTGGAAGTTAATGTTATATCTTCCCTTCCATAAGACAAATAGCAATATCGGTTTCCCCAGGTCTTTGCTAGTTTGGAGTAGTGGTGATCCTAGACACTTTTACGCTTGGCACAGCACAAGGATGAGAAAACCCCAGTACATCTGAGAGGACCATTCCTGGGCAACAGGGGCATGAAGGTGGAGATTTTAAAAATGAGGATATGTGGCAGCCTGACTCCTCCAAACTGTGTTGCAGATTGGGTGTCCAAATCTGCCTCACTTAAATTTATAAGGCTGCCTAGACCTTCATAGCGTTTCAATATCAGTCTCTCAGAAGTTATAATAGTTGGTATTTGTGAGCTGGCACTAATTGTCTAACGTGGCGAGTGCAATGACACCACTAGCTGGCACAACTTGGCACGACAAAGAGTCACTGTGTGAAAATATAACCCAGATATGTCACTATTGCTTTGCGATTCATTAGAGTCAATCACGTCAAACTGACAATGTTGTCATAGCTGTTCTGAATTTCTCAGTTCTTGTCTCCCCTTTGCCTTGAATTTCTTTGGGTTTTTTTAAATAGTGGAAAGAACAGTGTATTGAGTACTTGATATTTTTGCTCAAGGGAGGATCAAAATACATAACTTCCGTTTGTTTTTAGTTAAGCCCTATCATCATCCTGCGTGTCTGTCAGAAGAGCATGAGCCATGTCTCTCAAGCTTTTTCTGCCAGAGAATATCAAGCTTCTTTGGGAAAGAGATGAGAACGATAGTAAGAAACTGATGGATTATGTGGATTTGGGTGGAAAATCGGTTTCAACAGTTTCTCCACAGCGATATCATATGGAGCCAGGGCAAAGACTAACGTAACAAGAACAGTAACCACGTTTTTTTCACCTATCAGGATGCGTTGTCCTGAGAGTGGAATGGAAGTTGGAAAATTTGCTAAGCATAAAGCATAAATTTATACACAGTGGCAATCCATCAATCTAAATTAAGCTTAATTGTAAAATGCATGGCTTGTGTTACAAGTATTTTGAAACTATGGCCTAAATAGTTAAAAAAAAAAAAAAAAAAGAAAGAAAAATTTGTAGTATTTGAAATAGTAGATTAAAATTTTCAGAAGCACTTGAGGAGCTTTTGTCCAAAAGTCTTTCTAACCTACTAAACCACTTGTTTTTAAGAATTTTTTAATGCGGATATTCCCCCCCACACACATTTTAGCAAGGAACATTGAGCTGTTCTGTCTCAGTGTTGACAGGTACTTAGTGACATTGAAACAAGTTTGTGGGAGATTAAAAACAGAAATGATGGATGACCTGTAAATGAGGTTTAGATGGGTACAAAAGATAAGGCCCCATCTGTACTGTTAATTGATTCTGGAATCACTGACTGAAGTTCAGGAAAACACCTCAATCTGACTGCAAACCTTCCACTGAATTGAGTGAAGCCAGGTGAATATCACAAGATTGCAAAATTAAGGAGGCAATTTTGAGAGTGGGAGCATTCTGGAAATTGTAATAAGCACTTGTTTCCAGCTGAGAACCAGAAAATATCAGGAAAAGGCTGAAACAGAATTTAGGAGTCATCTTAGCGAAAAGGTTGAAATGTGTTGGATGACAGTATCTGCAGATTCTAACTTCATTTGTCTGCAGTGAGTTTGACTAATCCCGTTAGAAGTAGCTGTTTAGGCAGCCTTCTGATGCTATGCAACAGTATCATCCCCATCACACACATGCTTTTCTTTGATGCCTCTTTTCAGAATAATTCCAGGCGTAAACTGCCTTCAGTAGCTATGTATCAGTTTGTCTTTTTAACCTTCACTATACTGTTTCATATTCAAAATTCAGATTTTTAATAGTGGGAGTTAAATGCTAATCCAGAAGTATTTCTAACCTTCAGGATCTTCGATCTATGTAGATACCTTTTGATTTCCAAATTGAGCCTTTGTTATCAGTCTTCAGAATAGAAAAAAGACACCATGATAGGCTCAAATATTATTGAAAATGGTGGTTGGGAAAACACTTACAGATTTTTAAGCAACCAGGCTTAAGCATCTTGCTAGAAAAGCATCTAAGCTAGAAAAGGACAACGCTGGGTTTGGACTAGATCTCTGCCAGAAACCTTCCTTCAGTTTCCGCTTGGTTTAGCTCGCAAGCACACCTTCCGAAGGAGAGGGAGGTGGAGCGCGGAGCGTGCAGTGATTTGATCATTAATGGTGAAAAGTACCCTTTAGACACCATCTGCAACGTGCATTTCTATTGAGCTGACAGGAAGTAGTGGGAAAACCAGTCAAACCACTGTACTGGGTCTGGCTGGGATGGGCTTAATGTTCTTCCCAGCAGCCCACAGGGTGCTCTGCTCTGCATTCGTGACTAAAAAGGTGCTGGTAACACACACACACCAGCGTTTTGGCTAATGCTGGGCTGTGCTTGCACAGCATCAAGGCTTTCTCTGCTTCTCACGCTGCCTCCCCCAGCAAGCAGTCTAGTGGTGGGAAGAGGCTGGCAGAAGGCACAGCTGGGATGGGTGACCTGAACTGGCCAAGGGGTATTCCATATCATATAACATCATGGTCCGCGGTAAAGACTGGAGGGCTGCTCTTGCCAAAGTAGCTGTTGCTCGGAGACTGGCTGGGCATCAGTCTGCTGGTAGGAGGCGGTGAATGACTGCGTTTGCATCACTTTTTTAAAAAGCCTCTTTCATATTAAATGGTCTTTATTTCAGCCCGTGAGTTTTCACGCCCCATGAGCAAGCGGCTACATGGGTGCTTAGCTGCTGGCCTGGGTCAGCCCACAGCAACCACCCAGCTCCTAGATGAGTGACCTGTTTTGGTTTGGGGTTTTCTTTGTTTGTTTCCTCCTAAACTTGAAAGCCACAAGAGGATAATTAAAACTTCAATTCCAGAAAAATAACCCATCAAAAAAATTCCAATGTGTATTTCCTAGAACCACCTAGACCCTATTAAGGGACACTTTAGGGAGCACATGAATTATGAATGGCTACCAACTCATTTTCTCGGAACAACAATCTCATTTCTTTCCTTACTGCTGCATAATTTTAGCCGTTAGGTGACAAAAATCCTATTGTATTTACGTTAATTACATTGTACACTTACTATCTTCTAACTTATCTTTACAAGGTCCCCCAAACTCTTCAAAAGTATTAATTTATTTTTCTGCATCTTGCCGGGGAAGGGATGATCTCAGCAAAGCAGAGAGCTGTGAACCGTTTCCAGTTGCCCATCATTCATTCTTCAAGCCACAGAGTATGCCATGTAAGTTCAACCAAAGACTTCAGTTTGGTATCTTTCACAATCAACCAGGGACGTGCTACAAAAAAGGACTCCCTGAAAGTTCCTACTTCAAAAGTTTCAAGCACAGGAGTTTGCCACGGTAGTAGAGACCCTAAAAATAATTCTTGTTGAGCTACCGTGGACTGTAGAAATGGAAAAGAGTTACCTAGTTCAAGAAATAATTTAAAGTGCATTACTCTGGAGCACTTAGATGGAAATAAAAGTGGGAGTACTCTGTTGACTACGTTGCACATCAGTGGAGTACTGTGTGCGTTTTCATGCATGCAGTAGGCCAGTAAAATGCTCCCTAGGATTCTGTGGAAGCAGGCAAGGCACATTAGCTCACTTAACCCACCTTCAGTTGCC
Organism: Aquila chrysaetos chrysaetos; assembly: GCF_900496995.4. Classification (NCBI taxonomy): domain Eukaryota; kingdom Metazoa; phylum Chordata; class Aves; order Accipitriformes; family Accipitridae; genus Aquila; species Aquila chrysaetos. The sequence continues at coordinate 10,141,961 of NC_044030.1, read as the reverse complement.
CTGCAGCAGGGTTCCCTGTTCCACTTGTGTCTTCTCAGGGAGCGCACCAGTGTCTTCTCAGGGTGTGCAAGAGTGTGCTCTAGGAAAGATGCGTAGCGGACAGACCAGCCTGGTTGGTGGTGGGGTCACAGGCTGATGCCCTCTCCCTCCTGCTGCTCCTCAGCTGTCAGTCACCCACCCCTCTGCCCCTCAGCAGCACCGCGGTGTCTGGTTCTCAAAGGAATATAGGGAAGTCAAGAAGTTTCTAGCTTAAGTTATGTGTAAATAACTTGTGTGTGTGTGTGTGTGTGTGTGTGTGTGTGTATTTCTTAAGCAGAAAATATATTGTGTGTGATGTGTTTAGCTTACAGGGTATTTCGTAGCCTTGTAGGCACTTGCACGCTACCATGAAAAGCCGTATAGGCAGCCATTTTCCAGCTCTGCTGTGGATGATGCGACGCAAATTAAACAGAATTAATATTTCCCGTTCACCAGAAGAATCTCAACATTTCCATTTTCCCCGTGAAAGCAGCAGCAACAATGGTTGTGGTTCTCTTTCTTCACCTTCTCTACTCCAAGTAAAGCCAACAGATGCCCTCAAAGTGCTGCCATCGGTGAGAACATCTCTATTAAAACCAGGGATGCTAAACTGGTAATAATGATGTACAGAAAAGTTATAGTGTGAAATTTAGAAACACCTTTTTTTTTTTTTCTTAGTAAGAATGACAACAATTTACTTTGGAATTAATATAAACTTCTCATTTTTATGGGTTGCAAAACACTGTTTCCCTTGCTGCGTACAAGAGGCTTCCGTGGTGCTTTTTCCTATTTTTCGTCACACAGGAATTTTCTTTGTGTTTTAGATTAATGACTGATCTGGGTCCAAGTTAAAACCCAGGACTGGCTCAGTGACGCTGTGCTGCTTTACGCCGCGCGTGACCTTGAAGCTGCGAAACAGTGGCTCAGAGAAGCAGATGTGCGGGGAGGAGCAATACGTGCCTTAATGAGAACGGCAGTCTTCCTTGTGCTCCTAATGCTTTTAGCTTTCCAATGATCAAGCGACATTGATTTTCCTTCTCTCCTCCCCTCGTGTCGAGACTGTTTTCGGTGACTCGCGGTGAGCTAAATGCTAAGCCATCGCTTCAGCAGAATTCCTTCTCCCAGCACAGGCAAGGGGACCCGTTCAGTTTGTTGAGGGTTTTACTCCCTCTATTGCTGCTGCCGCTGCTTTTTTTTTGGGTGGTGTTACATGTAAGTGCCTCTAACAAAGTTAGTGGCTGCCCACCAGCTGCAGCAAAGCAAACCAAACAGTACATGTTCAGTACTGCTGTGCTCCACGGGCTCAGAAATAGCACTGCGGCTGTGGCGGCAGCGCCCTGCATTATTCAACCTTAGGCACCCTCAGACTCGCGCGTATGGGTAATTCCTTTGGTTGGCCTTTCTTCGTGGTCTCCATGGCAACTGTTTCCATTGCCATCAGCACCTGTGGGGCCCAGCCTTGCTCACACGCGTCTCAGCTGCTCCCCTCCTAACCCAGCAATTAACAGCTGTGGAGCCGCTGTATTTAGATGCCTTGTGCCCTCTGTATTGGTTGTCTCTGAGACAAATGTCTTCGTGGTGGCCCTGGCTAGCGCTGGCTGCCTTGCTGCCTTCCGTGGCCTCCTCCTCCGGGGAGGTCACTGGGGAAGCTCGGTCTCTGCCGCCCGTCCCGCTCCGGACCGAAGTGCCTGTGGATGCTGGCTACGGCCTCAGCCTTTGCAGCGTTTGTCTGCCAGCTCCGCTCCCACGCTTCCCGCGGCTTTCACTGGAAGTGAGCAAGGAGAGGCGTTGTGGAGGCCCCCGGCAGGAGCGCAGCCCCACTGGCACCGGTTTGCGTGAGTAAGCCCAAACGCAGAAGTTTAGCCTCCCAGTCCCCAGGTTTCCCATCACAGACAGCGCGTGGTATAGCTTATTCACAGCCCCACGTTGTAGAATACCCTCCAAGGCTATGATCGTGGAGGCAAGTGCGGTTTTTAAATGCTTAAGTACAAGAATCTCTGCGTAACATCCCACGCTGGCCGCTGGAAGTACTGGAAGCACTTCCCCACCACACTGCCCTGTAAAAAGAAGTTTTTAAGAAGAGGCCGACTGAAAAGAGAAATACAACATTTTGAAATCCTAAATTCTGTAATTTTACTTTAGCAAAGACTATTGGTCAGATTAAAGATATGAAAAATAAAGCTTTTACAAGATTCCAGAGATGGTTACTAAGAAAATCACAAATTCTGAATTAGTCTCTGCCATTTGATCTTCAGTATGATAGTCTCTTGGTGTTCAGCTGCAATTTCACAGGAAGATGGAGCATTGTTTGTTTTGAAGCAGACTCCAGAGTAGCCTGGAAAGGTTTCTTTTCACCTCCTTCCCCTCCCCCCCCCCCCCCCCCCCGATTTATTGCATCGATTATAAATTTCGAGTTTGGCTTGGATTATTTATTTTAGAATGTCTGCTGGACTGGAAAATATACAGTGGGACACTACCTGAGAACTAAATTAAAACGCAAGTTTTTGTGCAAAAATTATCACATCCTCTTTTTCACTCCTATGCTAAACAGACAAGCAATTGGATCACAGATTAAAATTGGTTTTATCACTTCGTCAAATTAAAAAAAAGAAGTATTTTTTTCTGCTTGGGTGGGGGTTTTTTGTTTTTTTCTTTTTCTTTTGTCCTCTTAGTACAGCTGTGGAGGATCAATGCTAAATCTTGAGAATGTTACCTTAAGGAGGAATGCACATGTGCCCCAGCTCTGGTTGAGAAACCTGCATGTAATACTGTTTCTTCCCAAAGCCTTTTCTTGTGCCATTGAGCTCACGAGTATCTGATGCTTTAAATTCTGAAAAGGATGGAGAATCATCCTATTAAAACTCCCCTTTTTATTTTTACCCACCCTGTAACAGTATTCACTGAAGGTGGTGTTTACTTTATGCTTTTTAGTAATGAGGACTGCAAATTGATAAGGTCACTTAGAGCCTAGGAGAAGTCGGTGGAAGATGCTGTGCGGTCCCCACAGGCCACAAATGCTGCTGCACTAGCTCTGCTCCCTGCCTTTCCTTTTCCTCCGTTCCCAGATCAAAGCAAATGCAGTCTTTAGCCTGCAAGAGCTGACTGCTGAATGCTGCAGTGCCCAGCCAAACGGTTGCTCAAAAAACCAAGAGGCAGCGTCTCAAAACCAAACAGGTTGGAGAATTGTATTGACAGCAAGTGAAACTGCCCCGTGAAAAAATGTATCCGCTCTACAGGGCAAGGTAAATTTAGACAAACAGGGCTGGACAAAAGAGCCAGTCTAGATGCAGCAGAGGAAAGGCAGGTAGAAATAGCCAGCTCAGGACTCCGTGCAGCCCCAGCCTGACTCCCACTAGTCCTTGTTTTAATGCGGTTTCCATACGCTTCCCTGGGGCCCCTTGGCTGCTTCCCAAGGAATCGCCGTTGCAATGCACCGTCCTTGAGGCCGCACCTCACTGGCAGACCGACAGCGGCTCGGTCCAGGGGCTGGCTGCTTGCGGTCGCAGCCTCCTGGGCCAGAAGTTAGTCTTCACCTCCAAACTAAGTGGCATGCCATTTCTCTAGGGCCAGGAGTCTCTGGAACGCTCCTGGCCTGGGCGGGCAGCACTTCAGCAGGGCTGCTCCTTGGAGCAGGGCAGACCTGTGCCAGGAAAGGTCCTAAGCATTGATCAGCATGGTATCACCCCCCACCACTGTCAGTGCAGCAGTGTAGGCACAGCCCCAAAGGACACTGAAGTATAGGACGGATGGGGCTGGCATGACAACCAAAGCTAGTCCCTGAAGTAAAAGTGTTACAACCCTGGCGTGCATGCTGTCTAGCATCATGTGTCAGAGCAAGTGATACGGGGCCTCGCGCTCCTTGCAGCGCAAGGAATGAACTGCTGCCACCTTTCTCAGCGTTTGCAGCGTCTGCTCGTAACTCCTGGGAAGTGTTTTCTCTCCACGTGACTTCCCTGATTTTCTAAAGCGCTACTTTAGTTTTACACCTTTTGCTCTTCTTCCCAGCAAAACTGTTGGTTTATCAAGAACTAGAAAGTATTAGGAAGATTTATTTTGTACGGGTTTTGTCTTAAGAAAAGAAAGATTCCAGTGAAAACTCTGTAGGCCTCAGCTTAGAGACTTAACCTTTGTGTATAGCCACACCGTTTAATTCCCTTGCCAGACACGAAAGATCACATTTATCTGTTGTGGTACACGTGGACTCATGTGGCAGGGTCTGAATCAAATTTAGACTTTTCCTGCATTACAGTGTGATGGGGTCCAGTGTTGCAGTTTGCTGCTCTTCTGTATTTACAGAGTACATTATAATAAATGCCTGGTGGTGAAACGACTGAGAGTCACTGATCAGATTCAATTACCATTGACTGAAGCAAAGAGAAACGGAAAAAATTGGCTAGGGATGTTTATCACCACTCGAGCTTGCACAGCGTGGTCAAGAGAAGTGCAATGCATTCCCGGTTAGCATGGGGTTGATTTAACAGCACGACACCTGGCTGCTTTGCTTTTCATGCTCTCACAGTCTGCTTTCCGTTAGAGGAATGCAGTACATACCTCGCGTGAGAGCACTGCAGAGACGATTTTTGTGAAGGCAGCTGATGCTGTAGCTCCCTTGTGGAACCAGCAGGACAAACCTGCGGCTGGAGTCAATGGGCCTACAAAGTGGGTACCTGTGGTCTAGCTACTTTGGAATGTGTTTATGCTAATTTCTGATTTCTGACTGGATCAGAGTTTCTCTTGGTGGCTGGCTAACACGCAGTGGAAGGGCCTGTGACACAAAACGTTTAAGTCAGCGTATGAACTTGTCATTTTCACTGAAGATTTTTTTTAAATGTACCTACTAAGCTGTGTGAGGACCAAATGGTGAAACAAAGAAACAAAAAAGCCCTAACCTTCTGTAAGTTAGAGTTATAGAAGTGTGTTGCAAAGTTCAGATCTGTCTTTCATTTCACCCCATCTGGGCTTGAAAAGTCCATCTGGCCCGTTCTTCAGGAAGAGGGATGAAGCACCACCGCCTTCTGAGGACCAGTAGGTTGATGGGGAGGTTCCCATGCAAAATGGCCGTGAGGTCTGCTGTTAAAATGCTTTTTTGTCAAAAAAAACCCCAAACAAACCAACCCAAACCCAAACAAACTCTCTGTCATGTCTGGCCATGATACAATTGTAAAATATTTCCAAGAAGAAAGGATAACGTGAAGTTTAATGGAAAAAAAAATTAGTAAAATTCCTGGAATGTTGAACCTTTCCCAGTTCTAAACAGTGGTTCTGAAAATAAGAGTGTAAGCAGGTATGTTATATCAGAAATCATTGCTTGCAGCTGTGGCTGAACATACAGTTTTAAAATCCTTCTCTGTTGAGGCTGAACTTTCTGTACTTGTTTTGTGGTCCCGAATGCTCTCTTGCATGAATCAGGTATTCAGATCTCAAAAAAATCCAGAAGGATCACCCAGAAAGCTCATCCTCAAAATCACGCAATGTATTTTTTATAGAAGCAGTTCCCAAAATATGTCCAGTGGTAAAGATACCGAACGGAGCCAATTTCCGATGTGCCCCAAAGGTACGCAGAAAAAAAGGCTTGGCTAGTGATGTGTTAGCATCGTCTCCAGCCACCAGGTACTAAGCTTAGATTCTCAGGCAAGTGAAAACCAGCAGGTACCACATCTTGCCTGCTCACACATCATGCATGATTTAGGTTGTAATTTAGTCTGGATTTAGTGGTGCTTTCATGTGCTGTTTGTTTCACCTTTATAATACCAGATCTCTTGTTTAAGGTAGAACATTTTATCTCCTGTTGATACCAATGCCTTCGTGTTTTCTTGCAGCCCTCTGTACTCTGTGTCTCACCTATTTTGAATTACTGTGGTTACAAACTGCAACCGATTTACAGCAGCAGGAGTGTAATTAAAAATAATAGCCATAGCAGCTGTATTGAAAAAACAGTCTTTCCCTGTACCAGTTAATGACAGATCTTGCGCTAATCTGAATGCAAAACATGCTCCTTTAAAGGCTTTTTCCAATATGAAAGGGAATGGAAACCCATTAATAACTATATTCTACTGCAAGGTTTTGAAAAATGAAGAAAGGCCTCCCCCCTCCTGCCTCCTGGAAATTGCATCCCTGATGCCTGGGAATCTGTAAATGCAGATGATTTATACCACTGACAGCCTCCAGGTCCCCGAGAAACAGCAATGGAAAGCTTCACAAGAAAGTCTCCAGGGGTTCAGGCACAGTCATCTACTGTGGAAGAACTGGACAGAAGGATATTTACTATGCAGTGTTTCTCAGACCATGGTAAATAGAAAGTTCAGGAATGAAAGGAAAGGAAGTCTGAGCAGAAAGTGGGGAAAGGCTGTCAATTCAAGGTGAAATATTCTTATTGTCCTCAAAATCCCTACTTGAGGAAGACCAGGGCTGCAGAGGCGGTATTAGCCCAAATTATGTTGACCTCCCTGAGGTTAGTAAAAAGAAATCCTGAAATGCTTCGAGGAGTTGAAAAGGAGGCCTAAATTTTTTTACATTTTTCAACACTTTTCCTGCAGAAAATACTTTCCTCTTCTGCTTGAAACTGAGACTTTCTGCAGGTACACGTGGATTTCGGTTGACATGTACTAGAAATACGTGCCTTGACGAAATGGCATATTTTGACATTTTTGTTTGTAAAGATCCTCACATTTTTATTATTATGTACAAAGTCAATTTTGGAATGAAACATAATAATTATTTACATTAACCAGAAATGGTTGTTTTGGAAACTTGCTTTCTGGGTGGACAGAAAACTTGTAGATGATTCTATGCTACTACAGTTTTCCCCGTAGCTAGATGGGAAAAAGTGAAAATAGAAACAAAACCATTGAGATAAGCACACCGCTAGCATTAAGTCCTTCCCCGGGGGTACTACTATGTCATTTACTTTTGGTTTGAATATTGCTTGGAAGTGGAGTGTACTGATTCATGCTGTCAGCAGAATTTTAGGTTTGTCGGTAAGGATTTATGAGAGGCTACTGAGAGCAATTTCGGACGCCCTTTTAGTCAGTCATCCCTTAAAGGAAGACAGAGCTATTCACACAGTCACTTTGGCAGTCACTCACACGGGGTGCGAAAACCCGGCGTATGGGAATGGTGGTTTGCCACATCTGCTTTTCAGCAGGCTGAAGGACAGTGTGCATGAAAACAAACCCCAGGCTCCTTTTGTACGTGTACAGCGTGCTGTGGAGGTTTTGTCGTTTGCTCCACAGGCAACGCTGAGCTCAAGTTCTGGGTTCAGGCAAGGCACAAGCTGTCTTTCTTATGTGGGGCTATTCAATTTAGTTTTTAAACCTAGCACAATAAATACTCAAGCAAAAGTTAACTTCCTTGGTAATCTGGGGAAAGGGAGGCAATTCTGGAAGGATCTTTTGTAAAAGCAAAACCTTCTGTCCACGTGAGGTGAACTTTCACTGAGGGGGTCTGGCTGAAAGTCTTACTGAAAAGGTTCACACTCATGCTCTCCATGCCACTTCCGTGAATTAACTCTCAGATGCAGCACAGTCTTAAAGCTCTGCCTTAGCAGTGGGGGTTAACGGTGAAGTTGTGCCAATAGTCGCCATGTCCCATCTGCCAGCCTCAGTACAGTCACTATATGTTGCCTTTCTAGGAAGAAAATCTTGAGGGGGCAGGTTGGGGTACTCGGATTTCAGGGCAGGAAGGAAGGTGGGGTGGAGGAGCTGAGCCATGTAGGCGGGTGGTCTTCAGAGAGGGCTGTGCTGGGTGAGGGACGGCCTTCAGTGTAACTCGTGAAAACATAAGAGAGAGACAAAACAGGGGGGGTAAGGAAGTGGGAGTGGAGGATAGTCCAAAGAGACTGTTCGCATTGCATCACAGATGCTGCTCCACTGTATCTCTGTACAGCCACAGTTGCCAGCACTGAAAATCTTGTAGCTCCGCTCACGTCTGCCTCCCCTGCCTGCCCTTTCGTATTGCAGTCGCTCACAGCAGAGTGTCTCTGTGGGGGTGCAGGGTACAGAAGCAGCAAAAAGCGGAGGACAGTCTCAAACCATGGACTGAAACAGTAGATTTTTTCCCCTTCCCATTTCTTTCTCCCACGGGGCACATATGCCATATTCTCACAAACTGACCATACCAAAGCCAACACAAAACTCCAGAGAAACCCCCCTGCCTTTATTTCCCCGCCATTAAAACATGGGTGTCCTGCTACTTCTGTGTTGTCTGTGATGAAGCAGGAACTTGTGAAGGCTGTGCGTTTTCCCACAGAGCATTTTGTGGATCTGTGCAGGGAGAAGAAGATGCGGCCGCAGTGTCATGCTGGTCTGGCAGCCCCTCCCGGCCCGGCGTCACCCAGTCTGTCTGTCCTGCGGGTACCGCTCTCCTGCTGCGGTGCCTAGTGCTTTATCTGCTCCCGTTCTAAAGGAGGTCAGAAATCAATCTGTCCACTCTTTCCTTCTCTAACAAACCCCCTGTTGGCAAAATCTTGCCTAATTCTTCCAGCTGTAGTTGACCAGAGTTCGATTTCCTCCTCCCACGAGGTTTATTTATACCCTTTCAGCAGCTCCTGTTTCTCACCTGCAAAGAAGCAGATGTGTGTGAAAACCCTTCGGAGACTTTGGGGCAGATAAAATCTTCTAAAACTCCTTGTGTAGGGTGCAGAGTGACCCCACATGTGTTGCTGTGCTCCACAACGCTAAGTTCTTTCACTGACTTTGTAGCCACGTGATTCACCACCCTCTTCAACACCTTTTGTTCCCCCATATCACAGCCTCCCTCCCCAGGTACACGTGACACTGCTAGGTGATTGTAGACAACCAGTAAGGTAACTTGCTTGTGTGCATGTTGTCCTGCGTTAGTTATACAGCTTCAGTAATATCAGTACTGAGTGTCCCACTCTATGATAGCTCTAATGGCATATAGATACTTACATCAATGCAATTTACTGGCTGGGAAATGGACACAACCAAACCAGATCACCAGGAGCCCACCCTAGTCAGTGTATTGCTAGCCGCTTTTCTTCAGAAAAAGGTCTTACCCCACACTAAGATAGTTGTGTTGGTCCATCTCTGTGTAGGTCAAGTCTCGAAAAAAAAAGTATCCTAGGAAAACAAACGAGTGAGCGTGGTGTAATGAGAATACTTCCGTCTCAAAAGTTCCTGTAGGTACGTGCACTTGTATTGGGTCTGGCTGGGATGAAGTTAACTTTCCACATAGCAGCACTCATGGTGCTGTGCTGTGTATTTCTAGTGGAACAGTGTTGATACACCAATGTTTTGGCTACCGCTGAGCAGTGCTCCCACAGCATCAAGTCTGCCTCTCCAACCATCCGCCCCCCCCCTCCACCCCCCCCCCGGCCTGTAGGGTGGAGGTGGGCAAGAGGCTGGGAGGGGACATAGCCAGGACAGCTGACCAAAGAGATATTACATACCATATGACTTCATGCTGAGCTATAAAAGCCAAGAGAAAGGAGGGGGGGGGGGGGGGGGGGGCGGCAGGAGGCATTCATTATTAAAGCGTTTGTCTTCTGAAGCAACCGCTACACGTACTGAGGCCCTGCTTCCCAGAAAGCGGCTGGACATCACCTGCTGATGGGAAGTAGAGAGTAAATCTTTTCGTTTTCCTTTGTTTGCACGTGCGACCTTTGCTCTTCTTTATTAAACTGCCTTTATCTCAGAGACCCGGGAGGTTTCAATCTTATTTTCTCCCTCCTGTCCTGCTGAGGAGGGGAGTGATAGAGCAGCTTGGTGGGCACCTGGCAGCCAGCCAAGGTCAGCCCACCACAGCACTGAATTTCCTTTCAGCTGGCGCAAGTCTTTTTCTTTCTCGTCCTGAAGTAGAAGGCATCAGCAAGGCTGTTCTGCACTGCTGGGAAAGCCTGGCATGTCAGCAGGCATTTCTGACAGCAGAGCAGAATGTTCACAGACAATGATGGTGAAGTAAGCAATGACAGCAGGTCGAAATCATTAGCACCTTCGATGCATTGTGCATCTTTGAAAGCAAAGCCTGCTTCCGGTGATTCCTTGCCAACTACTTCTTAAGTGGCAAAGCATGTTCTTATAGCATCTGGGAGAGGGCAGATGTTCCTTCAGGGTGTGGTAATGCCCAAGTGGAAAGATTAAGGCCTGCAATAAAGCAGACAGAGCTGTAAAGATTGCGTAACTACACAATAGCAAAGGCATGAAGCAAACACTGCCCTTCACTCGGTGGAATCCTGCAAGGGGGCTAAACTCTGTTCTGCGTTACACCTGGAGCAGCTGTTTAGCCAGGTGAAAAGTAGGTGTGAAGAACTGTTCTAATTTACACTAGAAGGGAAAAGAGTGAGAAATCAAGTGCAATCTTAAGGGTATAACTTTGGGTGCTCAGAGGCCACGGTGGTGCAATTTATGAACCCGGATCAAGGCTCGGTGGCAGCAGCCTCTGAGCTCCATCTGGGCGATAGATGCAGTGTTCAACTAACTTGAACAGCAACAAAAGCTTCCGCTGACAGGTATCATACGGATGTATTGATTTCCTTTTTCGTGGTTTTGTGCATCTTTGTCTTACGTCAGGGCAGGTGGCAAACCTTGCCTGTGAGAATGAACTCAGTGAAAGAAGACTCCAGATCACCTCCCGTATGCTTCTGCCTCCCAGCAAGATATCAAGTGGCTGGCTGGGGCAGCCTGCTAGAGAGAACTTGTCTGTACCAGAGCCTGCACAGCAGCCTGAGGACACGTCGTGTAAAAACAGCAATCATGGGGCTCGGTACGAGTGCTATCAGTAGAGCCCTGGCAGCAGAGCGCTCTGCACAGCCTGCAGAGCCAGCAGAGACTGTGCAAACACCATGCCAGCCCCTGAGCTAAGGGGACAATCATGCTGCCTCCAGGAAACGTGTCTGGCAGCAGCTGGACAGGCGCAGGCTTGCTCGCTCCTGCAGACCGCCCCTGGGCCTCGGTGAAGCTTCTGGGTCCGGCAGCTGCAGACAGGAGCCTGCTAAGCTGGTGACCACTGCTAAGCACAAATGCAGGCATCACCTCCACTGTATTTTGCTCTCCGGGCTGGCAGCTGCTGCAAACTGGCTTCAGCAAATGCCTTGATCTTGGATAGGGTGACTTTTAAAGTTTTTTTACGGAAGAAGGGAAAGAGGGAGGAATGGAGAAGAGAAATGGAATATCTTCCAAAACCCAGGAGTGATCAAGTAACTTTTCAGCTGCCTAACTTTTAAAATGTGGCTGGTCTGCCCCTCCTGAGTAAACGGCCATGCTCACACAAATGCGGGATGACTTGCTGGAAACAGAAGAATTTATTCCTCGTCCTCACAGAGATAGCCAAAATAGCTTTGCTATTTCTCTTCTGAAGTTTGCATCTCTAAGTGTTTAGGAAAAATCTGTTCAGCAAAACCACAGTTTGATTTTAGTTAACCTTAGCTGTGTTGTGTGGTGGAAAACCAGTTACCTGCTTACTTTTTGCTAAATCTGGAACTTCCACCCACAAAAATAAGTTCTCCCACAAGTAGCAAACGGAACCTTTTTTCTCCACTAGGAGAAGTCCTTTAAGCTTGTGTGTTTGGGAGCGCTAGAGTGGACGAAACCTGATTTATCATGGGTTTGTACCTTGTGGTTAGTCAACGTTAGTTGTGGCTAGGAGACCAGGAGAGTTCAAGTTCCACTTGAAGCTTTTCCTGTGTTTGAAGCTTTTAAAAGATGGCTTCTCTCCCACACAGTTTGAAGGCTGTGTACTTGTGGATGGGGGTGCACTCTAAGTGATCGGCAACGTGGCAGCAGTCAGGCACAGCTCCTCCTTCATTCAGCTCTGCCTGTGCAGTAAGCACAGCTCCGTTGCATGGGATGCCGATTCTTGCCCCAGTGTGGTATGAGGTGCAGGTTGTGCCTGAAATATCCCCTGGATGCATGCCCACGAAAAAACCCGAGGGACAGTGAATCAGTCTACCGAGCGTTAGCGCTGTCCCGAAGAACCACAGAGGTCGTGGATAAATTTGAAAACCATCTGCCTGCCAAAAATAATGTTCCCCTCCCTTCTGGTCCTAGCATTGCACAGCAGATGCTAGCCGTGCTGTTCCACCAGTCAAGGACATGCGTAATTGCCAAGAAGTTGTGTTCCTTTCGTGGGACAGGGTCCTGTATCTCCTGCAAAAGGAGTTTGTATTTGGTATTCAGAGGCTAGCAAGTGAAAATCAATCTTGTATTGTTCAATACCAAACAAAGCCATGCTCTCAGAAGCTGCATGGTTAAGCTGAAGCCAATGCATGGGTATTTTATTCTTTTGCAGCATGGTATCTGCTGTCAAATTACCTGCACTTGGCCGAATTCAGACTTCATTCAAAGTTGAAGCTTCTTTGCCATTGAAGCTGATAGCAGGCTTTCCGTTGGCTCCGGTTGGCCTTAGACAAAAGACCTTGCAAAGGAAACATAAGAAGCTTATGAGCTAAAGCTGGGAAGTGATGCAGTAGACAAGGCACCAGGTGTGTATGGGTATTTGTGGTCCCCGTGATTCACAGTAATTCACAGCAGTCACGTTCCCTTGTGTTTACTTTATTGATGTTTGAAACTAAAGTAATTGCGGGTAACAACAAACATTTGCTTTCGCAATGGCAGCAGCTGATGAAATGTGATGGCATTTTATTAAGAATTCAGTCAGCGAGATTGTTTTGATTTGTTGTGTGAAATCCATTAACTGAAATGAGAGCTGCAGTACCTCACAGGTTCAGGAATACTGTTGTACTTATTTTTAGCAGGAATGGGGGTTTTCTGTCTTGTGGTGGGTTTGGGTTTTTTTTTTTTTTTTTTTGCTTATATTAACAGAAGTTGGTATATGGATGCCAGGAAAGGGATCTTGCTGCAATGTATGTATTGGTCGAAGGGAACATGCTTCACCCTGCAGTCAGTGCATTGCAATGTGTTTACGAATGGTCAATACCTCGGGTCATTTTGTCTCAAAGGATGAGTGCGATGTCAATTATTTTGGAAGAACGTGTGTTACTGCAGCTGGGTGTCTGGACTGACTTCATTAATAACAGCTCTTCCAGGAACACCCTTACTTGTGCCAAACCTATTCCATATGTGAAGACGTCTCTGTGGCTTGATAAGGTTTGGGACCTTGTTTCAGGATACTGTGTGCCACAAGGTTGAAAATTATGTATTTGTCATTCAGCAGAGAAGGTTTAAACAAATTAGGAAGTTATGAGACCATGTGGATTTTTCATCTCATTGCTGTGTGAAGGGAGAGAATAACTTTGAAAGAAGTCCCGGAACATGTTATTCTTTTTGGTGAAACAAAACCAGTAGATTCTGCAGGCTCTTAACCCAAAGGCGTCTGTGTGCCACCACTTACCCTGTAAGCTTTCTGTATGTCCGAGCCATAAACCGAATGGACATTAAGACCATTTTAATTCTGTATCATGAGCTTAAAGTCAGGTTTTCGTCCGTACCATAACCACGGTTATTGGTTATGCAGACACCGTGGAACTAAGAGGCAGGAAAATCCCAAGCTGTGTTAATGTGTGACTGTCTCTCTAGATCTCCTTTACCGTAGTGTAAAGGCTGCGCTTGCTTTGATTACAACAGTCTGAAAGCAGCCGTTCACACCGATGTTTTCTAAACTGTAGTAACTGACCACATTCTTTGATGAGGGACATAGCAGCCCACCTCGGCTGTGAGACAACAGGTGGTAACTAGTTAAACCGAAACAGCTCTACGTCTGCCCAAATGCAAACCTCTTGACTTGCAAAGCGTGCAGAACCTCCTTACCTGGAAACATGAGTTTTGTGAAAGCAGAATATAAGAGGGGAAATCTCTGTACCATATTGTCAAGGAACTGTTCTAAGAAGAGAGCCCATGCTGTTACGCGTTCTCATGTTAGGTGCTGTCTGCAATTTGTACACCTCCTTGAAGGCAGACATCCTTACAAAATCATTCGTTAATCAAGGTGAATGCATGGGTTTGTGTGCACACCAAAAATTTCACCATTTAAGCATTTCCCGCATTAACATCTTTTGCAGTGTGGAAATGCAAGATACGCCTTTCTAGCAAAAAAGGAAATATATCCTTTACTTCTGCTAGTGCCTTGTGAGAAAAAGCTTTGAAGATGATCTGGGCAAGCAGCTTGCACTGGAGTTAAAAGGGAGGCCTCCAGATGAATTTAGCCTGTTAATTTGGCTTAAAACCAGAGGTGCCTTGTTTCCCTCATTATTTTTAGCAAACCTAACTTTTGAGTCTGGCCTTTTTAAAGCTGGGTGACTTGCAGCAATTGCAGCAACTTTTCTTCCGCTGTCTGTGGAAATAGAAGTTCTGTAAAAAGATTTAGCTGAATTTGTTTTCAAGTGCTCTGTAAAGAGCAAGTACAGGAGTGGCTTTGTGCACGCCCCTTACTGGTTGCTACCGTCTGCCTGTTGCATTCAGAGATAACTACCAGAAGCTGACATGCTTGTAGGTGGCCTGAAGTAATCTGAACTTTACAGTTATGTTCAATCAGTGATACAGACAGGCCAAACCTCTGAACACCCGCACTCACATGCACGTACACTCTCTCTCTCTCACTCCTGAGGCACTTTCAACTCATTCTGTCTCTGTGGCTGTCCCTCAGTCTGGAAGAGCTCCTAGGATCTCCTGTGCCAAGCACAGAGTCATCTCTGACTCCAGGACGTAGTAAGTGCAAAAAAACCACAGCGATGGGAAGAAACGTGTCCTGTATGGAGCACGCAAATAGCTTCCTAGCTGGAACTGATGAAATATCTGTTTTCCCCCACCCAAGGATCTCATTTCCAGCAGACATCTGAGTGAGGCAAAGTCACATTTGGAGCAGCGCAGTGAAGGCTCGGGGGTAACTCAGACAGACAAATTGGTGTTTCATGCCAAGTTAAACTTGGACAGCGTGTATTGTTGACATAGCATTAGTAATTGCTTTTCAACATTTACTGCAGGTTTCTAAATGGATGAAAAATGACTCTAAGCCTTGTAAAATACTTTTCTTCTTAGAAATGGCTTGCCCAGAAACATTAAAGTAATTTTCTTAGCCGGTATATACTGTCGTAGCTCTGCAGGTACTAGTTAACGCCCCTTGCTCCTCCGCAGCAGCCACACAAGGAAAGGACACAGCTTGTAGGAGAAGAAAAGGCACAAGGTTCTGGAAGGAGGGTGCTGGCAGCCAAGTCAATATCATGTAATCTGGTGGGGTTTTCTTCACTCTGTGCAGCAATAACTTACTATGACAGTTTGTCACGTTAGCGTTTCATTGACATAAAAGGGACCAGCTGTTGGTTTATTTCTCTGAAGGAGCCCATAATGGAATTGCTGAAATATTTGAGGCATAATTGCACAAAATGCTATTTCAGGCCTTTATATTGATGTGTGTCTGTCACCGAAAATTCCAAGATGTTTCCCACATGAAAAGTGGGATGGAGACTTGTCGGGCTTGGGAAGGCAATTTTGGAAAGAGCTCCATTTCAGTTTAGAGTTCTGCTCCACTGACGGATATTGTAGGCATCCTTATGTTTAATAGGAATACTGGCTCTTGTCCTTTTCTTTCCAGCGTGAAATTCTCTGCACCTCAGCTGTAATTTCCACGACTGCTATAAGCTATGAGTATTTCTCAGACTTACTTAGCATATAATCACTTAAATGCCGTGCTGTTCTTCCCCATGCTTTTTACATTAAGCCAGGAGTAAAGTAAACTAGAAATAACCAAGCCGGTCTCTTGTTATTAGAGGGTAAAAGAGTGTGCAGCAAATTAGATGGTAAATCAGTGAGAAACCTCATTTCTCAAAATGTGGTATGTGGCACTCATGCCCGTGATAGAGCCATTTATTGTTCAAAATCCCTTTCACTGAGGGAAAAATCGCATTATACGGCAATCTGTGTGCCATCGGAATATGTTGCTGGGAGTAACGGCATGTGTATCGCATCAGTGTTTTGGGTCACTCTGTACTGTTCTACCCCCTTCTGATGAAAAAAGCCTTGATAAAATATGCCAGCATGCCAGATTGAATTGTGTTCTGCATGTGACCCCCAAAGGAAGGAAGGTCATGGGGCCGCTCAAGCCTCGTTTCTGCACGTTTTAATGAGATTCTGAAAGGGCTGGGGAGGAGGGAAAGACCATTTGTCACTTTGGAAACAAAAGAAGAGGCAGCAGCAACAGAACCTGAATGCAAATGAGACCTTTTTCCACTTGGGACAGGCTGATTTCCATATTAACTATTTTTTTCTGTAGTTGTCCAAACGCATTTCCTTTGCTATTTTGTATTCAGAAGCCAAATGATGATAATGAATCAAATTTGCATGTTTTCTAAAGAAATGCTGTGGATGAACCCACATAGATTAATTATGTTGCGCTGCATTTTAACGGTTATATCTTTAAACAAAGCTGAAATCCACCAGACCTCACGGCCTGTGCTCAGTGTGTGCTTTGTCTCTCACTTTGTCATTGCACAGTGAAGAAAGGCGGATAAGGTGGGGAGAAAATATGAAAGTATTTATATGCACCTTTTTTATGACACTGAACTTACGCACAGTACTTTTCCGCGATGTAGACAAAACACATTATTCCTATAGAGAACACAGAAATCTAAACATGTTGATACAGTTTCAACTCCCTCATAAAGCCGAGGTGCCAGTGCAACTTTCTGAACTGCTCTGAGGAGTTTCTGAGCATTGCCAGCCAATCCTTGGTTGATTCCAGGTAAACATATTTTACCACTACAGGGGCCTGTAGGAGGAGTGAATCTGGCAGGAGGGCACCCGAGAGGGCAGGTAATAATCGTCTTCATTAATGACCTGGCGAAGGGACAGAGTGCACCTTCAGCAAGTTTGCAGTTGATAGAGAACTGGGGGAAGGGGTTGCCACCTTGGTACTGCTCTTCAGAGGACCTCAGCAGGCTGGAGAAATGGGCTGGCAGGAACCTCCTTAAGTTCAACAAAGGGAAATGCCAATTCCTGCACCTGGGGAGGAACAAACCTGGGCACCAGGATATGCTGGGGGCCACCCAGCTGGAAAGCAGCTTTGCAGAAAAGGACCTGGGCATCCTGGTGGACACCAAGGTGACTGTGAGTCAGCAATGCATCCTGGCAGCCAGGAAGGCCAACGGCCTCCTGAGCTGCATTAGGCAGAGCATGGCCAGCAAGTCCGGGGAGGTGATCTTTCCTCTTCACTCATCTCTGGTGAGGCCACATCTGGTGTGCTGTGTCCTGTTCTGGGATCCCCAGTACAAAACAGACATGGACTAATGGGAGCATGCCCAGCGATTGCTGAGAAGATGATTAAGGAAGCAGAGCATCTTTGACATGAGAAGAGCCTGAGCGAGCTGGCCCTTTCAGCCTGGAGAAGAGAAGACTAACGGGGGATATTATCCATGTGTATAAATACCTGATGGGAGGGAGTGAAGAAGTTAGAGCCAGACTCTCCTCTGTGGCATCCAGTGACAGGATGACAACACAGCAACAAGCACAACTTAAAGTACAAGAAAATCCATTTAAACAGAAGAAAAAACTGTTTTACTGTGAGGGTGGTTAAACACTAGAACTGGTTGCCTAGAGAGGTTGTGGAGTCTCCATCCCTGAAGATATTCAAACTCTGACTGGATGTGGTCCTGGGCAACCTGCTCTAGGTGGCCAGTCTCTGCGCAGGGCTTTGGACTAGGCGATGTCCAGAGGTGCCTTCCAACCCCAGCAATTCTGTGTGATTCTGTGTTCAATTCAAACCACCCTCTGGGAGCCCTGTCTTGATCCCGATCTTCTGACAGGGAACTCCCTGCCTGTCAAGGGTATGGTTCTACCATCTCTTTCCCAGTCCTGCTTGGTGTAGTGCTCACCAAGTGCCTAGCAAGCCTCACCGATGCCAGAGTGGATGTAGTTTTGTCATCCAAGCAAGACTTATGGTCGGCGTGAATGCTGATTCATTCATCCCTTGTTGAAAACTGTTTTCTTTCTATTCCAATTTTAAGTCTGGCCCTTGCTCTCCAAAGCAGGTGGAGGAGGAATCAGACCTCATCAGACTGTTCACGGCATTCGGTAGCATGACCCAGACCTGTCCTGCCCTCAGAAATCAGAGATGGAGCTAGAAGCATTAAGATTAATGTCTGGCTCTTGGTTTCCACCTTCCCTGCTGTTGGTTCTTGTGAATCCCCATAACACCAGCGGTCGTGTAGTCATTCACAGCCCCCACCCTGTCCCCTGGTACCTTCTTGTCTTATTGTTGTCAGCTTTTTCCAACCATAAATGATAATGTAAGGAATTATAGAACGATGTGAACAGACAGATTGTCTTCTCAGTCATGCAAATATTGGCATTGTTTTCTTTCCCCTTCAGCTCCTCGATCTGTGGATTTGTCCTTATCCTTGGCAATTAAAACATCTTTCCCGAGGCAAACAAAAGGAAAATAATACAATAATAAAATGAGAATGCTTGCATCTGCCTGATGTCATCCTGACAGCAGGTGATGACAGATACATTAAACAATAAAAGCCCTTCCTTGAAATACCGACTTGGAGGGGAGGAGGCAATCCAAAGGAGGAGAAACAATCTCTCTGCTCACTGTGGTTTGATAATAATTATAGCAAAATTAATTACTTGCCCTTCACAGGAGCTGAGCAATTATACCACTTAGATCTTCTGAGTTCTGTATGTTTATTTATTGCTACATTAATTAAATACAGGCGGTTTATGACTTTGCTACCTTAGTGCAGTCACATTACAAAAATCCTACTAGCACACGCATGAAGCATCTGACAATCTTGGACGGATGAGACTGTTGCGGTATTCACCACTAACCATCGCTATCTAAGCTCTCCTCTGTCTGCCTGGATTACACACTTCAGGCTAACAGTGGGGTAGAATTCCGTCTGTCTTCCTTTTACTCAGTGCTATAACTACTTCTGTAGCATCAGTGTTGTAAAGCAATCTGAGAGGACTCCAGCGCTGCAATGACTTCTGGCACTAACTCTCTGGCCGGGCTTAAACTGTGACACTGTGTTACTCATTGACATCACGAGAAATATTGCAGGAGCTACACGAGTGTGGCACCAGCAAAAGAAAAGAGGCTTGACGGTGGTGGATGCACAACACCGCTGTGCAAGGAGATTCTGGTATGAATAAATCCAGGGCTGAAGCTGCCAAGTTTTTCAGGTGCTTTTGGTAGTGTTATCTGTAATGAGTTAGAGGAGACATCGTAAAGGCATCACAGACAGCAGAAGGCATCAAAACCTCAGACACAAGCTGCAGTTTGCTTTGTTTTCAGAGAAGAGTGACACACACAGACGTTAGAAAGGAAAGCAATACTGCAAACATGAATGGGTTATAAGACTCATTAATATCCTCCTTTTTTCACACTGCAAAATTATCTCTGTGACCAAAACATTGCAAAATATCTTTAAAAGCCAAGGATGCTGATCAGTTCCTGCCTGGCAGCTCCTGTGGGTCAATTTCCCTTTTAGTTAGGAACAACTATATGTCCTGTGTCTTCTCTCTTCCCTGCTCATTCACAAAGCATCTTTTTTAAACTTAGTAGGAAATTGCATTAGTCAGACATTTCGAGGGAGACCGCCTCCACCATTTTGAGAAGGGCTGTTTAACAGATTTTTTGCAGAAGCCATTGACCAGGCGGGGATTTGTGCTGAGGCAGCATCTCTGTTTCATAAAAACGGAGCAAGTCCTTCTGGGTATCTTAAAAGCAAGTATGCTCAGCCAGGCTTTAATTACCTCTGATAAGCTCTCTAGCAAGCTGTAAGATTTTTTAAATCTGTATCTGAGGGACTCAGAAGATTATGTTCTTTGGTAATAACAGGTATTAGTGCACAGTTAGGGGACTGCAGTGCTTTTCTATTCTCAGTTGTCAGACTGTTGGCGTAATTACAAAAGCTCAGGCACGCTGCAATAGCCATGTACCGTGCTCTCAAGAAAGCAGAGAGACCTAAAAAGCAAAGTCTGCCCTTCTTCCTTCCCCTGTTAGGGTAGGGAGCCACACTGGGGTCACACTTGGTAAAGAGTTTCCAGCTCTTCAGTCTTCCCATCCATACAGACTGGGTACTCACATATCTGTATGTTTGACGGCGGTGGCTTTGTAAGTGCATTAGCACATAATTTTGATAACAATGTGCAAGCGTTTTGCATGCAGCAAGGCTGAACTGAGGTCGCTATGGAACCTGAATGATGAGGCCCTCGAAAGCGAGGGAATGACAGGCTTAGGGTTGGCCATTAGGAACAGCAAGTTAGCTCTGATAACCGCGGCTCACGGACAGTCTCTGGGAGCACCTTGACCCAGACACTGGTACAGCAGGAAGGATTGGGCCTCAGACACTTTCCCTCCCCGACCTCCCTCGGTAACCTTGTCATCCTCTGACGAGGGTATCGTCTCTGCAGTAATGGAGCATGCCATTTGGGATTTTTGGCAGAACCACCACATGGGGTCTGTCCTGTGCTCTCACGTCAGTCAAGCCTGTCAATGCCTTGTCTTTATACCTCCAAAGCCTCGATGACCTCTGTGACACTGTCACAGCATCCTTATATCTCTTCAACATTTACTGTCACCTGTGGACTCCAAAGGTAGTCCTTCAATGACTGATTGATTTGCCCTGGAATTAGATACTGCTCTTTTGTCATCCCTTTGTGCTTTTACTGTCCATCTTTCTCTTGTCTGTTGTCTGGTTTTCTAGATTTTTCTCTTAACGGGTTCATATTCACATAGAAAGGTGTATCTTATTCAACAAAACCGTAAGGATTTCAGTCCACAAACTAGTAAGCTCTACCAGGTTAGGTCAGTGCTACATCTGCCCTAGTACTCTGTTTCTAACAGTAGCAGAAGGGGAAGCTATTTAGGCAGAGCATGTGACCCTGCCCACTACCTGCAGTCCGTTACCCTTTGATTGCCCAGGACCCATAACTGTTCAATTGGGAAAGAAGAAATACATGCTTGCCAAGCCTTTCTGTGTCTGTTTATAGACCTGTTGCCTGTGAATTTGCCTAATCCCTTTTGGATCAGCTGCTACTCCCTGCCTTCACAGCTTCCTGGGATAACAGCTTCCAGAAGATTGATACCCACTGTGCAAAGTAGCATTTTCCCTTCATTTGTTTCAAACTGATCTCCTGGTGGTTTCATCAGGCTCCACCCCTACTTCTCAAATTGCACTGAGTGGTGGAGTTTGACGGTTACCTGATCCAGGTCTCTTTCCCCCTTCCTTGAGAAGAACAAGAATACCTGAATGTGGCATTTATTTGGCCTGTCTTGCCTGCTCCACAGTTAAAATTAATTGTACATTAGTTCCTCTTAGACAACAGCCCTAATGGTGCATTCAACTCCTGCGTCCCGATCATTGATAAAAATATTGAACAGAACCAGCCCTAGAATTGAAAGATGATTGAAGATGCTTCTCCCATTGATGCAGATGAGAAGCATTGGGAAGAGAAATTATGGGCTGTCAACTCATGAGATTTTAATGGACAGACCCACGTGACCAGCTTACACACCACCCTTCACTCTTACGCAGTCAAACTTAAAACTAATAGATAATGCTCTTCTAAAATATTGCCAGGTGTTAATAAAATCCTGAAGGACTTTCCACAGACAGTGGAAGGAAGTTGACCAGAACCCACCACAGAAGTCTGCCGCTTCTGGAAACCACGAGACTGGGTCTACGTTAAGGCATACCGGTGAGAACAGGCCCTTCAGCTGCACTGCAAGGCACCTGATCAGGCCCTGGTAATTACCAGCGCTGCAGTCATGCACAAGGGCTGCTCAGCTGGATCCACGCTTCCCAGTGGAAAAAGGTCACGCCACCTTCAGACACAGCGCAGAACCTATCACCTGTCACAGCAGAGCTTGGTGATCTGGATGAACTTCCTTTGATCAAATGTCAACAAAACCACAAGCTACAGCCCAGCAAATAGACTTCGATGACCCCATTATTATCATCTGACTTAGGGGCTGCTCCCTAAGTGGTAAGTCACTTTGATGACCCTGTAATTACCATCTGAACGTGTTGACTGTTTTCAGAAATTGTAGCTTAGTTTGCTCTGGGATTTTGCACTTGGGTTTATATTATCGTTGGCCATACACCAATCCCTAAGAGCTGTTCTATGTAAGACCTTAAGGAATGAAGGATTTTGAGGGGCTTGACCTTCTGTTGTAGCCAGTTGGTACATGAAAGGGTAGAACAAGGCGTAACGCAAGAAGAGGCCGGAACAACAATGCCAAATATGTTCGAGGATAAGGAAGAAGAAAAGGAAGAAGTGTGTGGATTAATGACTGTAAATGACTATATAAAAGCTAGAGGCCCACCAGTGCAACAGCTGGCCAGGAGCACCAGCTACCAGAAGCATGGCAAACGTGGTAAGCGGAGAGGGACCCGGCACCGTGGGTGAGTGCCAGCGGGAGCGGATGGGGCTGGAGGAAAATGCCCCTTCAGGCTTCTCCCTTGCCATCGGCGGGCACGACCCAGCAGGCTGGGAGACTCTGGCCCAGCGCTGGCCACTCACCACGCCGGTCCTCCCTGAAAATCCCGGCATTGCACAGGGAAAGGCAGCCAGCTGGGGCAGGCGTCACCCAGCCGCGGGCAGTCCACGCCAGCTGGTCCCAACACGCTCCCCCTCGCAGGAGACGTCTGCAAGGCGTCAGGAGCGGCGGCGAGACACACAGTCACGGGCGCGTGTTGCAGGTGACCAAGCGAGAGCAACACGGAAATGTAGAAGGTGAAAACAAGAAACGCTATTTTGTTTTTTCTCCTAATGCCGTGTGCCTGCGGGGGCAGATGGCCCTGCTGTGACATCACCGAGTGGTGAAGGCTGAAGTTACCGAGCAGTGGACTGTGACGTCAGCGAGCGATGGACTGCGACCTCGCGACCCTCGCTGCTTGTCTTCGGGCGCCGGCAGAGCCTGGGCCAGTCTGGCTCGTGCCTGGACTCCTGCCGAGCGTGCCTGCGAGGTCTGGAGGGTCGAGCGAGGCTTCTCCTGGTGCTTTGGGGGCTGCCGCCGGCAGCTCTCGCTGCCCGTCCCGGAGCCATCCCCTGTGTTTCCCCGGCCCTGCCACGTTCAGGCGGCCGGGCACCGCGGGGCAAGCTTGCAGCAGCGGAGGTGAGCTGTGCGGGGAAGCGTCCCCCCGGGGTGGCCGTGGGGCGGGCGATGGGGCTCGGGGAGCCAGGAAGGTGTCCTTCCCGAGGGGCCTGGGCATTCCTTCCTCCCCTCCTCTCCCCGGGACAGCGAGCGACCGTGGCCTCTCTCCCTTTTGCAGTGCGCGACACCCTTTGGCAGTGCCGGTGCCAGCGAGGGGGAGCAGCTCCTGATCCTCAGCTCTCTACAAGCTTCCGTGGAGCGCTAACATGGACACAGAGACAGAGTGGAGCTCTCCCATCTGCTGCAATGCTCGGAAGAGCATTGCCTTTATGCAGCCGTGCCAACACCAGTTCTGCCTGGGCTGCATCCTGCGGTGGGCAAAAAGGACATCAAACTGCCCGCTCTGCAGAACACAGATCGAGAAGGTCAAGTTTTCTGTGCGGGGAGAAGATGACTACCTGGAGCATGTCATCAAACACCCCTCAGAGCCATCAGTCGCCATCAGCCAGGCAGGCAGAGCTCCTGGCCACCTGGCCAACAGCAGCCCCCATCACCCTGCAGCAGCCCCTCCGTCGTTCCTGGAAGAGCAGGGGGATGCAAGGACAGAGGCCAGGGCTACCGACAGTGGCCTCCTGCCCGAGGTCTGGGCAGCACTGTTTCAGCAAAACCAGCACCTCCTCTACCCCGTGCTGCCCTGGCTGCGCCGGGAGCTGGAGGCAATATCTGGGGCGCGGTGGTGGGAGGCAAAGAGCGCGGAGAGCAGCATCCTGCACGCTCTATGCATCTACGGTCCGGATGCGGAGGTCATGGTCCAGATGCTGCGGCCTGTCCTTGAGGAACATACGGCACCTCTGGTCCACGGCACCATCAATACCATTGAGTGTCAGTGCAGCGAGGAGGCCTGGAGGCTGCTGCGTTCCCATGCTGCCGGGGAGGAAGGCAACAGCCCTGCGGCCGGCTCCAGCTCCTCCAGCTCCAGCTCCTCCAGCCCCAGCTCCTCCAGCTCCAGCTCCTCCAGCCCCAGCTCCTCCAGCCCCAGCTGCACCGGCTCCCAGGAGGGGACTCCCACCGCTCAGCCGAGCTCCTCCAGCAGCCCGTCAGGGGCAGAGCAGGAGCAGCCCCGGGAGGAGCCGGGGCAGGAGGCGGCGGCAGGTCCCTCTGCCCAGGGCTGCGGCCGCAGCCCCTCCGCTCCCGGCCGGGGCAGGGGCCGCTCGCCCGGGGGGCCCCGGCGCCCCGCAAAGAGGAGGGCCCCCGGCCCCCAGGACTCTCCCCGGCCCCGCAAGAGGCCGCCTCGCCGGCGGCACTAGCAGGGCCCCGGCAACAGTTTCTTCACGGCAAAGGAAATAAATGCCGATTTCCCTGGCACTCGGGGTCTCTGGGTGCTGCTTTCTGCCCCTTCTCCTGCTGCCTCTTCCCTTTCCCCCCGCGCCCCACCGTGGGTGGCACCAGCCTGCTGGGGGGCACGGCCGTGGGCCCCCTGGAGCCCTGGGGCCACGAAACCCCAGCAAATCCTGCCGCAGCCGCAGCGCAGCAGATGCCGAGGGCAGAGCGGGCAGGAGGGGAAGCTGGTTTCGTCGCAGGTCCGATGCCCTCAGCCTGCCTCCAGTCCCTCTCTCTGCCCAGCTACCCACACTTCTGCTCTGCTCTGTTTTCTTTCTGCTGTCTATGTTGGCCAGGGCAACCTGGCTATGGCGAGGGCTGTCAAGGAGGGATGGACAAAGGGCACGGGCATCCAAGCCAGAGGCAAGCCTTGGGGTAACAGTACTTGGCAGGTACAGAGTGACTTCTACCAGCCCCAGCCTTTACCAAGAAAAACAAGCCCTTGCCGTGGCTTAAGCCCAGCTGGCAACAAAGCACCACGAAGCCGATTGCTCACTCCTGCCCCCTCCCCGGCCCTGGTGGGATGAGGAGAAAATATACAGAAATGCTCGTGGGTCAAGACAAGGACAGGGAGGGATCACTCACCGCTTATGGCCAGGGGCAAAAGACAGGCTCAACTTGGGGAAAACTACCAATCAAATCAAAACAAGGATAATGAGAAGTAAAACCAAATCTTAAAAACACCCTCCCCCACCCCTCCCTCCTTCCCAGGCACAGCTTCACTCCTGGTTTTCTCTACCTCCTCCCCTCCGGCTGCGCAGGGGCATGGGGAATGGGGGTTACGGTCAGTTCCTCACAGGTTGTCTCCGCTGCTTCTTCCTCCCCAGGGGCAGGACTCCTCGCTCTTCTGCTCTGGCGTGGGGTCCCTCCCACGGGCCATGGGTGGGCATCTGCTGCCCCGCTGCCCTCCGTGGGCTGGGGGGGGACAGCCTGCCGCCTCACCACGGGCTGCGGGGGCATCAGCCTCCTGCGGCGCACCTCCTCCCCTCCTTCCTCGCTGACCTTGCTGCCTGCACAGGGGTTTCTCTCACATCCCACTCTCCTCCCCCGCTGCAGGCTCCCCTTCTTAAACCTGTTCTCCCAGAGGGCGACCACCATCGCTGACGGGCTCGGCCTTGGCCAGTGGCGGGTCCGACTTGGAGCGGGGGAAGCTTCTAGCAGCTTCTCACAGGAGCCGGCCCTGCGGCCCCCTCCCCCGCTACCAAAACCTCAACACACAAACCCAAAACTGTCCTTCAGCTTTCACCTCATGCAGGCTGGCACTTCACCTCTCATTTGGCCAGCAGAGACATTTTGTACATCTCTACTGCAGGACAAAGGTGGAGTGAGAGAAGAGATGTAGAAATACCACCAGAGGAGAAGGGATAAGGAGAATGAGCTTGGGAAGGTGCAGAGTTGACAGGAGGCATGCGGTCAAATGACACCTCTCTGCATATACCTTGTACCCTCACGTTCTCCTCAAATCCCACAGTTACGGTACCAGGAGGGCTTTGATAGGGAAGTGTCATCATCTCAGCTGAATCCTATCAGCATTAGCTCAGAGAGTAAGTACAGCGATGGTTCAGTCTGGTTGACTTGACTTGGGTTGTGATTAGCTGGTTTTTGACCCCAGCCAAGCTCTTTTCTGGGAGAGATCTGCTGGTTTTTTGTCTCTCTGGCTTGCTTCTCAAAACCAAAGCCTGCAGCCAGAAAGTACTTTCTCTTTGCAACACTGTGGGGTTCGTCATCTTCCAGGGACTACATCATTTTCACTCCTGTTGCTTTCCCACCAGCCTTTCTGTGTTTATGTAGTCATTCCATTGAGAGGTCTGCAGCAGCACGGAACAACCTCTACCCTGCTCCCCACTCCCATCTAACAGCTGGCTGCCACTGCACAGCAGCACCGAGCCATGTCTCTCTCATAGCATTTTCCAGGAACTTGCCAGGAACACGAGGACCACCAGGCTTTTTCCACCCTTCCTACCTTTGGAAGGAGCAGGAAGATCTGTTGCAAGTGCCAGATCCAAGAGCAGCCCGATTCTAAGCTCCTTCACCTACTCCCCACCTCCTCCTTCAGGGTAGTTTAATTTTTTTCGGCCCTCCCGCCCTTGATGTAGTCACAGCCATTCCCCTATGACTCAGCCTATTGTAAGATCCAGCGAAAGTGAGAGAGAACAGGGACTGGGATGATGCATGGGACAGGGAAGGTTGTGTGGGACAGGGTTCGCTTTCTGCTCTCTAGGACCTCTGCTGCGTAACTCGGCAGTATGGATTTTCACCTCAGTACTGTGGGACAGACAGCTTTCTGGCTTGGAGCAGCTGGCGGTGCAGCATCAACATGGATGCCACTCAGAGCAATAGGGGCTGTGCAGCAAGAGGCAACACTCGTGTACGGAGGCAGGGAGCAGAGGAGCAGGAGCACAGCTTAGGAGGCTGCTCCTGCCCCTCTCATGGCTCTTCTTCACAGCCTCTCAAATAAGGCACATTCACGAGGAACGGCCTCGCAGCAACTGTCAAACGAACTCACATAGGGCCAAACACACCACTTGGGCACAGCATCACCCAGGAGCTGGAAAAGACCAGCACTGAGAAGCACACCTGCCATCACACCACCTCCAGCCAAGCAGGCTGTGTGAAACATCCCCTTACTCATTTTTAAGTTGCACATACGCTGCTCGTGCTTCAAAGTATCACAAAGAGGTAAAGCATCACAGACCGCTGTCTTGCAATTGGGCTTGATCTCCCCACTAACAAGGTGGGTAGACACCTCTCTAGTGCAGGTGCTGACAGACAGAACTTCTTACCTCAGCCTCCGCTACCCTTCCAAGTAACACACAACACGGGGAGAGAGTTCAGAAGCTAAACATTCACGCAACCACCAGCTAACAGTTTTCCTTTATGGCCTTGTCAGAAAAAGGGTGCAGTGGCAGGGTGGCAATTTGAAAAGTTTAGAAACCACAGCCAGCATCTGGACAAGTCACTTTACCCTTGCTTCCCACCTTACCTCTCTCTTCTCTCCTGCGTAGTGAGATCATCGTGGCTCCACGGCAGGACTGGCTCCAGACCCCGGCTCTGCCCAGTGTCGAGCCCCGTGGAGTTGCAGCAATACCGACAGTCACCAGGCCCTGCAGCAATAGTGATAATTTTGTAGAAACGACACCTCCTAAGAGGGCAGTAACAGACACTTGCATTTCCTGCAAGTGTCTCAGTCATTTAGATAGCTTCGATACTCTGAGGCCATATGATTTATCGTGTGACAGGGAAAGCTGTCGAGCTGATGACTCCCATTTCTTCTGCATCAAGAAGATAAACACACTTTTAGGGCTAAGGTTGTGCCAGCAAAGCATGGTCTTAAACACTTCAAAGACTGACAATTAATTTGCCTTAAAGAACAAATAAGTCGGCTTATCTCTGGTTTCCCAAAGAACCTTCTATCCAGCATTGCCCATATATTTCTTCCACCCTAGTGTCTCTCTACATCTTCAAACTTTTGTAATCGTGCGTACTTCATTCCTATCACAGAGGAACAAACACAGTGAAATCTGTCACTGTCAGAAGAGCTGAGGGCTAAACGAAACAGCTACACAGAGCCTTACTCAAAAACATAAAAAAAAAAATCCAGACCAACTATCATTTCAAGTGAAAAATAATGCAACCCTTCTTTGCTGTGCTCCTCACTTCTTCATCTGAGCTGGCACCTGGAGTGACAAACACCTTTCTTTTGCAAGGCATTCCAAACCTATCTGAAAAAACTAAGTCTCTAAGCCTGGTCGATCTCTCGGGTTTCCACCTAAACTTGTTTAAGGTAGAAGAGTTCAGACACAGGCCCTCCTTTGCCCCTCCATTTTGTCTGTCATGCGAACACAGTTTACTCGGTTTCAGGACCCCTGAACTTTTCAGGCGGCAACAGAGCTTAGGGCTTAGGTCGTCTTTGCTCTCCGTCTATCTGGAGCAGAAAGACTGAATGTAGAGGCAATGCAGGAGCACACCGGGTGATCTGCAGTAATTCACGTGACTGCTCCATCAGACTCCTCCTCCACCCATGCACGAGACCTGTACAGCCCAACGCAAGCCAAAAACTACTGTCATGGTTTCACCCCAGCCGGCAAGTAAGCACCACGCAGCCGCTCGCTCACTCCCCCCACCCAGTGGGATGGGAGAGAGAATCGAAAAAAAGTAAAACTCTGGGTTTGAGATAAAGACAGTTTAATAGGACAGAAAAACATCCCTTCTGTCAAAGCTCAAAATCTTAAAAGTGGCTGTAGCTTTCAACTGATGAGGTTTTTTACAAATCTTCCACTGAAACTTGGTTTATCTTTCCATTTTTCAGAGGAGAAATGCACCCCACCCAAGCTATTTGTACTTCTGCCCTTTCAGATTCAAATGTAGCTCAAAAAACCCCTGTTAAGATGCCACCTTAAGACCTCCAGGACCTGTATTTGGTCCTCGACTTTTCCCTGGGACAAGTCTCTGTGCCTCAGTTCCAGCGCTTCAAAAAGGGGAATGTCATCACTGTCTTACATTGGGCAGTGGTCCGAAGGATGAGTAGGCTGGAGACTGCCAAGGGGCTCAAGGCACAAAGGTACCATGCAGTGCTGCACTAGAAACACCAGCGCCCAGCAGCACTATAGCTGCAGAAGGCCGGTGCCGCTTTTAATGGTAGACCAAGCCAGGCACAGAGCTACGCTTTTTTCCATTTTTAAACCCATCTGGTAATTCTGAACAGCTCTTGTCCTGTTCAGCATGGGATATCTAGTATTGTGAACACCAAAGATGCACGTGTTGGCATCTCATCTTTAAAAAATGCTCCTCGGCATTATACTATACAATGCTCTGAAAAAAAACCCCAAATGCTTTTTCATGAGGAACTTTTGAAGGCTCTTGGCAGCATGCGTGGCTGAAATGCAGGCAGTCCGGATACAGGCTGTAGCTGACCACAGGGAGTTTCCAGCACAAGAAAGTTCAGAATAGCTCTTTATCACTTCCAGATCTCTTTCTGGAATAGTGTTTAACTTTCTGTTTGAAAGAAAAGCCTGTTTTCTCAAAATGCTTTTGTTGCAGAGGATGCACTTTGCGATAAATGAAAGTCAAATGGCTCTTGAGTTTGTGTTTGTAATGTTTAGTGACAAAATTCAATTAGGAGCTGTATATGTAAATGCTAAGGCACTCAGTTACGTTTAAGCTTGTGTGAATATATAATCCTCTTACAGTCTAGATGATTTAATAGTCACTCTACTGAATAACTGTGCTTCTTTCCCCACAGATAACACAGCTGAATACTGCAGCCCACAGACGCAGGATTTAACTGGTTTGGAGCCCTTACACTGAAACAGAGTTGGAATGATGCCACTTGGAAAAAGTTATCTTTTATGCACAAAATATTTATCATTTCAACCTCAGCAGACACTTATGCAGAGACAGCTCTCCGAGAAAAGAGTTCTGTGCACAGAACTAACATAAATCAAATTAGTGCACTGAAGCTAAAGAGGACACGTTTAATCTCATCTCTCAAAAGTTCTTCAAGAAGTCATTAGAAAGAAGTTTTACTTTTTTCTTTTTTTTTAAATCTCCCTAGGAATGACTAGGAAAACACAGCAATGGATTCCCAAGGGTAGAAGCCACAGAGTTCCATTCAGAGATAGGAAAACGTATCACCGCCCATCGGAATTACCTTTTTGAAATTCACCAGCTCTTTAGAAAGAAAAAGGAAAAGCTGGAGAGTACATAAATGCTTTTTTGATTCAAAATCCTGTTGATGTCCTGCATGATTCCAGTCACGCACTATCCAATGTCAGTCACTTGGAAACGGGCACCAGTGAAGCTGGTGGCTACTTCAAGAAGCAGTGCACAGGATATTGCAGAGCAGTGCAAAATCAAAGTAGTTCTATTATTAATATAAACTGGGATTTTTAAAATGTTTTCCAGAGAAACTATCTGTCTACAGATTTTTCGTACAGACCAAGTCTCCTTTTTCCCTCCAAAACTGATGGACAATTTTAATCCTATCTTACTCTTCCACAGTGCTCATTCATGCATGCAGAGGTATACATAATGCAATACTACTCTAGGAGAGCAATGAAGACCTCAGGAATTTTTCCCTCAACCACAAAAGCACTTTTATAGCTCAAAGGATGGATTCATGAATTCAAACTAACTGTAGTCTGAATCTCCTAAACTTAGCCTTTGCCAGTGTCTTCCTGGACGAAAACACCAGCAGAGCTAAGAGGCCAATGTGGTCAGCCTATGCAGCATATGGGGAGTAACATGCAGCAAAGAGGTATGAAAGCAATGCAGGGAAAAGGGAAGGTGACCACTCGTAAGGAATCAAGACCATATCAGTGCCTTGCAGGACTTTTCATGATGGAATTCCCTAATTTCCTTTTCCAATTATTTTCCGCTTAAACCTAAATAAAACCTTCTGAAGGAAAAAAAAAAAAAAAAAAAAAAAAAAAAAAAAAGAGCAAGAACTTTTGCCTTGCAAGGTTTCCTAAAAACTGCCTTCCCTCCCCCCTCCCTGCCCCGCCCCCCAGGCTCCTGTTCAGATGCAGAGGAGTTCTAGAATAGTGACAATGGAAAAAATTATGGTTTATGCACAAAATATTTCTCATTTGAAGCTGGCAAGGCTCTTACACGGAGACAGCTCTCTGAGAAAAAGAGTTCTGTGCGCAGAACTGACTCTATGTACTCCAATGCCAGTATTTTCTTTTCCCTTTCAAGTAGAAACATTGTTTTCAACTTTTCCCTTTCAATTAGAAACATTGTTTTCTATTTTTCCATTTCAAACGATAGTGCACTATTAAAGTCATGTGTTTCCAATTCTTATATCTAATTAATATTAAATATTTTTTTCTCAACATTGCAGCAGCTGGCACTGTTTTACACTCTCAGCTTTCCCGCAGAGAAGTGGTAAGGGTCTAGCCTTCACAACTCTAGGTAAAACTCAGTATTCTCAACAACGCCAGCTTGACACCCTGGAGGCATGCAGGAACAGAAAGATTTTTTTTTTAAAGTCATGATTTTGAGTACCTAGTTCACGACGGTTAATAACTTGGGATTGGCATTCTTGAAACAACTGAACTAGAAGTGATCAGCTGAAGCGACATTTTTAAACAGGTAAGGTTATGCAGTGAATTACTAAAAAAGCAGGCTCCATGACTGCTTTAGATAACAGCTCAGGTCTCTGAGCAGACATCTAGCTAGCTACTTCATTGGTTATGTGAGAGAGGCATGGATAAATGAACAGCGATTTAACTTAAAAACGACCAAGGAATTTCTAACCAATTAGGGTTGGAAGATGCTCCATCAGTGGAAGCTTTTACTGAAAGCACTTTCCCATGTTTCCCATGGCATTTTGATTTAAAAGAATGATGGGGTTTAGAGTTTTCCCGCTGTAAATATTCACCTCAGCTAAGCGGAACAAGCAGTACTACTGCCTGGCATAACAAGCGTTTGTCCAAACAGGAGTGAGTAATAAAATGCAGAAAAAATACACGCCACAAACACAAGGAACTTCATTAAGTTCATCTTTTTCTCCCAGCTCTACACTTTGGCACTGCTAGCAGGCCTTAACATCTTTTGGGTAGTCACAGGTCCCATTTGGCTTAGCACGCAGGCCTTCTCAGTGGCCTGTGAGGGCCTGGAAGTGCTTTGGTCCCCATTGCACAGGCACAGAATAAAAGGCTTGGGGAAGCCAGGTGACTTGCATAGAGTCAGACAGTGTCTGCACGGCTGTGCCCCCCGCTTGCACCCACGCCAGAGAGCTTCTCCCTGCAAGGGGGCCAGGAGGGCTGCTCAAGACATCACCCCCGGGACAGCAGGAGGTGTCCTCCCGCTCCTGCAAATGGAAGATGGGATCACCGAAGCACAGGCACCTCCCCTTTCCCAGCTGTAGCACCCTCCAAGCACAGAACCCTCAACCTCCCAGCCACCTTGCCAGCTGGCACCCCTTAGCAGCCTCTTTACATGTACCCTTGAGGGCGGAGGCCCACAACTCCAGCTAAGACCTCCGGCAATCTCTGAGGAGACCAGTCCTTGAGACTATACTTGTTTAAAGGAGCAGGCTGAAGTGGTTTGGTTTATGTTTTGTAACATAGCTTCCCATTTTAATAATTGCCTTTGCTACCTCAGCAGTAGAATTAAAAATGTCTGTCTTCCTTTGCTTGCTGCCTTATTCATGACCACGGCGCTACCTGTGTGTGTTTGTCGCCACATCAGCATCCTTCTTGTTCCTGCAGGGAACTCAACAGGAGCAACTTCTGCTCTGGTTAAACCATCTGAGCAAGATGATGCCCAGACATGTTCTCTTGCTGCCCGTGGCAATTTTCTGGTCTTGTAGCACAAGATTCTCTTTAAAAAGCCCTGGCGGTTTGACTTGGACATCAGAGACAAAGGAAGAACACTAACAACAACAATAATAATAAGGAAAACAATTTCCTTCTGATTTTGTTGTTGACACAGTTGTAGGGCTGCTTCTTCCAAATGAAGCTATCACTGTCACGCATGATGAGGAAGATGAGCCGCTTGGCAGCACAGTCACACTGCAAACAAGTGAAAGGAAGGTGTAAGAGAAGTTGCAAAAAAAAGAGGGTACTTGGGCAGGGGTGCATTAGAGTTTTTTGCTAAACTTTTGATTAAATATCCAGAGCAACCATACAATACGTTGTCCTCTATATAAACGGAAGGTGTAGAAGAGAAACGGATTGAGTTAGTTTGTTTAATAAGAAAATAGTTTGTCTGCAATGATTTAAACCTTTGTTTCCATGTTCATAATCCCTTGCAGCTGTATGCTTAGTAAAACTTCCTCATTTCTGGTCTGTAGTTTGCCGTTTATGCTTGCAATGTGGCTGATAAATACAGCTTGGTAGCCTTTTACTACGGGATTAAAATTAGCAATGCTTTTTTGGTAAATTCTGAGCAAATCGACTCTTTCCATTTTCATTGTTCCTCGGAAATAAAGATTAATGATGAAAATCTACTAAAAATGGGTGGTACAAACTGGTAGAAGAGGAAGTGATTTTTAGCACTATGGGCAGGGGGATTTGTTGACAGTGCAAGCATGCTCCCAGTAAGTCCAGACCGGTTTCGAAAAGGGGCCAGATCTGAGCTGAGTGGAAGAGGGGAAGAGGCTGCCTTTGCAACTTTGTCAGAGAGGGACTGAGGAGAGACATGGTGGAAAGCAAGAAGGAATCTCCAATCGGTACATATTACTGCGCAAACAACATATTACAGCAGCTATCTCTGTAGCAAATTCACAGGGAAAATATTATTTTTCAAAGGTTACTTGCCCTGAGGGAGACTTATTACGAATATTTGCCAAATGGAAATGGACGGTTGAACCATACCCAAGCGCAGTGATGGAGATTGCTATCGCATTTGTCGGCAGTTTCATTCCTGCAATGGCCAGATGCCCAAGCGAAACATCACACAGGGACGTAATTCTTACAGCAACGTTGTCACTTAATATTGCAGAGTGACCAGTGGTCTCAGAAAGACAGGCAAAAAGTGCTGACTTTTAGAAAGGCTGTTGATTCTTCCAGCAGCCATTTCTTCAGGCTCTGCATAAAATCTTAATGCCATGACATTTGTCAAAGGTTTAAATCATCCTAATGAAAGAGTTACTGCACTAATTCATCCCAGCATGTTCCACTGCAGATCTTTTATCAGTGGTTTTAAGATAATGTAATTATAACAAGAAAAATCTCTTCCAGTGAGATTTAACCAGATGCAATTTTATCTGTTTATTTAAGAACTTGTGTCGTCCCATCACAAATTATCTGAACTCAGCCCCAGCATTCAGAAACAGAAATTAGTTGTATTTCTTTCACAGATCTTTTTTACCTTAGCATGTAGGTGAAATATTTCAGAATTACTTCAGTGGGGGGAGAGTCAATGATAACATGATTATCCCTAACTATCCAGAGAGCTTCTCAAACCACTAAAAAACTATAGTGGGCTGGAAAAGGACATTCTGGCATGATTTGTGATAGCTTTAGTTTCATGCAGGGTATGATGAAGCAGAACCCAGTGCATCTGGGTAAATAAAGGAACAAAGCCTGAAAGAGGAAGAGCTAATAAGGCGCAGTTTTTCTCAGTCTCTCTGAACTTGCACAAAGTTTCTGGGTAATTAATGCCTTCACACAGGCAAGTTAAACCGGATGCATTTCTGCTACTGTTTCAATGATGTGAAAGGTAATAGAAACTCTGGCATTATGTAAAAAAAATGCACCTGAACTTTTTCTCCTTTTGAGTGAGAAAGAGGTGAACAGACCCCTGTGCCAAGATATTTCATGCAAAATTACTCTGCTATTAGTAGGGTTTGTATGTTTCTTTTTTCCCCCTTTTCTATGCAAAAATACACTTGGCACTGCTGACAAAAAAACGTGGGAAACCCTATTAAGAAGGTCACTATTTATCAAATAACAGCAACTGTTACAAAAGGTATTTACCAAAGCCTTTGGTATTAACAAGTTCTTAATTGAAAACCATAAAAATCTGCAGAGTGAGAACAGATGAAGGCCCCTCCAAAATAAGACCATCACATTTTTACTCCCAGTCATCTAGGATCCTCCTGGTGAGTCTGCACACTTCCTATCTGTGAAGCTCAATGTCAAATAAAATGCACCAAGAAAAGACAGCAGCCCATAAATGTGTGGGTTTATGTGTTCATAAATGGGAGTCCCCAGGCTAGTTTTACACACACCTGGGTGTGTGTGTGTGGGGGTGTGTGTGTGTATATGCACACGAATGTACATATACATGTATGTATAAATATGTGTATACATATGCATATAAGAGAGTGTGTATGCAACTAAAGTTACAGTTATACATATTGCTGTATGTCATTCTGAGTGTCAAATCTTCTTACAGAAATTTGCTGTAAGGGCTGGGAGGAGTGAGGAAATGACCACAAAATTGTTATATAGACTCTTAAAGGTGAATGTTTAATGAAACTGTCCCAGCAACCTACCAGAACAGTTATAAGAAGAAAAGTACACTGGGCTACAGTAAGAGATAAGGGAGAACCTGACATACCAAATCAGTGTCCATGTCATGCCATTACACATTCAATGGGCACTGGTTTCTGTTGGTGCCACTACTGCTGTAGGCATTGCCTTAGTAGGAAGGGATTCTTTCTACAGGAAACATGGAGTCAGTTAAATGGAGCACTGTGGAAACACATGCTCTGCTTTTCACTTGCAAAGTGCTGAAATTCAGCCTTCCAGAACAAGTGGATGTAAGGCAAGTACACCAAGCTGCACGTTGAGTGTGTGACAGAGTCAGCAGAGGAAACGGAGAAGGAAAGCAGATCACAGTGCTGCATTTAAGTCAGTTTGATCTGCTAATCCACACCCGAAAATCTGTGTCACTCTTTCTCATTCTACCGGGCACGTTTCTGAAAAAACACATGGGTATGTCTGCACGCATCCTCCCACAGCTCCCGTTGTTGATCTCCCTCTCACTTACCACTGGCAAACCCTAAATCTTACTTAGAAGATGAGATCTTTAATCTTGGACCAAGTGAAGCATCTTTTTTGATCTAAGACTTACAGTGGAAGAATTAAATTAAATCCCTGCCTGCCCTGACCTAGCTCCTAAATCTTACAAATTGCAAATGTTCCCTCTTGATTTACTTCCACGGCGTTTCTCAGAAAATAGATGATTTTATTTCTACAAACGTAATGGCCACCAACTTCACCCTTGGCATCTCTCAAGACATTGTTTAGACTGACTTACACTGAAGGGGCAGGTTGACTGAGCAACACTGCTATTATGTCAATGAAAGACAGTAGTCGAGTGATGAACTATGAAGCAAACCCTTACCCTTGCCTGCTGTCTACGTGAGAATAGTTTCCTGCTACTCTGCAAGACTTGTGTATTTAAGAAGCGCTGCTCCGCTGAGTTTTAACATCTTCTTGTTTTAATTTGCATAAGGATCACTGCTATCCCACAGCCTCATAGGAATTTCAAAGGCTTTGGCAGAGACTGAAATGAGTGCAAATGCCCTCATTTGCCCAAAGGCATTAAAGTCCTCACTCAGGGAATCCATACACCAGCCAAGCCAGGCCTGAAGCAAAGAACGTACCACTTGATACATGCCTACACTCATGCTGCAGCTACTAATGCCACATGACTCTGGCCATGAGAGAGCCCTATGGAGAGAAACGGCAGCTATGTGTGGACATTATTCATGGTTTTCCGTCTCTGACAGCACACTGCCAAGTGAGTTTTGTCAAGCCTGAGGCTGGGAACAGCTTCTTCCTGAGAGTCTGTAAGGCAACGCTCAGGTGCTGTGAACTCAAGTAGTTAGATGTTTATAGGCACGGAAACCAACTTTTTGTCAGACTGAATTTAGATTTAACACACTTCAGATGGCTGCATCTGGTCAGTCAAATTGAGCCTTGTACCAACAAGAGAGCATACAGGCTGCAACTCCTCTTCTGAAGCAGTAGGGCTAAATGCAGATAGGTACTGCTAAGGCAGACAGATTCAAAACAGAACAAAGTGTCTAAACAGGTGGATAAATCATGATAGCTTTTCAACAGGAGCCAAGTTTCTACTGTTTTTTTTTTTTTTTAAATCATTTCTACGCACCATAAGCCACAGCCAGTTTAACCTGAGTGCAACCATTTGTATCAAGATGAGAGTGCCAAAGCCTGCAAAGAAGACTGAGCGAGCAAACCAGGGACAGGAAGGCACTGGGGAAACCCTCTGACCACAGCCGCAAGGGAAGCCTCACTTCCAGCCTTGCGGCACCTTCTTTGAGCGCTGGTTCGGCACTCTCTCCTGACTTGGCAAAGCAGTTCGGTACCAGCTAAGAACCAACTTAATCCCACATGATTCAACACAGAGTTGGGCAGTGCAAAACTGAATTCTTCTAGCAGAGTCCACAGCTGCCTATGGTGCTCTGCACCCTGCACACAGAGGACGTTAGCTTGCTCAAGCCAGAGAGTTTAACAAGACAACCTTTATTTCTGACCCTCCCCCATTGTCTTCTCCTAGGAGACAACTCCCTTGGGATACACAGTGAGGAAATACCCTTCCAAAGACTGGTGATACCTCTCCTCCCATATGTTTTTTTTTTAACAAATAGTTATAAAGCATCACTCTTTAAAAGGTAATAAATAGCATAATAATAACAAACATAATAAAAATTATAAGGACAATTGGACGGGGAAGGAACAGAGATGCTATATCCTAGTTGCCAGATGATGCAGAGAGGTTAAGAAAGTTATCTAGATGAAGAATGAAAAAAAAATCGTTTAATTAGACCTTTTCTATGCTTTTCATATGGGAGATGAATCTCTATTACCGACAATCTTTGCCTGCAGAACAAATAGAAGATGCAGAAGAATATCTAGCAAAAGAAAATTGTTCACATACACATACAAAACTTGGGTTGAACTGTGAACAATCAAGTGCCAGAGCGACTTCCACGTGTGGGTGCTGGAACAGATTGCCCTTTCAGTGGAATTCAGTCACTGCTAGTCACATTTCAGTGTTGCCTAACATGCAAGACACAAAAATGCCTCAAGGAAACCTATCCTTATCTTATCTCGGTGGCAGAAAGTGAAGTGAATACAATCAAGATTAATCCAGTTGAAAAGGAAATGAATCAGTCAAAGGCTGGGTCTCCTCATCACCCAGGAGGTGCTTGTTACACTCTGTACCTGCAGGACATATAGAAGGCATGGACACACTACAGGTGCACAGTAACTCCCACACATCACACAGTGCAACAGGTAAGAAGAGCAGCCTTAACTTTGAACATTTCTTGTGTTAGAGGCAACCCCTTACTGAAATCCAGATTTGTGCCCGTAACTGTCAGAAACCAGAGGGTACTCCTGCCCAAAGTCTTCATTCTTTCTACTACACAGCTCTGGTAAAAAAAAAAAAAAAAAAAAAAAAAAAAAAGAAAAAAATTCTTATGTATCAAGCTTGGGGACGCTTTAGACCTGAAATTATGGTTTGTCCTATTTTAGTAGTTTCCTCACACTGGCTTTTCCATCCAAAGCCTCCAGTGATAACTGGAGAACTCCAACAATAAATGCAGAAAATATTTTAAAGCTCCTGAAGCCTTCCCCTTTCTATTTTAATTTTGTAGGCTGGGACATAACTGCCCCAAAATAATGACATGTGACGTATCAAAGAATAGCTGTCAGCTCCTGCACGGGCCCTCTACTGAACAAAAATTATGAATAACGCAAAGTAATAAAAATAAAACAACTGCAGGAGCAGGCTATATCTAAACTGGTGAATCCAGAAGTGCAGCCCAGTTCCTGGGTGTGGGTCTAAGTCTCACCATTTCAAACTATTTTGGGTTGCAAAGCCTCCTGCCTGTGCATCAGGAACAATGCTGATTCAGGTGGGAAGGAAACCCATCTCTCCTTTCACCAGAGTGAAGCCTGTGCGACTGTGGAATGGGACCTCAGTTGCTCCACAGAAATAAACTGCGGTGCAGGTGCAACATAACCTCTTTAGGTTAGGAAACACTTGCAAGTGCATCGCGTAGCTGTTGCATACTGCTTGCTCTGTCTATGCGTGGCATTTGTAAAGAAACACGGGAACACATTTGCAAATGAGTGTGTGTTGAAAGTAAAGGCAAAAGGGGTGGGTAAACCTCAGGTTTCTGCAGCTGAACAGCTCTAGTGTGGTCGTAACTAATAGGCCAGAAATAGGCCAAATGTGTGCAATTTGTTACCTTCATCAGACTCATCTAAGCCTGAGTGACTCTTCCGCATTCATGGCTAGGAAATGAAAGGCCCGTGGCTGACAAGAAAGGCAGCCATTAGGGGAGGGCCCAATGTGTTCCGGTATGCAAGTGTTTATGCTAGAAGAGAACCTTTACAAGAGAATCATCTTCTGAAATCCCATTTGAGCCCCTTGCACAGATATGGAGTAGAACATTTGTTCATGGTAATACAAAATATGAGATCAATTAGCTCCCTACCACCGAACATTACAAAATCTGCATTTCAGCAAAAGCACGGTTGCTTGTATGGGGCTGTTGGAAAAGTACAGGTTTCGCTAACACTGTTTGTCTTAGCTGTCATTTTCTGCCTCAGTCATTTCATGGGAAAAGTCACCACCAACAGGAATAGTTGTTGAACTGCCATATCTTCTGCTGCATCTGCATGCATGGTGGATACACCAGCTAGAAACAAAACCAACAATTGCATCCAGAAGCCCAGGTCTCAACCAACTTGAAGTCCAGACCGGAGTCTTGCTGCACAGAATTCTTTTACATTTTAAACAAAGGGTCAGTCTCACTTCTGGCACAGTCAGAAACTTAAAAGAGAACAAAGTCACCTTAGCTAGAAACAAGTACGCTGGTTCACAGCTGGCATTCCCAGCACCCTGGGAGATGTGTAGCACTGACTCTCTTCAGAAAAGCTGAATGGTTAAGAAGGACCAATATCCTTCCTGCTGGCTGGATACAGATATAAACTGATAGAGATATAACCCGGTCAACTTCAGCCCTCCTCTAGTGGGGAAGAAGGGGTGTCAGCAGCAATGAGCTTAAGTGAAAGCTGAAGAAAAGCCCGAACTTTAGATATGGATCTCCAGCTAGAAAAGTCAAAAGGAAGCACAAGACCAAAAAAAGATTTGACCTCCTTGGATTTGCATAAAAGATGCTGTTACCAGTTTTGCAAATTCATACGGTAATTCTTGTAATCCAAGGCTTTTTAAGAGACCTGAGCTTTACCAAAAAAATGTGGATTAAACTCTTCTCTGGCTTGGTGTTTCTATAACAACAGTAAGTTCATAAACCAATACTGTTTTGTTTATAAAACAGTAAGTCTGTTAACATTTAATCAATTAACTCCTCTGTAATTCTTGTGTAAATGACAGCAGAAATATCCATTCTTCGAAATGAAGACAAACAGGCAAAATATTTCATTTTATCATGCACTGTGAAATCAATGTCATCAAAAGCTTCTGTTACCTCAAGAACCACTGAATCTCCTCACCTCTGTGGAACACAGCAAGCAGGGTATTTTTAGGTTTGCGTAAGTTGTAGGCTAAGTTTGCATGGTGCTTATGTCCCAAAGAAAGTAGAGGCAGTTCAGAACATCTACTAACTGCAAGGCAAGAAACAGTGTCAGATGAAGCACTTGGCAGCCATGCTTGAGTTACAAGTACATGGCAGGCTTAAGCAGGGACAACAACAGGAACCAACAGTCCAGTAGCACATTCTTTTCTGGCAACATTCATGTTGCCCAGTTAAAATAAATAACTTTTGGTTTTGGAGTCACTAGCTCAGCTAGTAACTCTACATGCCTTGACTGTCATCTGTCTCGACTTCTGTAAGGCCTTTGACATGGTCGCCCACAACATCCTTCTCTCTAAATTGCAGAGATACGGATTTGATGGATGGACTGTTGAGTGGATGAGGAATTGGTTGGATGGTCACATCCAGAGGGTAGTGGTCAACAGCTCAATGTCCAGATGGAGGTGGGTGAAGAGTGGTGTCCCTCAGGGGTCCGTACTGGGACCAGTACTGTTTAACATCTTCATCAATGACATAGTGGGATCTAGCACACCCTCAGCAAGTTGGCAGATGACACCAAGCTGGGCGATGCGGTTGACGCGCCTGAAGGATGGGAGGCCATCCAGAGGAACCTCAACAAGATCGAGAAGTGGGCCCACGTGAACCTCATGAGGTTCAACAAGGCCAAGGGCAAGGTCCTGCACATGGGTCGGGGCAACCCCCGGCATCAACACAGGCTGGGGGATGAAGGGATTGAGAGCAGCCCTGCGGAGAAGGCCTTGGGAGTACTGGTGGGTGAAAAGCTGGACATGTGACGACAATGTGTGCTTACAGCCCAGAAAGCAAACCATATCATGGGCTGCATCAAAAGAAGCGTGGCCAGTGTGTTGAAGGAGGTGATTCTGCCCCCGTACTCCGCTCTGGTGAGACTCCCACCTGGAGTCCTGCATCCAGCTCTGGAGTCCTCAGCACAAGAAAGACACGGACCTGCTGGAGTAGGTCCAGAAGAGGGCCACAAAAATGATCAGAGGGATGGAACACCGCTCCTATGAAAAAAGGCTGAGAGAGTTGGGGCTGTTCAGCGTGGAGAAGAGAAGGCTCTGGAGAGACCTTCTTGCGGCCTTTCAGTAGGGGCTTTTTAGAGGGGGCTTATAAGAAAGATGGGAACAAACTTTTTAGTAGCGCCTGTAGCAACAGGACAAGGGGTAATGGTTTTAAACTAAAAGAAGGTAGATTTAGATTGAACACAAGGAAGAAATTCTTTACAATGAGGGTGGTGAAACACTGGAACAGGTTGCCCAGGGAGCTGGTAGTTGCCCCATCCCTGGCAACATTCAAAGTCAGGTTGGACAGGGTTCTGAGCAACCTGGTCTAGTGGAAGGTGTCCCTGCTCATTGCAGGGGGGTTAGACGAGATGACCTTTAAAGGTCCCTTCCAACCCAAACTATTCCATGATTCTGTGACAGTCTGCCTTGACTTGGGAGACTTATCTCCAGCAGTATCTTTAAAATTTCTGCTCTCAAACTTGAGGAAAACTTCTAGGTATTTTCTAACCGGTTAATTTACATAACAGTGTTGCTATGTTTTATATTGGCTAGGGCAATAGGATCCGAGACAGCTTACCCACTGTTTTTGCCAGTAAACCTCCGTTAAGCCAGTAACCAACCAAATTCTTTACACGCCTTTTCTTGTTGCTAAACAAAGGGAAAGGAAACTGCAATCTGGTGAAAAAGCTGGAATCCGGGGTAGGTCATTCATTGGCCCTGCTCCCATTTACTACAGTGGCAAAAGAGGAGATAAATTAAGTATAGCTTCTTATGGTCTTGACTTTCCCCAGCTTACTATCACTATCACTTATTTAATGCTGGCTGTAATTTAGCACCAGAAATCTCATGCATGGGAATCACAGAAGGATACATGCTTCCTTCTGTTTGCAAGCTGCATTTCCAGATTCTAG
The DNA here is from genome assembly GCF_900496995.4 of Aquila chrysaetos chrysaetos. Classification (NCBI taxonomy): domain Eukaryota; kingdom Metazoa; phylum Chordata; class Aves; order Accipitriformes; family Accipitridae; genus Aquila; species Aquila chrysaetos. The sequence goes on along the minus strand of NC_044030.1, from coordinate 10,099,629 downwards.
AAAGTGTTTGTTCCTACTTCACTTTATATTCCAAATCTTCTTGAGGAAAATCATGGTTAGCTGTAATCTCACCTTGGATTTAGCAAGGGCTCATGGAACTTTTGTTGATATTTTGATCAAAAAACCTCTGGCTCAACATCTTCAGCAAGTTGAGGTGTAATCTACGTGAAAAGTCTGATTTTAAAAGGGTATTCAAGTCATCCTTCCACGACGACATAGCTGCCAAGGACAGCATGGCAAAACAGCTACCCCAAAATGAATGCAGGATTTTTGCCAGCGTTGGTACGATTTACAGCATGAGGTTCCCGGCCAAGCTTGCCAGTCCTTGGAGCTGTGGAGGCTCAGCAAGCCTCTCATCCCCCAGGGACCACGCAGGTCCCGGTTCATAGCTAATCTCTTTCTTATTCCTACACTGTTTTCATCTATACAGTACAAAACACTGTGTAGTATTTAATTAGAATGTCATTAATACAGTGGAATTTGGATGCTAAGGCTCTTTTTCAATTGACTTGGTGTCTAGTGACCTTTAACTGTTTTTTTAAGTCCTGAACTGCATCTCATTACCAAAAGACAGAAGGAAATGGAGAGGAAACCATTAGAGAAACTGAAGAAGGGCTTGCGGAAGAGATTAACAACATGCACAAGAATTTGACAGTTCTTAAAACACCCACTGGAAAAACAGCTGAGACATTTTGTTTATTGCTGACTATTTATACTGTTGCTATTGCAGCTGGACTCAAGAACTGCTGAAAACTATTGAGGGTTTTCAGAAGCCACGGGAAGCATTTTTTTCTTTAAAGACAATCCCACTTGATTTATTCTGAAGAATGAATTAAGTGGAGTGTTATGCAATTTCGCCTTTTGATTATGTGCCTGAAAAAAGGTAGGGCTTTAAAAATAGGTAGTCTAAGGCCGAGGCTGGCCTTTCTTCCCTACGTGGAACATGTCTGAGTCTCAAAAAGCACACTGAAAGAAAGCCAACAATATGGTTTGACCCAAAGCATGTGCATCTCTGATGCCTTTTGTTTGCCATACAGAGAGATACTACCACAGTTCCCTCTCCATCTGTACATTTTCCATGGCAGGGAGGAGCTTTCATCTAGCAATTAGAGCAGGGATGTTTGTGTTTCACTCTCAGCTGTTACTGACTCATTAGTAAGTTGTTTCCACATCATACACGTATCTGTGTTGCAAAAGGTATCTTCATCTTCTATAAAATGTTAAAAAAAACATAACTGGACTGAGCTACATTAGAATTCTGCACATCTCACATTAAAATTCATCTTATCATTGACTTCAGAGAAATGTTGAAGTATACGGAGTAGGTTTTATCACGGTCTTTAGAAGGTTAGGAAACAGAAATGCCTAGCTTTTACCACTAGGACTTGAAAAAAATGCAACAGACAGCATCAATCACCTACTGAAAGTTGGATGGTGAATTTAACCACGGCATAAAGTAAGTAAGGTTTAAATTTTTGTCTGGCAAGTTTCAGGAACTGCAGGATGGCTTACTCAAGAGTAGTAATTTTATCTGTTGTAGGTAGAGGAGCTTCAATTTTCTTGCCGGAGGAACCTACATACTTCTAGTGTACGTTACTACAGTTCAAGAATCCTGTTGCCTGAAGTGTATTTATTTTGCAAATCAAAACTTCAGGGAAGAATAAAAACAGCCAGCCTTCATGAGTGGAGCTAGAACAACACAGTCATTAAAGTAATGCACTGTTATACATAGTGACACTTCTGATGACATTTGTTCCAAAATCCCCAAAGAATTTACCCGCTTCCACCAAAAGAAAAGAATAAGATTTCTAGATATCCTCCTCCGAGTTTCTTTTATCTTCCTCAGGAGAATTCCACGTTGGCTATTAATTTTTGCCTGCAACATAAACATTTTGTAGTTTTTAAGAAACTACTGCTTTAAGTTATGCATTCTTTTTAGAATACTCCTCTATACTTCTCTCTCATTTCTTTTACAGTCAAAACAAGGGGGGGGGGGGCATTTATACTCTGTAGGCGCGTGCGCTTCTATAGTAATATTTACTCATAAACGTAATATGATTTATACAAGAGGGATAGTCTTACGTATTCCAGGTCAATTATAGAAGAATGTCAGAAAATGGCATACAAGTCTTTTCTGTGTATAAGATCACACACAAGAGTCACACCAATGCCATGTGAATAGCTTGTCTAAAGAGCTTTCCTGTCAACCAAAAATAGCTTCACACTTATCATCCTTGTACACAGCCAATTCTCGGATCCGAGAAAAAAAATCCCCAATACACGATTAGAGAACCGTCTTTCATTTTGCATGAGGTTTAGAAATGTATTTGGGGAACAAAACTTGAATGAAAATCTTGCACAGCTCTTGACATAAGTAGGGCAGCTTTAATAAAACAATACAGTGAACATGAGGCCCTGTGCCAAAATCTTGACGTGAAAAGGCTGAAAATGTCAACTTCTTCCTCTTCATCAGAGAGTTATAATTTCATAGCTACACTTCCAGTTTTTAAACCAGGGAGTCACTCTCTCCCAACCTTTTCTGAATTTGATGAATAGACTAACAGAAGTTTAAAAGGTAGGACTGGAGACGCTCAGCTCATGGGCAGCACAGTATTTAAAAATAGCTGTAGGTCGGGGAATTTTGCAGAGATAAGAGAGGGGAAGAATAAGGTCTGATCCTGCATCCAGAAAACAAGTGGGAATATTGTCATTTGCTTAGTTAAAATGCAAGATCAAATCATTACATGACACTTCTAAAGAGTGCCAGTGTATTCACAACAAAACATGTTGACCTTAACAACAAGAGCAGAAACATAAAGGTAGTTATAACGGTGGTTTGCTTCAAGATTAGCTTGTGTAGCAACTTTACTAGAGCCATATTCTTCACAAATTCATATGCACCCAGTATGCAGACGAGGTTCACCACACAGCAGAAAATGATCTGTCCCTGTGTTCAGTGAATCTCAGTTCAAAGAACTCGTGGTATGAAGCTTGCAGGCTCAAGCCCCACTCAGAACCAGTTTTGGAAAAGGCATGCTCACTTTTATAAAGCTAGGCATTTGCATGTGAGTTTTGAGACTCAGGCTCAAGGAAGAGCTGGTTCCTAGAAAAAATCATGAAGTTCTTTCCATTTGCAAGAGCAACTACAAAAGCTAAGTGTTGGCATCTCCGTTTGCTGTATGGGTCACGTTCAGGTTTGTCTCCACATTAGGAAAGCACTGAAGACTTGTCTTCCCCACCTCCAGAGCCTGAAACACTTAGCAAATGCTCTGAGCTCATCACACCTTGAACAGAAATCCTCTTGGAATAAAAACGCATCCTCTCTCCTCATAAATCAATAGAACAGAGATCACAAGAGCTAACACTGCATCAGCGTTTTAGGAAGACACCAAAACTGGTCTAGTAGCAATGATCATGCACTTTGTTTATCGATGTTGACAGCCTGTTCCAAGAAAGAGGCCAGTGGAGCCGGTTGACTTGTTTCTTTCTGTTGTCTTCCCGGTCACTCCATATTCCCAAAGCTATTTATACCAACACCCAAGAGAGCTGAAATACTGGAACTAAGTTACTATGTTCCTTTAGTCCCAATCTCTTCATTGAACTTAAAAAAGAAAAGCAATTATTTTCTTCAAATGCTGATAAACCTCTGTGTCATAAAACCTAATGCAATCGTGGGTACAACTGCAATTCATGACAACAGTTCTCCACCCTCTTCATCCTCATTAAGACAACTGGAAGGCAAGAACAGCTGGACTCTATGTGGCTCTCATTCGCAGCTGGGTAGCTTGGGTGGCACTATCCCATTTCGAAAGCTACTGAAAATAGGGACATTTCAGAACAGATCAAAGGATCGGCACAAAATTCCTGAATGTGTTCCTCTGAAGACGGATTCACAGACTGCTTCAAACCATATGACCCCACATAGGATTATACGAAACCACCTTCTTTCCAGTCCGTATGGTGTTACGCTTAATAAGATGATGAGAAGCAGACTGTAAAACCATTATCTACTTCTGGTATAATCTAATTAAGGGTGAAGGTTTGTGTGCAGTATCTGCAAACCTAGCTGTATACTCATAATGTACTTTAGTCAGTGACTGAATTAGTCAAATCATCTCTGCCTTTGGGAAATGTCATTCTTACGTACTCAGAAACTCTGTAGATAAAAGAAGGTAAAACTCTTCTTCTTGTTTAATAACTGAAATTAGCAGAAAGACTAGTTAACAGCACTTTGCTGTGTGCCTCGACGCTCCTTACCGTTCTAACAACTCCAGATTACACTTTCTTTAAACTATACAGTTATCAAAGATTCCTTTTAACTCATTAAGAATAAAATTGAAAACAAAAATCCTAGAGTAAATTCATTTCCTGTTTGGTGCCTTTGACTATTTCTTTTTTCTTTTATTGTGCACAAGCCACACGGATTTTTTTGCTATGGTTCTTAAGCCGAGAATAGGAATTCTTGAACAATCAGTTCATGTAGCTATCACTGATATTACTGTAATTTAACAACCTTAGGGCACTGTAACATTATAATGTTTTCAGTATCCACTTATTTAGCTTAACTTCGTACAGAATATATATGTGACATTTTGGATCACTTATTTCTGTAGGGGTGCATATACTAAGTTGTCCTTTATTCATGAAAATGCAAGACCAGTCCAAGACCACTCCTGCATCCCGAAACACTCTCCTTTCCCCATTGTGGAAGTGTTGTATCCTGTGAAGACAAAAGACTTCAACCACTAAGTAGCAGTTTGCGGTACCTGTCACAATTTCAATCGTGGCTTGACCAGTCCTCTTCCTACCTACTCTAAACAACTAGAGGAGAAGCCAGATCTAGCCCAGTGTGATGGATGTTATGTTTGGACTATTGTATCTCACAATCTGAGCTGTATGTTGTAGAAGCCACCATAGTAGGAAGCACCCAATCCAACAGAGGACAAGCCTCGCAAGAAACTGGGCAAGCGCAGTGGTAACCCAAGCTGAGCTCGCTTTGGAGCCCAGCACCTCAACTCCACATGCTGCCTCTCCCGTCCTGAGCGACCACCGTAACAGATGGAGCCCAAGCCATGGACTAAATGAAGTCAATGGACATTTATGGACATTTGATGAGGGCGGTCCATAAAGTAAGGGGAGGATATAGGCGTGTATAACAAAGGATGGAAAAAGGCTGCTGGTTGATGAGGATCTGTTGGATAGTGGAGGACCTGAGCATGACACAAATGATACGGAATAGGAGGTAGAGATTGTACTGGCTGGGACGGAGCTGGTTTTCTTTACAGTAGTCCGTAAGGTGCTGTGTTTTGGATTTGTTACTAAACCAGCCTTGACAGCACGCTAGTGTTTTGACTATTGCCGAGCAGCGCTTGCACAGTGTCAAGGCTTTCTCTGCTCCTCACGCTGCCACCTTGTCCTCTTGTGGACAAGAAGCTGGCAGTGGATACAGCTGGGACAGCTGACGTGAATTTACCACAGAGGTATTCCATACCATATAATGTCAAGATCTGCAACAAAAGCTCAAGGAAAGGAGGAGGAAGCAGCAACACTCATGGTTATGGCCTTTGTCCTCCTCCACTTGCCAATCAGCTGTCGCATGTGCTGAGACCCTGCTTTCCAGCAAGTGGCTAAACATCTGCCTGCCGATGGGAAGTAGCGAATAAAGCCCTTCCTTGCTTTCCTGGTGCACGCAGCTTTTGCTTCGCCTATTAAACTGCCTTTATCACAAAGCATGAGTCTTTTTACCTTCCTTCTACTGTCCCGTGGGAGAGGGCTGAGTGAGCGAGTGGCTGTGGGGGTGCTTAGCTGCTGGACAGGCTCAACCCACAACATCCAGAAAATGCAGAATCCCAACCATGCATTGCTATGGCACCAGCCAGATCCTAAGGGAATGAAATCCAGGTGAACCACCTCAGAAAGGCTTATTCTGTGCTCTAATGAATTTTGCTGGGCCGCCCAGTAAGGCTTTCAGATGTAAGGCACCTCCAGGCGTCAGTGGGAATTCCTGCCTCTGGTTTTTTCAGGTCATGTTTTCTCTCCTACCTCTCTGGCTGCCGAGATATTATCCTCAGAATCTGGCCTTTTCTAAAGACCCCTGGACCTGTTGTTTTCTGTGCTTGAACCCATCTCTGTCAACAGGACAGATGAGCACTGAAACAGCAGTGTTTTGGGGGAAAAACAAGTAAGTCTGGGGAAGAAATGTAGCCTGTGATTGGTTTATACAACTATTCCAGTGCTTTAATTAGCTTTCTTACTAAAAAAAAAAAAAAAAAACAAACAAACAAACAACAAAAAACCCAGAAGTAAGCAGATACAACTAACTCCTGTTCAAAGCCACCTGCAATGTCAAAAGTGCTCTTGGAAGACCTGCAGGAGGGACATGGGTGAGCACAGAACCAGAACCGCACAGTTTTGCCCTCACTTGGAGAAAAGAATGTCATCTGTCTAGAGGAAATTCTCTCTTGGGGCTCCTTTGCTATTGTTAGTCTTGGGGCTTAGCTTTCAGGGTTTACAATTGCACAGCACAGAACAAAATAAAAGCCTTATAATGCACGGTGTGGCATGCCTTGCTTAAGCCATGAATTTTTGTGAGATTATTAGCACACCGTGGATGGTGTGATAACATGAAAGGCCAAAGGTCAAAAGCAGAGTCACTTTAATCACCCAGAAGGTATCCTGATTACCCGGAGGTGCATTTCCTGGTCTGTCTCATACTGCTGTGAAGCAGAATGGGCTCAGGAAAATACAGTTCAAGCTGAGCATTTACCGGGCATTAAGAGTGCTGCACCCTACCTCCCCAGCTGCCAGTGAGCCAGCATTACTTATGACCACACTCCTAAGCTAAATCACAGCTTACGTTATAAACACAATCTACCCCACAAAAGGTTCACACTCTTACAGAAAAGGTTATATATATAGTTGGCTATCTGTTTTCCTTCCTCTACCAGCATGAAGTATCCCAAAGTAGCCTCTCTTGGTGCTAGATGTAAAATCTCTTTGTTGTAGCTTCACATAGGAGAAAAACCATGAAACTCTACATCCAACAGACTGTATGACTGATAATTAGTTATATGAGCACTATAATAGGCGTCTTTGAAGAATTAATTCAGTATTTAGCTGGAGCATCTGACACAATAGGCCAACAAAAATCCATAACGCCTTCCAACGTCAGTATTACACCTCACTATGTGCTATGACCACTTGGACCACCACTACAGCATCAGCTCCAGGACACAATTCTGTCCTTAATTACAGAACAGGAATCTCCACTTTCTTACAAGAATTGAGAGCGGCACACAGTCAGATTCACTCCTGTAGACAGCAGTGGAGCTTGGTCACTAGCTTGGCAGAACGCATCAGAACTTTAAATGTGCGAGTCCAAACTTTGTGATTATCTTAAGATTTCATACTTTGCTGTCTCTGTGTATTTACCCAAACCAAATACCTAATTCTTCTGATAGCTATTTATGGTACCGTTATAAACAGACACTTACATTTTAGACACGTTTGGACCACATCTGTAAAACAAGGCAGTGCAAGAACTTTCAATTTCTTGCATTGGAGAAGGCTGTTTCACATGTGGTCTAAATACACATTTTGAAGGTTTTTAAAAATGTGTTTAGTCCTATTCAAGAAGGCCAAGGTGACAGAACATTTTCCTCCATAGAGAGAATGTTAACATTCCCTGATGGAGTCTATTAGCCAAAGGCAAGAGACTTGAACCTTCAAACCTTGTGCTTTGCCCAAAGGATGCATCTAATCAAAGCAGGTTTTGCACAGGCACACTCAACTGGTAGATGTAGTCCAAAACACATCTCACGACAGCAGCATGCATGTGTAGCTCCTCGAGAATACACAGACTCCTCTGGCCCAAAACTATCCAGAGCACCTCTCACTTCTTCTGAGATGAGCAACGTGCAAGAACAGTGTAACATAATTGCTAATTAATTTACTGTAGAAATCTTAGATAAAAACCACCTCATTGCCAATTTGTTAAATCTGGCAGTCCGATGTGTCAAAACAGAAGCCGGCTGTGCCTCCTCCTTGCAAGCTGAAAATTACCGATATACTCTCCGCATCCCTTGTGGCTGCAAACAAATAATATGCTCACATGGTACGCTTCTCTGGGTGAAAGTTGCCAGGTGCTGCTTACAGCTTAACATGCTGTTTTTTCTTGTCACTGTTCAGTGACTGCACTTCACTCACAACTTGACTCTCATGCTACTCATTTAAATACCACAGAGGGTAGATTCCTAAGGCAGTTTTGAGCAGGAAAGAAAAAAATGAGGTTGATAGGCAAAGAAACTAAAGCTTTCCTAGGAAAACTCACCCAGCATGTCCCGCATGTACTGGGAATTGGCAAATTGGCAAACTGACTGGAGAATCAAACCCCGGCAGTTACTCATGATGTTGCCGAATTTAAGCCAGGGTGAGTAACTGGACTACACTACAATACTCTCCATTATTCAAGTTCAGCTTTGGCTGTCTTTGAACCCCCTTACTTGGCTAACCCACTTAGGTGCCATGTCAAAGCCTGTGGCCGTCCTGGACCTGTGCAGTGTGAGTTACAGCCCTGCTACACCAGCCAGTCCGTCAGCATCCCAGAGGACACTGGTCTCCACTGAGATATCTGCCTTTGGAGAGGTTTGCACAAATGACAAAAAGCACCTAAAGCATCGCCTCTATTCTCCAAACCTCATGAGTGATTCAGTACTGGATAAAAAGTGACTGGTGACCCTGTTTTCTGAAGAACACTCCTTCTCTACATGGCACAGTGAATCTATACCACTGACAACTCATTTTTAAGAGAAAGGATTATTCTCTGTCTGGTGGCATGTTGAGGCAGGAGCTTTGTTTTGCCAAGCCAGCAGGAACTGGAGGAATCCTTCCATTTTGAACGAAGCAACAGAACAGGTCCCAGGGAATGTTATTTAACTGCCTGTGGAGGTCAGGTAAAGTTTTGCCCAAGCAGCGCTTATGCTGGCTACCACTGTGCCGAGCAGTTTGTATGTAACCGACGGGCTAGTGTCAAATGTTGTGTTGCTCAGACACACAACCTCTCCAAAAAATTCATTTATGCTGGCAGGACGGTAAATAACTTTTTCTTTTTCTCACTTACTTAATTGGATTCTAGTTACTCTAAGATACAAAAATATTTTCAGAACCTGTCCGTTAAGATCTGCCAGGAGAGGATGAACCTGTCATTTAAACCTCCAGTGCAATGCACCTGCGTGCGGAAACCAAAACAGACCTCATGGCTCTATGCAGAAACAGCTGGAAGCAAGAGAGATGACATTCAGGAAATACGCCGTCCACCCGCTTTAGATACCGCAAATCCAGAAAAGTGCCAAATTTTAAAGGAACTGGCCTCTTGAATGCAGGTTGGTTTGCACGTTGTGGTACGGGCAGTTCAAGAACACAAGAATGACATATACTGCTTTGAACTTCACTATTTTACACTAGTTCCAAATTTTCTCCCCCTCCCAGACTAAAGTGGGATAACTTTCTCCAGTTTTGGAGACGATTAGTAGGAGATGCCATTAATTGCATTTCACCTGCAATAGCTGGTGAAAGGAGATTGCTCCTCAGGGGTAAATCTGCATCCCAGAAGCTAGCACTTGAGTGGACAGCAGTGGCATAAAACATGGTGGGATATCTGCACAGCACTGAACATCCACCAATTTTTCATTCCGTTCACTTTCGTACGCTGCTACAATTTCCACAATGGAGGTTTTCCTCTTCTCTCTGTCTGTGCCATTGTCAGTGCCTTCCATTGTGGTGGCTCCTTCTGGTGGCTCCTAAGAAGAAGATCAGAACAAAAAATGAAACTGCCTTCTGCACCTCGACGTGGATGGGCAACACACACCCGCTTGTGGGCCACGTCGGCAGTGCTGCGCTACAGCCGTTTCAAATCTCAACAGAGCAACCATCTCCTTTCCTCCCTAGTAGCCTGGGTGCCTGCACAAACCATCCTGGTAAAGTGGCATTCTGCTAGTAACCTCTTTTTCCTGGCACACGCTCCTGACATAATGAAATACCTGTCCTGAGGCAGGATCAGTGAGGAAGACACCAGGAGATACTTTGCATCCAATCACAGAAGAAAAGGTTTGCAAACTTGCCGTTTTCAAGCCGTCTGCTGAAAATCGGCAGCGGTGACCCAGACGAGGGTATTTCAGAGATTTTCACTGAAGCCCAGGAAACAACGCTAGCCTTCTGAAATGCCAGAACTGTGCATGAATACTTCCTCCTCTAAAAGAATCACTTATTCTGGGAACCACATGGTAAGGCTTGAAAGAGTTTTGACAGTTTATTCAGCAGTTCTACTAACAAAATAAAATAATGTTTCTCAAAAAGACAACACTCATCTCTCTTAGAATCTGTTTTTCTTCACTGACTCTCTCAGGTCAAACAAACCCGCTTTATTCCCACTCACTAACTACCAGATACCTGAAATTCCGTCAGAACAGTCACACATCCAAATATTATGGCACAGTTCACTATTTAGAAAAGTAAAAATAAATAAAAAAAAAGGTTAAATTTCTGACAGGGTCTTAGAAATCGAATAACCAGTAAAACCACATTACAGAGAGGCGTGAGCTAGAGGCAACACACAGCATGCTGCTCAGGGAATGAATAAAAACCCAAACACACAAGTGCGTTTAGAGCTGTGAAATGTAAAAATGATACAGTATGTGTATTTCACACTCAAGCTGTGGCATTCATGTGCTAATGGCAATTACCAGACCTTGATGACAACATCAGTCCTTCCTAAGAAAAAGAAAGCAAGTTTGTAATTGTTTGAAGAGGATTCGTTTGACTCTTGACAAATGATTTCCAACAGAAAATGCCATTTGGGGACAAGAAAGCCCTGACTTCAGAAGACATTAAAAATGCTTTCATTTCAATTAGAACTTGTTTTTCACAGCTTCCGAAAACTCGGTTTCAAAAATGTATGAAGGACAAAGAAGGCAAGGACTGGATTGCTCAAAGTAAGGCAGAACTGGTTTTTTTAAATCAGTCAGTTCAGGGACCAAACAGAAAGAAGGTGGGGCTTCCAGGGTGTGGATTTGAAGAAACTTGGTACTTCTTGGCTGTGGTCACGCACTAACGTCTTTGGTGTCACTGCTGATCTGGGCAGTCTCTCTCTCACAGACATTTTTTTTCGTTGATGCTGCTGGACTCAGGTGGATTAATGCCAGTACAGCCAGCTCTGTAGTACCGTCGGAATGAAAAGATGAACTGTGGTTTCTCAAAAATGGTAAACCGTGTCCTGCTCAGCCAGAGGAAGTGAAGCGCTACATTTCGTCTAAGAGCCCCAAGGCGTGAGCTCTACCAAGGACCTTGTGTAGGTCCTGAAAAGCAACCTGCCAAGCCTTCGAAGACAGGAGCCCATTTCCTTCTGGATCAAACACGATTCATTTTAAAGGGATGAAACTACACGACCCAGACAAAGCTAACGACAGAACTAGATTGACCTCTCTCTTTAGCAGTACTGCTACAAGCACAAAAGACCAAACAGCTTCCCACTAACCAGTGCCATTTCCATCCTAAGGCAACCACTGTGCTGATGTTGTGGAGATAGCTTGCGAGGCACCCACAGCCAGCAAAATCGTGAACTGCACTGTTGCCTTCCCCAGCTATTGTAGCAGTAATTTTTTACACTATTTTTTAAAAAGACATCCCTGTTTGCCAGTGGAAACTGAAGAAAAGCAGTTTCAGCAATTCCCCCTTGTCCATGCCATGGCTCCTTGCTGCAGAGAAAACCACAGGCTGCTCTGTGTCACAGCAGAGAGGAACAGTCACTCCAATTTTAAAGTAGTTCAGTTATCAGTTGCCACAATGATACCAAAGCTAAGGGCAACATTAAGGGACAGCAATCACACAGAAGAGTTGCTAGTGAGACTGGGGCATCTCCAATGAGTAAACCAGGATCACAAACAATTTTTAACTGAAGTGAGAGATTGTTCACAGCCTCTCTCTCACCTAACCCATCAAATGTTCCTTTTTTTCCCCAGGGAGTTGATAGTCCATTTTTTTCTCCGAGCTGTACAAAGGTCAGTGTCCCACACAGCAGCTGGCAAAGGTTACTCCGCTGTCTTTTCTCATGCGTAGTGTGACATTTTGGCCATGCTTTAGCTAACAGAATTTGGCAGACTGTAGAAAAAAAACGCACCTAAAGATGACGACTTTTTTACCAGTGGTTTCACAAGATCAGAATCTTCAGACCACATTCTCAGAAAATCGGGGGTTTGCCCCCTTTAGATATAAGCAAAGATACAAATCCACAGTCAGTGAAGCAAAGGTATTCAGTGCAAACACAGATGAATCAAAAATGCAGAAGACCTATTAATCGGGACAGTCATTTGGGTGACTCTGAACTTTCCCCAACCACCTCTAGGGGAGGTATGGAGAAGGCAGAGCCAGACTCACGCCAGCTGGAGAAAAGCAGATCTCTGGTCACCACAAAGGTGGTCAAACACCTGAACGGGGGGGCCCAGAGAGGCTGCGCAGTTTTCAGCCTTGCAGGTATTTGAACTCAGCTGCTCACGGCCCCAAGCAACCTGAATCAGATGGCCCTGCTCTGAGAGGGGGATTAGTCCAGAGGCCTCCAGAGGTCCTCTCCAACCTGAATTGCTCAATCAGTTCTACCTCTTACAGTCAATTAATTCACGCATCCACCAGGCTGCAATGGAGTATAATTCTATCATTGCTTTTTTATCATAACAGTCAGCCTTAAGCACAGGAATTTTGACTTGGCAACATTCAGTGACACGCCAGGATCCTTCAATAAAGGATATAAACAAATAGCTCCCGTCGGAAGGGTGTGTTCCTCCTCCCCTGCTGTCTTGTTACACGGAAAGAACTAGTCCACCAGGAACCACCTTCAACAGGTCCACAGAATAACAACGATCTTTTCAAAGATCTCTGCTCAGGTAAATGCTATGCTGGCAGATTTTGTGAGGGAATGGTAACTTTTTCAAACACCTTCAGCTAACAAGCTGCTAGAACAGAATCAACATTGCTGAATAATTTAGTGCTGCTAAACTATTCTATCACCCGCATCTAATTATTCTCCCACTTCAACAACACTGTTCCTCCACCTGAGTAAGCCAAAACCAAACTCCCTGCTTATTCTTGTGCAAACAACAGGAGCTTTGGGCTACTCCGTTTTACATAGGCCACTAAAATCATTAATACATTTCTTTTCCTGGACTGTGATGTTAGTATCACCAAGCACGCATTTCTGCGAATAAAATGCTAGGACTACACAAGAGACAAAACCGTGTCCTCAATTCTTGAGAATACATAATCTGCTGTCACGTTATTCTGACTCTCCAAAACAGTCCAACGTAGGCCAAGACATCCATTTGTCTTAAAAAACACCTTCTATCCATCTTCCACGAGAACATTTTTGGACTGATAGCTAGAACGCGTATAAATCCTGAATCACCAGAATCTGCTGTACGCAAAGTCTTTGATGGTACTTGTACACCAACTCTCCCTTCTCAGAAGCGTGCTGCTCCCTTAGCCTGGCCTTCAGGTCACAGCTCTACCACCCATTTGCTGTGTGACCTACGAGAAGAGTTTGCTTCCATTACTGTCTCCCTCCATCCTCGCTCTCCCAAGACCGAGAGACATGTTCCCTGACCTGACGGTTTGGGGCCAGGCTGCTAGCAGCCAGCAACCCATCTCTGTTCATCAGCTTTGGAGGTCTTCTGTACACACAGACTCTTTTGTCCTGCAGGATGCAATTTGCATGGTTTAACGGTGTGGTCCGGGAGTGGCTTTGGCAGGACACAGGCATTCCCACTCCTCTGGTATGGCCTCCCAAAGGAACCTCTCTGCTTCTAATCCTGACTGGGATTCTTTTGTCTCCTTTGACTCATTAACAGCCCTCGAAAAAAGTAATGCGAGCCTTTCACTGTATAGTGATAGATAGATAGGCAGCCCGCAAAGGAAAAGCTGCTGTCAAACAGGGTTTGGAATGACACTGTAATTGCTTTAGATTGTGCAATTAAAAATCAAGAACGCTCACATCCTTTGACAGAATTATGGTTTTAGTTGCTGCAAACCAACCATCAATATGTCCACAAACTTCTCGGTGGAGAAAATGGCATCTAGTAGCTATTTAGGAACATTTCCTACGGACAGCAAGGTTACTATACAGCATCAAGGTCAGCTGTAGGCACAGCAAATTTTTGGACAACAGCGTAAAATCCAAACTCTTGCTCAGTCCCACAGTTTCAAACCTTCAGACTCTGATACAGTCCTTGCTGACATCCTGAGGAAAATCACCTTGGGCATTCCCTAGATGTATTGTGTTTCACCTAGCGCATCCCTGGGCTGATGAAAGAGCTTTGAGGTGGAGGGAATCCAACCTCCATTCTGTAAATGAGGAAAGCCTCTGAAGGACATGCAGATAATTTCCCCAGGAGGTAGGGCATGAAAGAGACACCTGTTCTTGGTTTTCTCACGGCTTCTTCATCAGTCCACTACAGGTCCAAAGAGGATTTACGTGTTCAGGGCCCGCCAGTTCCAAAAGCACATCCCACGGGTCACCCCGGTTTACTGCTTCATTTCCACTGTTAGCAGAAGCTTGGCATTTTGCTGAGATCAGCAAAGGGATTTCAACAAAAAGTTTTCTCGTATGCTTCCCAGATGGGAGGACAGCAGTCATGCCTTAAAGCATAGGATTTTACAGAAAAACACCGGTTTCGCATGAAAGAAGCCTCGTATATGCACACACAGATGAGGACAGCAGCTGTATTAATTCCACCAATGGTAGTAACTTCTGCAGGCTCTGCCAGAAACACATTGGCTGAGAAGGCAAAAAAAAAAATTGAAATCCACTTTTACTTCTAGGTGCCTTACTGTGTATTTGCTTAAAATGTGGTTGCTTCAAAAGAGTTCCTTCAATTAATAACTCCAGGTGGAAAGGCAATTTTCCCTCCATCGTGGTTCACTGCCCTTTTTTCATCTGCCTATAGTACACAGCTTCTAGCTATTATCTCCCAGTAGATTGTCTGGCACTGGAGATCAGGTACGTTGCCCTGGAAGAAAAGTTGTTTTCTATTGATCAGTTTTTCAGTTCTTGCTAATGTTCTATGCTGCTGACATTAACAGAAACATTACTGCCCAGTAACGACGTATTGCCACATTTCACTGCACTGTGGTATTACCACCGCTGTTGATTCACCTAGAGCCCTATCATCACTCTCTTTCTCTGCAGACAGCAATTTCACACAAAAAGATTTCATTCTTCTTTGACATTAAAATATACTCCCACTTTTCCTAGTCCACACTGAAAGAGTCTAATTTAGTCAGCCCATTTTTCTTTAGCAGGCCTCTCTGCAATGAAGTCGCGCTTTGTGAATGGAGAGCTGCGCTGCCACTGCCTTGCAGCTTGCACGGCTGCTCACACCCACCACAGAATAAGCAGAGTGAAGCTCTCCTGCCTCATCTGCAGCGGTACAAATACCACAAAAGCAGAGAGCAATGGCAAATTGCAAACTCGGTCTTGCAGCAGCAGCAGCTTGTAGTCCTCACCTAACATCCCTTGGTTTTGACAAAGTTCTTATAACACACTCTCAGTTCTGGCCTGATGGGAGCAACCGAGTCCTCCCAGACTTGAGAGGAATACCATGGGCTTCATGGGGATGGAGACGCAGTGCAGGGCAGCGGGCTGGTTCACCTCACTCTCCCTCCAGAGCAAGGAGAGGGAGAGAAATGGCTGGGGCACGCAGAGTTGCTCAACAGAGGAAACACCACTGGAGGGAATGCTTGAATTGATCCTCTTCATCTCAGCCATGGTGTTCCCAGGACAGGAGACAGATGCTGCCACTGCTTCCCCGCTGTGGTGCGAGCCCACCACAGACTATGCTCTCCAAAGCCCTGGGAGATGGTGCCTTAAGAGAAAATGTGATAAACTGTGCCACTGGATTGAAGCTGTTGAAAGGTCACATGGTCAGAAGAGAAGGCTGGGCACGCCAATACCATTAAACACACCAGCAAGGTTTAGTCAGTCTGCCAAGAAACTGGGAAGCTGGGCCACCTCCTGCAGCTGGGCTCTACACCCAGCTCTACACCAGCAGCAGGCAGCCTGCCACCGGTCCCCACAGCACTGGTGCCACATGTACCACAGCCTGGAAACCCGAGCTGCACTTCTGCAAGTTTCTGACAAAGACCAAGCGTGTTGTCTCCAAGATATGCCTGAGCTACCTCAAAATTCGCTAATTCAGATACCCATAGCAACACAGATGCAACAGGAAGACAGCAGCAGAGGTGAATATTCCACATACAAACCAAGCTGCTTGCCTGGATTTGAGATTTCCCAGTTACGCTCTTACAAGAAGATGGCTTAGCCGGCTTTAGGCCGTTCCGGCCATGCCTGCGTGAGCTATGCCCACATCCCAACTGTAACATAACCCTGTGCTGTCTCCACGTAGTTTCTGCATTTTGGTGTACTGACACTTATATAGCTGATTGCAAAGAGCACCAACTAAAAATTCTTGCAGCTGCGTAAGTTACTCAGAGGAAAAACGCTTACTGTAAAGTTGCACACGCAGTGGATCTTTGACTGGACACAGCTCAATACTGCGTGAAAGGCACAAAGCAGCTTGTGAAACAGAAATTAGTATTTCCTCATACTATGGGGGGTGCCTCACGAGCGTGAAAAATGGAACAGAGATAAATATGAAAGGTCAAGAAAAAATCCCAAACTCTTCACTTTCCAAGCAAAAACCTGACAGGTTCTGAAAATATAAAAGCCATCTGCCCGGGTCCGGCAAACTCACATTTTACTCACAGACAAGGAAATGAGCAATTTCTTTTAAAATCTGTATTTTTTTCCATGTTTAGGCTTCTCCCGGGACCTCACACAGTGTTAATAAAATCTGTTGCTATTCTGGACATAATGTCAGAAATGCATATATGCTCCAAAAGACAAGAAGTTTATATTGACTGGACCAAGAGCCACCACCTTTGATAAAATCTGCACGCACGAAAGAAACGCATTGAACTACCCGCAAAAAGCCCAACATTATAACTCAGTGCAGGCCTGCTGAATTTTCAATGTATCAAAATTAATTATATACTTCAGGGCAATTTCGCATGAGCCAGGGACTTTTCTCCTTCACAGGTATATTTAAACATTCAGATGCACTGGAGAATTACATCATTAAACGTGCTGCAGAGCACCTTAAAAACGGGCTACTGCCGAAAGTTTGTTTGTTTTGCACTGCAATTTCCTGTCTGACTCTTGCTAATGATCTTCCCTCTGAATCACTTAATCATCTGACTGGGGGGAAGGAGGGAAGGAAAAAGAAAGAGGGGAGAAAAAAAATCTAACCAGGCTGAGCAATACCTTTGGTCAACAGAGAATGGAGTCTTTCACAGAAGTCGGCTGCCTCCTCGGGTCATTGCTCTGAGATGGTACCTCTACCCTCAAGAGGCTGCAACAGGCCACAACCCTACCGCTTCCTCTGCCTGTGCCAGCGTGCCAGAAACCCAGCTGCCACGTTGCTACCGAGAGACGGTCGGAGCATCCACAAACGCTGGCGTCTGAAGGTTCCCCCACCCTACAGCAGCAGCTCTTCCCTGCCCTCACCTCTCCCTCTGCGGCAGAGCAGCAAAGTCCCCATCCCACAGACTTCCCTCCCTCAAGTCTCATCTCTTTCGCTCCCATGCTCGCAGACATCTTCCACATTTGCTTTGCAAGTGTGTCAAGCTGTGCCTCATTAACACTCATGCAGTACAGAGATGTTCAGTCCATATTTAAAGACTAAAGGAGAGAAACAGAGAGATTAAGTTACTTGTTAAAAAAACCCACGTGAAACTCGTATCAACAGAGACGTAGCGGATTTCAAAGGCATTGTTGCATCACTACACTCTTGGCCACTGACGCGCAGCTGCATGTCTTCCCGTGGTGACGTGCCGTTAGGTGCTTGCATTTTAGCTTGCCCGTTACTCAGACTTTGCCTTCACCCAGGCCTCCTGCTGAAGCACACGCTGCGATGAAGAACAGGCTGCCCGACGGCTACCCACGGCCAGGCACGCACCACTTCCAGCGAGAAGCATGCAGGGGCTGCAACGCACACCTTCACAGGAACAGCACGCCACGTCATCCCTCGACGCGCGGCAGCCTCGCAGTCGCTGTGTCAAGACGTGGGACGCGGCGGACCCCGGCCGAGGATGTGTTGCCCCTCGAGGCCGTGCGCTATTTGAAAGCAGACTGAACGACCGCCACCCGGCGCTGTGGGGAGAGGCGGCCCCTCGGGCACCCTCAGCACAGCGGTGGCCCAACGAAGCTGTTCCTACAGCCGCCAAAGCCGCGTTTTACCCTGCCCCCGCTGCAGAGCAGGGGCGTTAACTCACTAGCTGAGCTCACGGTGCACACACAAAACTCCCGCGGCCCTCGGCGGAGGCAGCCGGCACCGCGGGACTGAGGGGCCGGCGGCAGCCCGGGACTGAGGGGCCGGCGGCAGCCCGGCACCGGCCGCCGCGCCGACCCGGCCGGGGCCCGCGTGCTCCGCAGCGTTGGCCGCCCTGATTGGCCCGCGCGCTCGGGACCCCTCTCCAGGAGAAGAGGGACGTGACCAGCTCGCCCGCGGCTAATGGCCGCCTGCCCACAAGGTGGCGCCCCCGGGGTGAGGCGCAGGGGCCCGCGGTCGCACCCGTGGGGTGGTCGTTGTCTCTGTACCGTTAACTGTGAAAGAAGGACAAGCAGGTGTTTAATACCGCGGTCGTGAAATAGATGACAGGGACCGTGACAGTGGTACCTCGCCATCGAGGCTGGCCTGTGCAGGAAGCCGCTGGGAAGCCATGTGGCACGGTGTTTCTGCATGACTCTCAGACGCTCTCTTTCGCCAAGCTCTTTGCCTGCCCAGGTGGTAAACGGCTGCAGCAGCAGGACTCATTGCTTCCGAGATTGCTTGGCCGAGGTGGGCGCTTCCGAGCGATCCATGCTGGAAATGCTGCTCAGCCTGCATTCCCTGAGCTGGCAGGTACCAGTGTGCGCAGCTTCTAGGAAATCGGGGGAAAAAAGAGGTGTTTCCACAGAAATAAACCAGGTTACTCCAGAAACAGCAATAAACCTGTAAAACACTTGAAATTTATTGTGATAGAACCGTGTAGAAAAATACTGATGATTTAAAAGCTATATACTTCACTGCTCCTCCCACCTCTCCTTCTTCTCGGATACAGGATGAGCCACACTTCTCCATCGCATCCTTAGTGATTAAGCCTTCAGCTAAATACACAGAAATGAGTGTGCACAAATGGACAACTGTTTGAAGGAGACTGAGGTGATGCAGAACATCTTTGGTTTGGCATTGAATAATAAAAAAACAATGTGCCTGGAAAAGACCTGCATCAGAGGAGTTGACATCTAAAGAGCACTGAGGCCACATTGTATTGGGTCTGGCTGAGATGTAGTTAATTCTCCCCACAGCAGCCCTCATAGTGCTGTGCTCTGTATTGGTAGCTAGAAAGGTGTTGATAACACACCAGTGTTTTGGCTACTGCTGAGCAGTGCTCCCATAGCATTAAGTCTGCCTCTCCAACATTTTTCCCCCCCTTGATGGCAGGCTGAGACTGGGGAAGATTTTGAGAGGGTACATAGGCAAGACAGCTGACCCAAACTAACCAAACAGATATTCCATACCATATGACGTCAGCTCAGCTTTAAAAGCTAAGTAAAGGGAGACGGAAGGGGGGCATTTTGTCTTCCGGAGCAACCACTACGTGTACTGAAGCCCTGCTGGACATCACCTGCTGATGGGAAGTAGAGAGTACATCATTTGTTTTCCCTTGCTTTTGTGCGCGACCTTTGCTTTCACTTTATTAAACAGTCCTTATCTTGACCCACGAGCTTCCTGTTACATTTTCTCTTCCCTGTCCAGCTGAGGAGGGGGAGTGATAGAATAGCTTTGGTGGGCACCTGGCGCCCAGCTGTGGGAGCACTGCTCAGCAGTAACCAAAACACTGGTGTGTTATCAACACCTTTCTAGCTACCAATACAGAGCACGGCACTACGAGGGCAGCTATGGGGAGAATTAACTCCATCTCGGCCAGACCCAATACACACATAAATAGACTTTTGTGGTCTATAAAGTGCTACAATCACAGACAAGGGCAAGAGCAGGCTGTTCTGCTACCTGCAAAAGTGGTATCTTTTCTGTTTCAGAAGGCAGTGGTAGTGATAATGATGGAAAAATGAAGAGACAGTTTGGATGCCTTCCCAGGCCTGTGAACTCAGTAAGGTTTGCCCATTGCTAACATGCAGTGCTGTCAAATTTCTCGCCTTTAGAGATGTGCTGCTTTCTAAAATGGACTGGGAAGGAGCACTCTCCTGCTTCAGCCTGGAACGACTATCTCCTTCCTTCATCTGCTCAGGAGAGACTCTGGCCTCTCCCACTGGCCAGAGTGCATTCAAACAGCAGTATCTCTTGAAAACAACAATTTTCCTTTTCTCTCATGCGTCCTGAAGTCCTTCCTTCCTCCTAAAAATAACACCCAGCACAATTTGAGATATTCTATAAGGCACTTTTTACTCTTGCTTTCTTAGAAGACTGAGAATCTTCTTCAGACATGAAATACCAAATAAATCACAAAAACAGAGCAATGTGACCAAACGTGGTAGGCCAGATTCTTAAGAAACAGAAATTGATACAACTCTGCTGAAATCCTTGGAACTAAGCCAACTTAAGTGAAAGATGGTGGGCCTGGGACACAGGCCTAATACACTGTTACTTTTTAGGCTTGTGTTTGAAGTGGTGGAATGCAGTATTCAGTGCTGAGAAAGGTTGCGTATATCTAAAAGACGTCAAGTTTCTTTGCACAACCTGCATTCCCTTCACCTAACATTTCCCTCGCTATCACATAACCCCTTTCTATCAAATATCCACATGACTTGTGCAGTAGCTTCTCTCAAAGTTTCTGAAACAGTGATACTGGTTAGCAAAACACTGTTGGAGGTGTTTTTGAAGAAGCTACCAGAGAAGTACGTGGCCTCATGGCTTGGTTGATGAAAGCACATATTGCTCAAGCCTGTCTCCCAGACATTGTTTTGTGGCAATAAGACATGTGCAGACCTGAGCATATATATCGACAAGAGCTCTCATGTTGCAATTATGCACATTCAGATACAGGATTTCTGGTTGCCCCTATTAAGATTCCTCAATCTCCACCGGCTGGAGCTGTACTGTAGACCAGATGACCATGTGTGATGGAGTGGCTGTGTATGACATTCTCCATGCAAAAATACTACTTCTGCATTTGCTAAAAAAAACCTGGAGAGCTGTTAAGTCTGCTTTCTCCTCAATTTTATCCAGCTAGAAGATAAACCCCAGCCCCAGGACAACACTTTGTGAGCCATTAATAAAGCACAGAAGGTGACAGAACTCTAAAAGACAGTTTCAGTTTATGGAAAACTGCAGTGCAACAATGAAATTTAAAATGTACATAGACTTTAAGAATGCCTTTGGTGCAGCACATGTCAGAAGGTCATAGCTCTGAAGTGTTCAAGATGTCATGTTTAGGGTAATCAACTCCTCCAGTCTTCCAGCACTGGAACTTGAGTAAAACAGGATGCCACATGAACATCAAAATTGGCAGCAGCTGCCCATTCAAGACAGATTGGTATAGGTCTTTCACAACTTTACACCTGAAACTCTGATGGTGTGAGTTCATGAGCTGTTAACATCTCACCAGCACTTGCTAGAAGTTGCGGGCATAAAATGCAGGATGTCTCTGTAATAAAAGTCTGATGGACTGTTCCCAGGCTGAACCTTATTAGTACTTCTCCAGCTACTGCTGACCCACTGGAATGAACATGAATTGTCTTCCTGATAGATACTTTCACCTTCCAGTAAATTAGATTGATAGCAGGAGCCAGGTCCTGCATACTACTTTGGGACATTTTGGAAAGACAGATGAAGTGAAAATACCATAGAAAGATCATGATGAAGAAGATACTTACTCCTATACTGATGCAGATCCCTAAGCCTTGCCTGTACATTTAAATGTTTCCTCCTGCTGCTACCTAGGTCCATCAAAAAAGAAGAAAAAAACACTCATTCTAACAAGAGTATACTAACAAGGCAGTATGGAGAACCTCACCCCTCATTCATATGCCAGCCACTACAACCTGTGTGAAGAATGTGCTCCAACCAATCTGGTTAGAGTCTGCTTTTAATTATCTAGTAACTTATTTTGCAACGTAGCAGGCTGTGTTCTGTTCAACTGCTGATTTTTGCTCTGCAATAATTTATTTTTATGATAAAAGATCTTCAAGGTCAATAAAGATGGGCAAAAAAATGTTTAAATGGTTTAGAATATGAATTTAAAAATAAAATGGATGAGTAAACAACACATTTCTCATAGCTTTGTCCAGTAGTGTGTAGACACACTTTTTGCCTTGACACTTGCAGGCTGACAGCATCTGTGCCGTATTTTCCCCTGCAAGTAGCAAGAGGGGAGGTTGGAATTAATATTTGTTTAGGTCTTTTTTTAAGCTAGCTTAATATAGTACACACCCAAAAGGCATGCAGAAGCTAAAATTTATAAAAACCTTGTTTTTCATCTCCTTTTCCAATGTGAATCCTGAATACGCTTCAGATATTTCATCATTAACATCAGGAGACCAGAATGCTGTGCATGACACTGCTCTATTTGTCAGTAGCAAAGATAAGAAGCTTTAAACAGGGGCAAAACAAGGAGGTTTTAGAGGTGGGCTTTACTCTTGCACCAGCCTGGTAAGTATCAGATTGCATTGTCAAACAATTTACCATTTGTTTATGAACATTTTTTACTAAAGCTTGCTCATTTGTTGCCTCTGTTGTTTCCTCGGGCTATTCTTTTGGGATAGCAAGGACAGCTGGCTTCTCCCTCAGCCATACTGCTCGCGTGTCTGTGTGTGAATGGGCTTCTCTAGCTTTATAAAAGCTATCCCAGTTTTAACTTTCACAGTGAAAACAGACTGTTGTACAGCTGGCTGTGAGTGCAAACTGCATTCTGCTCCTTACTCTGGAAGGTGGGGAAGTTTCCAGACATCATACTGCAGGGGATTTTATGTGTAAAGAATACACCTCCTCAAAGCTACATTCAACAAGTCCATCAATGTCATTTCCAGCTTAATCCCACCTGCTTCACAGTCATTTTGGTTGCTTGTTTTGTGCTTGACTTTTCTATCTGACATGATTTATACCCAGATTCTGATGTCCTGGCTCTGGCTGACTAGCCTTCGACTTCATGCACGGGTCTGTGCCATTCCTTGCAACAACACAAGTAAAGATCTTTCGTGATAGTTCTTACTAGTAAAGGACACCTTTCTTTCACCCTAACTCCTCTAAGTAATCCTGTGCAACTGCTCGCTTTAACACCCTCAATTCGAACAACACTGAAACAATGTTCTACTTCCAGGAAAATTCCCATCAAGACCAAAATAATTGTTTGTGATTCTTTACTCTCTTCTACGCAAGAAAAGCAAAGAATTCAACACAGACTAATTCATTTTACTTCCTTCAATTGCCTCTGCCCGATGAAAACACAGAAGACCCCTGGAGACCAGAAAGAAGAAGCTGAGAGCAACAAAAAATTCAAAACACAATTATAGCTCCCAATTCAAACATATCTGTTTACCTCCTTTGCTTCCACTCTACCCACTCTAGCTAGGTTTCCTACAGAAATAAGGACTGTGGATGGCTCCCTGACCACATCTGCATCCATCGTCGTCTTCAGTTTGACAGGAGAGCCAAAAAGGTGATTAGCCACTAGTAGGTGGCTGTGCAGGAGTGAGAAAACACACAGCCCGTGCTAAAAGGACACTGACTGCAGGAAGAACATGATAAAGCAAGCCCCAGGTGGTGGGAAAACTTTATAAATACTTTTAATGGCAAACAAAGCATTTGCCAATACTTGTGTCATCGTCCATATCTACCTACATCCATCAGCTTGGAGAGTGTCGTGGTTTAACCCCAGCCAGCAACTAAGCACCATGCAGCCGCTCACTCACTCCCCCCCCCACCCAGTGGGATGGGGGAGAAAATCGGGAAAAAGAAGCAAAACCCACGGGTTGAGATAAGAACAGTTTAATAGAACAGAAAAGAAGAAACGGATAATGATAATGATAACACTAATAAAATGACAACAGCAATAATGAAAGGATTGGAATGTACAAATGATGCGCAGTGCAATTGCTCACCACCCGCCGACCGGCACCCAGCTAGTCCCCCGAGCGGCGATTCCCCGCCCCCACTTCCCAGTTCCTATACTAGATGGGACGTCATATGGTATGGAATACCCTCTTGGCCAGTTTGGGTCAGCTGCCCTGGCTGTGTCCTGTGCCAACTTCTTGTGCCCCTCCAGCTTTCTCGCTGGCTGGGCTTGAGAAGCTGAAAAATCCTTGACATTAGTCTAAACACTACTAGCAGCAACTGAAAACATCAGTGTTATCAACATTCTTCTCATACTGAACTCAAAACATAGCACCGTACCAGCTACTAGGAAGACAGTTAACTCTATCCCAGCTGAAACTAGGACAGAGAGAAATCCTCAGGAAAACATACACTATTAATTCTGCTGTTTATTGAACTATTCACTTGTTTGTAGCGCACTGCCTGTACCTGTCTTAGACTGTAAGCTCCTGAGGACAAGTCCCCACTTTGTCTTGCTTGCACAGCAATAAGCACTGTACAAAAACCCTGGCTAATGTTCTTTATCTGGAGCATCTGGCATGCAACCCAAACAACCCCTGTTTGTTCTGATATGGCAAAATCGATCTTGTCACCCCAGTTATCAGGGTAGTTTAGGCAGGCTGCAAAGGAAGTAGCAGTGGCAGAGAATATAACCTCCTCTTGCAGCTGCTAAAGCACAGAGTAACAACAGAAGTCAGAGCTGTGGCTCAGAAGGATGATTTTCCTTTCAGCCCTGTGTATCTTTCCAGGCAGTAAGATGACCACAAAAAGCTGCAGAAATTGATGTAAATGTAATGCCTAGCCAGCGGATTAACTTGTTCATCAGCCATTTCTGCATGCCGTGCTAATTCAGGTACTAAAAAAGCATCCTGCAAATTGATGCCTGTACAGTATGTGGTCTATTAATTGGCTGTTAAGGTTAGAAGAATACTGATTAAGAAACAGGAAAACGATTTGTTGCCACTGTCGTGGTTTAACCCTAGCCGGTAACTAAGCACCACACAGCTGCTCACTCACTCCTCCCCCTGCAGTGGGATGGGAGAGAGAATCGAAAATAAAAAGTAAAACTCATGGGTTGAGATAAGAACAGTTTAATAGAACAGAAAGGAAGAAACTAATAATGATAATGATAACAATAATGAAATGACAATAATAATAAGAGGATTGGAATATACAAAACAAGTGACGCACAATGCAATTGCTCACCACTCACTGACCGATGCCCAGTTTGTTCCTGAGCAGTAATCCCCCCAGCCAACTCCTCCTAGTTTATATACTAGACATGACGTCACACGGTATGGAATACCCCTTTGGCCAGTTTGGGTCAGCTGTCCTGGCTATGTCCCCTCCCAGCTTCTTGTGCCTCTCCAGCCTTCTTGCTAGCTGGGCATGGGAAGCTGAAAAGTCCTTGACTTACTTAGTCTAAACCCTACTTAGCAACAACTGAAAACATCAGTGTGTTATCAACCTTATTCTCATACTAAATCCAAAACATAACACTATACCAGCTACTAGAAAGAAAATTAACTCTGCCTCAGCCAAAACCAGGACATCACCATGAGCAGCTTCAAGCTTCAGGCAGCTTCAGTATAGATTCTAACTATACATTTATTTACAGTCTATTATTACAGCAAACTTCCACAAGAAGAGACCAAAGAGGAAAAAAAAAAAAAAAAAAACAAACACCAAACATCCTGTAAAGCAGCTTTTGTGCCAACACTGACAAACTGCTTAGCATTTCCCACTGCTGAGGTTAAGTGCTGGGGCATGTCAGAGCAGACCAAGAAATATTTTGAGGAGGCAGAACTTCATCAGGCTGCTTTGTTTTTCTAATTTTAGGAACCAGCCGGAGAGTATCAGAGGACAAAATGCTATTTCAGATGACAGGGTAGACATGAGACACTGAATCTGGAAAGAGAAACCTTCAGTGACTGCGTCAAGGGAGAATAATTCAGGTCTGTAGGCAGAATTCCCCATTGCCTTGCCACTTGTGACTTTATACCAGTGCTGCTACATGTGATGCAGTCAGAATGACAATCTCTTTCACCTGTTTTTTACAAATATAAATTAAGAGCAAACTGAAAAGGCAGAGGTCATTTAGGCCTGCTCCTTAACATGTGTTACACACCTATTCCCAATGTAATATAAAGTGAACCAATGTTCACAGAAACAAAGGAGTACACTGATGTACGCCTACATCAATGGGATGCTTCTCTGTCAGATCTTTTGGTGTATTTCTCTCTCTGTCACCCTGTCAGTTGCATAAGTCTATTCTCACAATAATTAAAAGAAGATCCTTGCTTTGCACTCTCCAGGTTGCGTCACACAATGTTTTACACATTTTTATCCAGACTGTTCAAGGGCACATATCAAGAGAGCTACAAAAATGCGGCTTGTGGTCAAGTAATCAGGCAATGCTAGCAAGAAACTTGTCACTCATCAGAGAAGCAAAATGCAGCATGATTTTTCCAGCCCTTATTGTAAGAAGTAATTGCTGTTCTAGCATTTAATGCAAAAACAGTTGTCATTTCTGGCGTCTAATCCCTGGCAGATGGAAATGCAAGTTTGCAGCTTAGTGCATTAGTGATTCTTCATTGTGTTGGTTGTGTGGTAATACCAAATGCAGAGCAAATGCATTACGGATCAGTAGGACAGAACCAATGAATAACAAAGCAGTCAGATAATGCCTCAGAGACACCTTTTTTTTTCACTATACACACATTCTTGTTAGGACTTCAGCTCCGGACTGTCCCCCACTGACCATAGAAAGTCTTACTGCCTCCCTCTCATGTGGTCAAGATATTTTCCTGAATACTGCAGAACGTGATAGCTCTCAGACCTCTCCCTTTCTGGAAGAAGCAAGTCCAGTGATGAGTAGGTTTAAAAGTTGTTAACACTCCATCCCTCTTCAGAATACATTAGCCAGTTTGTACACCTGAAGAAACCCTATTGTATTACAAAATCACGCCAAAGTACTTCTTTTACCGTTTGGTGAGGGCTTTTTTCCTAGCAGTACATTCCAGACCAGGAAAATTGGTCTTCTTTAGCTTCATAACTTGCTCCCACAATAAAGGAGATCTTTGAAAACCAAGCATACATGTTGGTGATGTCTGCTGATAACTAGCACCCAGCCCTGCAGTGGCAGGGAAGGGGGTATTCCAGGCCTGCAAGGACATCCCAGTCTGCTCCACGACTAGGTTTGCTCTTGCCTTTGGGACAGCATACAGACAAAGCACTGAGAATTCAGAGTTAAAATAAATCTGAGTTACATACCTCTATGTGTCCCCTAGAGTTCCATAAATTCATCTTTAAGGAATGTTTTTCTTGAGATTATTCAATATTTGTGAGTTTAAGCAGATCATGCAAGAGAATTAGTAAACCTGCAGATAAAAATCTTTAAAAAGAAGCCCTGAAAACACTGCTGCTGAATGACCTCATAAAATCAGGAGCATAAAAGCCTTTGCATTGTTATTAGAAAATACTCTGAGTTTCATGGAAGAATAAACATCAGAATAGGTTTGAACACAGTTCCTCTTTCACTGATTGCATGTGCTTTCACTGGTCACAGACAAGCAGTAGGAAGCCAGAGTCGGGAGCAAGTCTGCTGCCCCTGTGAAACTGCAGTCACCTCCATCAGGACCCCTTGTGCTTTAAGGAAACTACTTGGTATCCAAAGCGTGAAAAACTGTATTTTGGAAAAAGGCAGCAGCTCCCTTCATAACTCAGCCTTCCTGTTGGTTGAACAAGTAGGTCTGCTTGGCACTGTGACTTGGGCCAATAATTATTGGTTTCTTGTTGCTCTGCTATTGATGGTGTGTTGCTGTGTCAGGTGTTGCTGGGGGGGAGCTGCTAGTATGTTTCACTTGGACAGTCTGGGCTGTTTTCTTGTTTTAATAAATTCTATCATCCCTTTGGGTGCCCAGAGCATTTTTCAAAAAACTTCATTCAGTAACAGAAACCTTGACCAGGAAAGTCCTCCCATGCTGGGCAGGATGCATGCTTGGCTTGCAGTGATTCTTGGGAGCAGAAGCACAAGGCAATACAGCTTCAAATCCACATGCTCTCTCCCCTCAAGCCCTGACATTGCTGTGGAAAAAAGAAATTTTTCAAAGTTCATGGCTATCTGCCAAGAGTGGATGACCAGGTGAGTCTATTAACAGGAGTACTTAGACATGGGAAACAAGACCACCAGCCACCATCTTCTCCCTGGCTTAGATTCTCATTGCCCGCTGCTGTAGGGTGATGGTCCTTCTACCGATAGCAATGAAAGACGAGGATGACACCCCATGCATTGCAACATCAGCTTCAAAGTGAAGAAAGAGACCAAACTTGGGCTAAACTGACAAGCTGTGGTTCAGCAGGGGTGGTGCCAGCTGAGGAGGAGCTCACCTCCACTGTCTTTGCTCAACCAGCTGCCATGGCAGCACATCCTGGAGGGACGACAGCACCAGCTCCACAGTACAGCCACAGCACACCTGCAACTGGGTGCTCAGCCAACCACCAGCCAGGTGTATCTCTCTGTGACGCTAAACAAGGAGTCTGGGGCCCTCTGTGTTGTGCAATACCTCCTCCTTGCAGGGATATGCATATAAATATGGGGGGGGGGGGGGGTGTTTTATTAAAAGGGAGGTGAGTGTATGTATGTATGTATGTATCTATCTATCTATCTATCTGTCTATCTATTTTTTTTCTCTCTGTGTCACTAGCACTACAGAGTCCTCTACATTCTCGCAGGCCAGTTGATAGTATTTTTAGCCAAATTCCCTATTCTTGCCAATAATGCAATTCTTCTGTAAAAAATCGGAGTATGGGCTGCGGCCTGCTCCTGTGGATAGTGCTTCAGAGGCTCTCACCAGGATGCTGCTGTGCCAGTGGTGCCCCAGTAGGAATAAACACAATCGCTTCCCTCTTCCATCCCCAGCACCATGTGCTCTTAGTGTCATCCTTAGCCTTGGACTGCTGCTCTCCTGCCCTCTTCACACACAAGCACTCTTGCACCAGCACCACACTGCACAGTTTAGGTGTTTTCTAGAAAGAGGCAAGAGGACAAAACACCCATCCTCAAGCTGTGACTGGAGATGATGGAGAGTACCAGAGTGATCTTTGAAAGTGGTGACTTTGCCTGAGCTAGCAGAATAAGTCTAGCAACATGGAAAAAAGTTGCGTTCATAGTACGGAGCTATGTACTTCTTAAAACCACAATCTGGCTTGTCTGCAGGAGTGGTTGTAGACACCCTGACTTTGATAATCCTTCTTAACCACAGAACTGGTTTTATATCTCCACTGCTCCCATTGTCCAAAATGTGCCACAGAGCTATTCAGTTAGCTTTCGTTCAGTCTTATTGTTATGTCCTAACGATTTAGTTAGAGTGATACTTTACTAGGTCTGGAGAGAGGAAGAGGCAGGCTAATAGGGAAAAGGAAGAAAAGGTGCAAGTGCACCTCAGAAAGCCACAATTGCCTCAGACAGGATCTGCACTTACCATGCCAGAATGTTTCATAACCTGGTCCTGAGCAGTTTTTGTGCACATCAGTGGCTTGTTGGCTTAACACTGATTTCCACCACAGTTTTACCTTCACTCACAAGGTTTCCATGGAAACTTCTATGCCTGAGAAACTGCGAAGACCCAGCTGTAGGACTGGAGAATACATAAATCAGTAAGCAGGGAAGTAAGCAGGCAAGTAAGTCAGAAAAAAGCAAGGTATTCAGATGTGCACCTTTTCATCAAAGCCACACCTGAACACATTACAGAGGACAAGAAAAGTGCCTTTTCCTAGCAGAAGCCATGAGTTACAGAAGCAGGGCACAGGCTAGTTAAGAAGATGCTGAACTAAAATCTAGAGAGCATGAGGAGGATGTAATCTTCTTTCATGAAAATATTTGATTAATAACATCAACCCAGAGTCTGATAACACCCAGCTTTCCCCAACTTGTCCCGGGCAATACTTTTGACTTTCCTAGCCTTGAGATCATAATCAACTTCCCTCCTTTCCTAGTAGCATAGATTAGTTTTAACCAGTATCTCATAAGGGAATAACTCTCCTGTATCTTCTTCTTCCCACACTGTTCTCGTCCCCCCTTCTTCCTTCTCTACTTGATGCAGTCCAATAAACCAGAATATGATTTGCTGGCTTGACCTAGTATGTGCACTTAGGGATGTGCTATGTGGTAGATTTTTTTTTTTTTTTTTCCTAAAAGTGAGAGGCACACTGCACACAACTGTCAGATACTAGCCACAGCACAGAGTAGCTCATACTCTACAGGTCACAAACAGAAGACTGGGGAACAAGGTGTTGCAAAAGTGGACTTAGTTGTTTCCCTCCCTCAGCCATTGTTGTGGTTTAACTCCAGCTGGCAACTAAGCACCACACAACTGCTTGCTTACTCCCCCCACAGTGGGGTGAGGTAGAGAATCAGAAGGGTAAAAGTGAGAAAACTCATGGGCTGGGATAAAGACAGTGTAATAGGGAAAGCAAAAGCTGTACATGCAAGCAAAGCAAAACAAGGAATTCATTCACCACTTCCCATCGGCAGGCAGGTGTTCAGCCATCTCAGGAAAGCAGGGCTCCATCACGCCCAACGGTCACTTGGGAAGACAAACACCATCACTCTGAATGTCTCCCCCTTCCTTCTTCCTCCCCCAGCTTTATATACTGAGCATGACATCCCATGGTCTGGAATATCCCTGTGGTCAGCTGGGGTCAGCTGTCCCAGCTGTGTCCCCTCCCAACTTCTTGTGCCCCCCCAGCCTACTCTCTGGTGGGGTGGGGTGAGAAGCAGAAAAGGCCTGGACTCTGTGTAAGCACTGCTCAGCACTAACCGAAACATCCCTGTGTTACCAACACTGTTTTCAGCACAAATCCAAAACACAGCCCTATACCAGCTACTATGATGAAAATTAACTCTGTCCCAGCCAAAACCAGCACACCTCTTTACCACTATATTTAATACCATTTAATATATATGGTGAAATACTTTGCATAGTCATCTTGATTAAGATGGTCCTAAAAGATACTCATAAAAGAATTAAGATACATAAAGAATTAAGCTACTTGCTTAAGCAAGTACCTTCTTCTGCATACCTGACTCTCAGCTACAGCATCTATGGCAGTGTTTCCGCTGGCTGGTAGTTGCATGCACACAGCATCAGCTGTATTGGGAATAAAACTGAGGACTGTGTTCCTTCTTTCCTGAGAACTCAAACTAACCTGCTAAATGAATTGACTCCACTTCTCAGTGACCTTCGGGCGGGGCACAGTTGCAGCCTAATGCTCCTTACTTAAAACATGCGCATTTTTTGTCAAGGGTAAGACACCATACAATCTTACTTTCAAAGATGTCTCAGGAGACTGGAGGTTAAAATCATGCCATTTGCAATTACTCTTTATAGGACACAGCAGACACAGCCTGTGCTTAGACAAACAGAAAGCAATTACTTCTGTTGCTAACTAGGCCCTTTGATCACTTTATTGTCTAACAAGTTGTTATTATTATTTTACTAACTGTCCTTAATCCTTTCCTGTGGTGAAGTCTTATTTTCCACTACTGTCCTTTTGAAAAGAGTCTCTGTCTTTGCAAAATTTTCTTTTCTTGCTCTGAGTTGTTAGTGGTGTCAAGGTTTCATGGAAGTACTGGAGTCTTCATTAGTCAGGTATTTGCACAGCAAAGCTCCTGTTTGACTTAATGCATAAGGGAGTGAGAAGCAGAAATTTGCATAGAAGACAAAAAGAAAATGATACCTGCTAATGTGAGAAAGGCAGCTCACAGGGATTCACATCCTCAGGAAAGTCAATTCAATGCACAGGGCAAATCACTGCCCCAGAAGAGATATGAGACCAGGGCTGCTTCATACACAGGGCGCCTGTTTCCCCAGCCTAATACATGGCGTTTCAGTCACTCATTCTTCCTAGGGATGACCTGAATTCATAATTGTTCTTAGTCTTTTCCCAAAATTTGGGAAGTTTCCATGCTACCCTCTTCTTTCCCCACAATCAAAATACACGATTTGGGTTTTGATACCAATCAAAACAGGTTTGTCAAACCGCTTGTATCTAGCCATCAAACCAGGAAGCTATTCTCCCAGATCCAGTTAGAAATAGAAATCTTTTGGAAAAGGAACTTTTAATACCTTTGCCTTGTGCTGCATGTCAATATGCAGTAACTCCAGAGCACAGGCTTTTGCCTTTTGCTCTCAGGATAACAGCCCCAACAAAAACTTACTACGAGATTCAGAGTCCTTATTACCATGCTGACTATTAATAATTGCTAGATATATTTAAAAAGGTGGCAGGAAAAAACACTTTAGGAAAGTCAAGTTAATCATCATATGACTAATTTTCTAACACAAGTTACCAAATCACATGTTTTATGGGATATTCCTGTTGCCGGTAGAGAGACGGATATATATAATCCCTCTTTGCCACAGAAAGGACACTTCAGAGAATTTTGGCAGAGATTGCCACAGAAGGAGTTTTATGTTCACCAGATGCAGAGCTGGAGCACGCTGGGGACCTGGGGATATTCAGCAGGTCCACAAGGAACCCTTCCTGACAACATAGATTTGCATGCCCTGAGGCTGTTTTAATTTGCACCAAAGGTTAGATCAGTCTCTGAGTACTGCCTGGCAGATAAAAGGCAGGCTGGAGCCACTTGGATGCCCAATATCAGCTTCTAATGATCAAAAAGGCTGCTTGCCAAGTAGTCTGGAAGGGAGATTGACCAGAAATGGAAAAGGATCACTGTATAAGTAAATGATACTGGATAATCTCATCCATTTGTTCTGAAATAGAAAGCTTACAAATACTGTAAAAGTCCATACAGTGCTGAATATGTAGCTAATGCTAAAGAGTTGACACTTGTGAAAGAGGAGAACATGAATACAGAGAATATCAGTAGTTCTGCAAAAGTACCACTTTGAGGAATGATTACAAGAAAAAAAATCAGGTCCTACAAGAAGAGCCACTGTGCCCTGGAGCTGCTAATTGCAAGGATTTCTATTTAAATATATATTCTCCAACAGCTTCCAAGAGGTGAGAAATATGCTTAATTTTCTTTCAGCCTCCTTGACATTTTCTGGTGCTGTTCTTGTGTTATCTACATCAGTTTAAACCATTTCAGCTGTAGAAATTATATTTACATGCAGGTTTGCTTCACGTACTATTGTCTGCTTATAACAGTATTTGAGTAGCTTAACATTTATTTAGGATTTTCTGGTAAAACACACTTGTTTTACTATGTGATCGCTTCCATAATGTTTGAAATGGTGCATGCCTGCCTGCCTTTTAGTCTTGGAGTTGACCATGGCAGATGTTCACCGTTTACACTGTGTTATGCTTTGTTAAAACGGTTTCATTGGGGAGCAAAAAGACCAGCTTTCTGTTCAACTTATCCTGAATTCTCCATTCTAAGGACCAAGTGGAAGCCTTTGGAGCTGCAAAATAGAGAAGCTCCAGGAAAGCTGAGAGTGCAATACACAGCTATAGATGGGAAGATACCCAAGAAGAACAGTGAGAAGGCAAAGTTACTTTCTTGGCATGTAGGACCAAGAAGAATATAGCAATATACAGAAGTTCTGGCTCCAAAGCAAGGAAAAGGAAACGCACTCATGTTATAGGTTAAATAACCTACAGCTATTGCATTATAAAACTTAAGCACATGCACCACATTCTTTTTCTTGCATTTGAACTTTTGCATCTGAAAGAAGCGTCCTCTTACTCCCGATCAAAATCAGCAGGAGTGTTAAAAGACATCTCAGCAGTCTGATAATTAAGTCTTCATCGAACATCATTGAGATTTTAGGTAGAAGTTTTATTGTATGGGCACTGAACACTGCTGTTCATTCTGGAAGGTAGAAGTCACCAATTTTATTAAAAGCCTTTTGCTATCAGGCCAAAATATCTAATAAGATATCATATCAGACCCTAACTTAACATCTCAGATTTTATGGAAAGCTATATCTGCCTAAATCCTTCTCAGTAAAACAAGAATTGCTCGCTCACATAGCTAAGCCCTTCTCTGTCTTGCTCACTCCAACTTCTAAATCCAGGTCTGAGCTACAGGGTAGCAAGCACCTGAATCCTGTAGGCTGCGTCATCGCTGTTAACAGCTGGTTACATCTGCATCATCACTTCTGTTTATTCTAAATTCTGTGATAAAGGGACAAAAGTGGAATGGAAATGTAATTTCAACCATACTAGTTAATGGCCTTCTGCTGCTAGAGGTGATCCAGCATCCCAGATAAAGCCTATCAGAACCTGATTTTTTAATATGCATGTTTTTATGGACAAGTTTAAAAGGCCAGAGGGTTGCACTAGAGTGAAAGGAAGAAACCCTATGCCCCAGGAGGAGAGGCCTGATCCATGTTTACAGGGTTCAGGTCAGAGTTTTGCTGACCAAGTTCCTGAAGAAGCAGTACCTTGCTCCCTTAAGGATTCCATAAAAAGTCCACTTTCTTTTACAATAGGAATTGTGGATATTAGGACTCATGCATATGCAATTTAAAATGTAAAGCAAAACAATATTCATTATCAAAAAGTCAGTATGTTTTGGAATAGTTGCTACAGGAATCACTTTTCCATAGAATCCTATTGGAATATTACTTCCCTGTAAAAATAAACATTTTAAAAAAAAACAACTTAGACTGCTGTAAAGCCATTTGAATTCCAACTTCAATGATTTCCCCTCCTTTCTTTTCTTCCACAGGGACAACTGAATGCAAACATTGTTCCGGTTGCTATCTCAAGATTTATCTGTTCTCCTTTTGGCAAATGGATTTTCCCTCTCCCTCTCTAGTGTGTCTGGCTGGGCATTTAAACAAACTAGATCCTAAGTAATAGACTCCTAGAGGAGTATCCTGGATTGTAAGCATTATATCAAATTATCAGGTCAGAAGTATCACATTCAGTGACAGACAGCCTTACAGAGACCGTCATCTCTACTACCTTGGAATTTCCTCAGTTGCTTTCCTCAATAATTTACATTTAATCAGTACAAAGAGAAATAATAGTACAAAAGCTCACAGTGGCATTGGGCCATCTAGTAATTTGCAGACAACAGCAAAAGTATGTTGATACTGTGATGACTGCTTCTGTACAGGACTGGCATAACTAGCTGCTGAGGGGCAAAATCTCTGTAGAGGCATAGCTGTGACATTACTGAAACTGGATTACAATGCATCCACATTATTTCACTGGGACATTCAGTTTCTGGCTTAGGTGACTTAAGAGGGAAAATATTTTGCTTTTTGGAAAAAACTCTTTAAAATGAGTGAGGAGAACAGGACCTAATTCTGGTTTGGTCCCTTCTTCATGTTCTTTTCCCCTTTTTGTGTTGTTTGGGGTGGTTTTTTCCCTACTCCCTAACTAAACCACTCTGTACTCCCAATAATGGACTAAATTCAATCTCAGCCTGTAGGCATCATCAAAGAGGAAGAGGGGACTGAAAATGAAGTGGCGAGTGATTTCCAAGTATACCTGTGTTTCCACACCAGGGCTTGTCTTATTAAATGCCTGTTCACAAGGAGGTTTGCTTGGCTGCTGGCTTGTTTTTCCCCATCAAAATGGTCTAAGAGTTTTGGATTACCTACCTTTAGAGTTCCACAGACAGCTGAGCAGATGGCATTTAAAGCTGAACTTTTGAAAATAAGTTTAAATAATGCATTTTAAAATATTTTAAATGAACATTTTGTCAGGACCCATGCCAGTTAAGGTTCATGCATTTGGTGAAGGGGACATCTCAATGTCATTAGCAGAGTTACAGAATACCTCGCCTTTCTTGTTTAGGTCAGACTGCAGCCAGTTCCTTCTATGGGAATCAGTTTCCACCCATTCCCACAGGTCTTTAATCAGCAAAACACTCACCATTAAAGCAATGGTCTTGAAGCTGTGGTACGTGCTCTTATGAAAGGTAATCCGGCCTTATTTTCAGCTGCTTCCCAAAGAGGTTTCAGCTCAGCTGTAGTCTGGGCAGACCTTTCCTCTTCAGAATTTTTGCTTGTAATTGTACCTATATTATCAATCTTGAAATTGTTTTTTAGGAGGCACTGTTTAAGCCTCTCATGTCACTTATTTTTAATAAAACTCCTTTTTTCTTGTTGGTTTGAGTGTCAGCTGTCAAGGTTATTGCTTCCCATTTTCAAGACTTTTACCTTTACATATTCTACTCATATTATTGATCTACCCTTGGGCGGCTGAAACTGCCCTTGGGGCTGACAGCTGACCTGGGCAGCAACCTGGCTCTTGGAAGTGGAATTAGATTAAAAACTGGGGAAGCATTTTATTAAAAATTCATTCCTTCATCTGCCCCTTGCCCACTTCCCTCCTTCCCTCCATCCCATCTGCCTCCCTTCCTCCTTTTCTTCCTCTCTTTTTTCTTTCTCTTTCTTTCCTTCTTTCTTTCTTTCCTTCCTTCCTTCTTTCTCTCTTGCTTTACCTACCCCCATCTCTCTTTCTCTGTCTTTCTCTTTTCTACAGACCTGCAGGCTTCTCTTTATCCCATGTCACAAGGCAGTCCCTGTGTAAATGTTGCCACTGACCTGATTTTTTTTTCATTCCTCCTAACAAAATGTATATTCTTCATAACACATGGTGTGTGTGTATATATATATGTACACACACATATGACTCTACACATGTGTGTTATAGTCTGCTTAAAAGAGGAGGAAAAGCCATCTACGGTCCTCTTGGGAGAGGCGGGCAATGTGTCCCACTTTGGTGGAGACATCTGCAGCTGCCTGCCTCTGGGCCCAGGGTTGGAGGTTGCTGACATAGGAGGTTGCCACTGCCTGTCTCCAGCCCTTCTCCCACCTGCATTGACACCTGTGGGGTCCCTTCTGTCCCTCAGAAACGTGGACCAGCACTGGGAAACCCTGCCCCAGTGATCTGCAGGGGTGCCAACCAGGACCCTGGCTTTCCCTCACCACGGGGGTTCTTTGGGCGGGCTCGGACAAGGAAGCCAGGAGGCCACCTGCATCCCGAATGCCTGCTCTGACGTTAGGACGAAGTCATGGCCCCACGCCGCAAAAGCCAACATCCAGCCTCAGCAGCCCTTCTCTAATTAGCTTTTTTCCCCTCTACGTCTCTTTTTTAATGTGCCATTCCCAGATTCCTTCACAGTCAGCTATCCCTTTTATGCCTCCTGGAAAGCATTATATATAGCGCAGGGCTATAAATAAGACTAGCAATGTCATGGTAACCATGGTAACCGGTAGGCTTCAAACACGGATGTGTGTGAGATTTATAGGAGGCTGCCCTCGACTTTACAGCCAGATGATCTGTCCTTCTTAAAATTTCACTGCTTGGAATTTGGATTTCCCACCTGACACAAAAATTCTTTTTTTTTTCAAATACTAAGCAAGGAACTGGACGTTTTTCCCTTTTTTAAAATAAATAGGTGTTGAAAAGAATGCCTGAAAGTGGATCCCTTCTTTGGATGCTGATTGCAATGATATTTCAAAAACTTTTTCATTTCAGATAAAGGGAGAAGCTGTTCTTGCTCACCATGCATTGTAACTGTCAGGTCTCATCTCGTGTTGTGAGGGAGAATTCAATTCACTGCAAGGATGAAATGGGTGTATTCTGATCTTTTGTGCTGGGCAGAATATCAAAGGTTCAATTTCTTGAAAATAAATGCAGCAACTGGAATGCAAAGAAACACAGCTGGCATCTGTCAATAGCTATATAGTAAAAAGGTGCTGCTTGGTTCCCCAGGAGAAGTTGTAACTCGTGACACAATTTGCACATGAAGCAGAGCAGGCCTTCAGGTACCTTTGCAGTGGGGTCTCTCCGGCAAAGCAGCGACATCCATGTAGACAGTCTTTGTGGGCAGTGGCCAGACACTGATTTATGAGGGGGTAAGCACCAGTCTGCAGCTCCAGCCTGCACCTGCCGGCACGCTGTGTACCCCTGCCTCCCACAACAGCAAAGCTGTGTCTGCCAGTCCCTCAACAGTCATGCAACCACAGCGGCTCACCGCTCACTGCACAAACCCACCTGAGAAGCAAGGTGGATGATCAGATAGCCAGTCCCTGTAGACCTCCGCATGGCTGGCCTGTCACCTGCCCTGGCAGTGCCAACTGCACAGGCATCCCTTGCTGTGTGGCCCTGGGAGCTTCTCCCCACTGTGATTTATTACTCTGCCCTTGTGGAAACACTGATACCAAAGTCTACAGCAATCCCTCAGGCAGTGGTACTGCAAGGTATTTGGGACCATCACTGGGGAACGGCCCAGCATTCTGCTTAATTAGTCTGGATGATAATTACAGCAGGGGACCTGAAGCTCTTCAAGGTAAGGGTAGATGCTCAGATGTAAATAAACTGATTGCAGACTCAAGCTGTGAGCAGGAAGCACTGACAAGCTACATCTCGGGAAAACCTCTGGGAAAAGCCAGACCTGAGAGGTCCCTCCACACACAGTTCCTGTGTTACAGAGAAGGAGTACGATCGCCTCACTGCTCCATGGAGGTGCTAGCGAACTTGTCAAGACCACAGAAAGAGGGTAGCTGTTTCCTACCAGGATCCTGCCACAACCACTGCAGACAGCTCAGCACTGCACACCTGGCTGGACTTTACAGGGGCATCCAGTGCGCATGGCTGGGTAGAAAGCCTGGTAAGGTCTGTCTCCTCTTCACTGCATGGGAAGAGAACCAGTTGTATGTGTTTCTAGATAGCAGTTGGACATGGGGAATATAGGGCTCCCCCAGCAGTAGAAGTGCTCTTGCTCCATGAACTTCAGCAAGAAGAAACCTGCGCTCTGCTACAGGTTAGCTCTTTGTAATAACATGTGTATGCTGCTTGAACAAAAATATGAAGCTTTCACTGTCCCAAAGATAGTTCAGCTTGAATAGTTGAGACACAGATGCTGCAAAACGATGCAGCTCTCCGCAGAAGGATTTGGGAGTGGCATCTGGGAAAAAAAGTAATGCACCACTGTTTCATAGTTTCAGGTTTGTTGGCAGCCCCTTGGAGATGGATTTGGGGAAGGGAACAACAATGCGCAGCATATGGATGTTTTGGCTGTTCTGCAGACTGGGTCTGCAGTAAAAGGAAATTGCTGTCAAAGGCTGATGTTTCTCAGTCCACATGTTAATGGAGGTGTTTGAAAGGTGACCTTAACTTCAGTGGACTCCAGAAATTCCCTCCACAGAGATGTGACTTGTGTTTTGGAGTCAGTCCTGAGGGTCTGTGCTGTTTTTCTATCATAATGCCTATCCTTAGCTCAGCATTACTTGCAAGATTTTTGTGTTCGGAAATAAACGTGGGTCCATTAGAAAATGTTGCTTGCATGTAGTTTGTGTGTGGGTGTGTATGTGTGTGTGTGTAAAATGTGTAGCACTGGGGGGGGAAGCAATATGAGTCAGACTGTTTCTTTCCACTCCACCGAGACTTGCCGAAGGTCTGAGTTTCTACAAATACACTGCAGAAATTCTTCTCTCTTCCAGCAGCGCAAAAGGCATGCATGCTGCCTCCAGCAAAGCCCTTGTCCCTGCAATTTTTGCTGCCTTCAGCAGGAAGCAGGTTCAGCAATGCCCACCTCAAGCACCTGCGCTCCATCTGTCAGCAAGGAATGGTCTTGAACTGACAGAAGTGCCACCAGTGAGACTCACAGTGCAATGCTAGAGGCCCTCTTTATCCGCCCAGTGACCCATAACCGTCGCCATAGATTTTCAATGAGAGTGCATTGGGGTGTTAAAATGGCCGTGCTCCCCTTGATAAGCAAGGGCATAGAAAGGTGGCAAGGATACAGCAGATCAATAGGAGTTTTAAAGCTGCTCTGTGCAGATGGTGAGCCTTGATCTTGCAAGCAGTCACAGGGTAGCATTATAGCTATCCATTTTCCATTCATTCCAGCAGGATTTCTGATGCCAGTAAAGTCCTTTGTCTGCAGTGCGAGCCCCGGTGTCTGTTGGTCAAGAACTTAGAGCCTCTTGGCGGGCTTAGACTCAACCATCACGAAAATATACCCTTCATTGCCTTTTTTCACAGACAGCTATCAAACCGGTGGCTGGTACTGAACTGCCAGGCTCTTGCATGTTTTTTTCACTGGCACCAGTAACACATCTCCAAATTGCTGAAGTTTTTTACCTATCAGAAAACACTAGTATGCCCTTGAGCTTCACAGCACGGACTTGTGTTAGAATAACCTCTCTGCCAGAGAGCAGTTATCCCATCATTCTTTTTGAAACCTGCTTCCAGACAAAAGCAGAGCACTGTTTGATGCTGTGAACAACCTCAAAGATGAGCACAGCCATTTCCAAAAGACCTCAGACACCCACCTCCTAGACCCTTTCCCTTTCCTTAAATAACACAGCCAGTTTCTTACCTGTTTTCAACTGACCTTGCTCAGCTGAAGGTAATAGAAGATGCTGATTTTCTCTGCCTGGGGCTAAAGAAATTGCCGATAGCGGGGGAAAGCTAAGGAAACAGTGGTGGAGCATCCTTTCTTCCACTCTCACAATTTCTATGGTTTCAGTCAGGCATTATAATTGCTCATGACATCTTTTTTTCTCTTCCCACAGACTCAGACTAGAAACTTGGGTTCATCTACAGTTCCCCCAGTTCCTGCTTCATTGTGCAACTGGCCACAAACACAGACAAGCAGCCTGCCTACCTGCAATGGCTTCCACGTGAGTCTACTTTATAGTTGCAGTAGGTTTACAAAGAGCAAACTGTTGGAGGCGAGTAGCTTGCAAAAGTTTTCTCTCAAAGCAAATTTTCTCTTACATTTCAGTGTAAACAGCTGGCAAAAAGAGCTGCCGGTTCCATGGTTAGGGACCCAGAGCTTGCTCCACCGTCGGCTTACCAGTTTTTCCCTCATGTCAGGGGACCTCTCGGCTGGAAATAAATGCCATTGGAAGAGTCAGGCTTGGTTCGCCAACAGCACAAAGAAACAAAATGCTCCCTTTGATGTTAATGAGCTGCTGGTATAGATCGGTGCAGCGTATGGTTATTATCAAGGGGCAGGTTGCCTGACCTGATGGATTTGGGACACATCTTGTTACATTTGTGCCACCCAACATCTGCCCCTTATCATCTTCAGTCTCATTGTTATTCTGCAAAGACTGATCTTTGATGCTGTAAGAAATTTCTGACAGGGGCTGAATTTTGTTGTTTGATTCACACACAAGACCTGGCACAGCAGAAGCCAGACTAGTCTGGGCAATACAAATTTTGAGGCATTTGTATCTGAATCCAGCACCTGATTTTCAAAAGTATTGAGTCACCTATGGAAGGGTGACTTTGCTTCTGAAATTGTATTAAGTGTTTATTTGCATCTGTTGAAGCCAAGATCAATTTGACAATCCGCCCTGCATGTCTGAAGAAACATCTGACCCCAGCTTTAAAGACGACAGTTAGCGTCTGTTTTCTCTGCTGAAAGCAGTTTCTTCATTCCCATGAAGGAGGAGACATAGGGAAAGGATGGCAGGACTTTTTGCAGCCACAGCAGCTGAAGCAGAAGGAACTTCTCAACATGGGCTTTCTGGACCACAGGCTGCCAATAGACTATGTGTACAGGAGCTTCATGCCTTCCGAGGCATTGCCTCCAGGAACCGGTTTCACACAGTGTTAGGCCCTGCCTGCCCTGTGCTCTCCTGAACACCTTATCCCATTCCTTCATTACTTTCTGCTTCAGTCTTTTGGGGGGACTAGTATGTGCTGAAGCACTGCTTTATTGACGGTAATAATTATCTCCATAATAAACTGACTTTATGCAGGAAGACAGGTGGAAGGGAAAGTGAGAAAAGAACTAAATAAGGGCACACAGATGAATAGTTTGGAAGGGGGGAGAAAGCAGATGGTGGATGAAATTCATTAGATTAGAGTAACCGTATTGATTGCCTCCTTTTCTCCGAAGTTGCAGCTAACTTTTGCTTCTCCTATTTGTAATCCTGATCCCCTTGACTGGCAACTTCCTTTCACATTTGCTACCCTTACAATGCTGTCCTTGGAGCATGCCGACAGCGGCTCTTTGGTTTACCTGTAACAAAGCGAAGCCACAGCCAAACCACCTTTCCAGCTATGCAACCAGCCAGCAATAAATTCAGGTGGAGATCCAGCTATTGGAAGGCATTACTTGCTGGTTTTAGCCATACTGAGACTGTTCATTGCGAAAAAGGAGCATTTTTTTGTCCCCAGGAGGTTAGCGTGCCACTTGGGTACAGAGCTTGAAAGCTCAAGTCCCTCTGAAGTTCAAAAAGACTGAACTGTATTTTGGGGGAGCTCCAACAACAGTCACATAAATGCATCATTTCTCGAACAATAATCCAATTCCTGCTATCCCACACTGAGAGCTGTTAGAAGCGGGCAGGATTCCCTGGAGCAGCTGGATGAATCTGGACAACATGCAAGGGGTTTCAGACATGACCTTGCCCTGGCGAGCAGTGCGGTGGCAGATGGAGCACCTGCACAGCAGAAGAAGGGGCTTCCCAGGTCCGCTCACCCCAATGAGATGGGCAGAATTTGGCAGGGAAGCCACCCTCAGCCACGACCAGCGGCCACCTCCCTTCCCCAGCACCAATCACCTTCCCAAATGCATCTTCTTCTGCAGCTTCATCTGCGGACATGGAGGAAAACCTCTTGCAGCTCCTTTAGAAAGGCTCAGCATGCATCCCTCCGAGTCTGGGACCCTCCTTTTTGTGCAGTTGTCAAGCCAGCAAGGCGGTGCCAAAGCCCAGAGGGGAAACTGGTCCTAAACCGAACACAGGGATGGACCGAGGCACACTGAAGTAAATACTAAGGCAGCAATTAAGTTAATGGAGCTTTGGACCTGGCCCATAAATGGCTTCTAAATCTTAGCGCAATTCTTTTGCCTGTTGCTAATTCGACTAATTAATTTGTCTAATTCTACGTGTTGTAGAACTGTTGATATTGGGGAAGCAAATGTTTAATTTAAAAGCTAATTAAAGACCATCAGGCTGCGGTCAAAAAATGTAGCCGGATGAAATGGGTATTTGCTGATGACTTAAATTTCATCATTGTCAGTGGAAGAAGGCAGGCTCGGTAACCTTAGGAAACAGATCCTGTAAGAGAGACAAATAATTTATTGACATAACTAATGCTGATTCTTTTTTACCAAGCCATTGG
Source organism: Aquila chrysaetos chrysaetos (assembly GCF_900496995.4). Classification (NCBI taxonomy): domain Eukaryota; kingdom Metazoa; phylum Chordata; class Aves; order Accipitriformes; family Accipitridae; genus Aquila; species Aquila chrysaetos. The sequence continues at coordinate 10,056,358 of NC_044030.1, read as the reverse complement.
TGAATCTCCCTTCTTTCTTACAGTGAGCAATTAGAGTATTATGTCTCCACCTTGTTTAAAGGATTTTGGAATTTGTGGCTCAAAATGTTCAGAGTATTTAAAAATAAGTGCTGACACCTAGCCAAATGCTTTTAAATTGGCCACAAAAGGTTACTTTGGGAGAATACTAACTATGTTAAGATTGGACTGCTTTTTCCAAATTTCATTTGGAGCTTTCATTAGAAGGAGGATTTAGGGATGCTTTGTACCTGTGTGCACTTGTATACATTCCTTTCTTTGTAACATGCTGCACGTGTACACCCTCTGTAATTAGCTATAGCAGTCAATCGTGCAGGCTACATTGCTTCTCCAGCTCTTAGTATCCATTAAACCAATTACCAGGAGAACTCGGAAGAATGCTTATGCAGCAGTTTGCAGAATTTATGTTTTCAGGAAGCAAGGGTAGGCAAGTGTGTGTTCAACATTCACTGCAAGTATGTGCACAGTCACTCATTCAGATAAGGAAAGGAACATGCAGACTTCCTCCACCTGGAGCTGCAGCCACCCATCCTTCGTCATTGTCATTGAAGAAAGACCAGGGTCCAAACCAAGGATGGATTTCTGTGAACTTCACTTTATAGTGTTTATCTCGATGGCTGTAGTGTGCCCAGAGTCTTTAAAAGCCTGGCATTGAAAGAGCCTGTTCTGATTAAGAGAATTAAGCTGAATTTCAGGTTATAGCCGGAGATTGGTTCTTTCCACCTACTCCTTCAGAGACTCACCTGCAGGACATATTTCCCCAGGGTGACTCCCAAAGCTGGTGTGGCTACAGAAATTAAGAAGCTAAAACTGATCTGGGAAAGAGATAAATTGCCGTGTTGCTGCAATGCGCCACATGGTTGGGGCAACTCCTGCTCTGTACATAGACACCTGGGTATTCTTCAGTTGACGCACAGGAAGTGTCATTCTGAGAATGTATTTCCCCATTATATTTTGGGGTGGTAAGTTGTCTCGTCACCTTTGTTATATATCCATACCCACATTACGGGGTCTGCCCTTGGGTCCTTATGACGCTGCTGAACCTAACTGAACGTTTGCAACTGACTTCAGTGACTGGTGCATTGAGCCCTGCTCCTCCTCGTCTGCCACCCCTTGTCTGAGATGTATGGACAAGTTTAACTGTTACATTGCAGCGTGTCTAATGCCCACGAGGCCCCGTCACTGCTACGCTGCACACAGAGGCTGAACTATTTGCTGAGTGGCTCAGGGAAGAGCTGAGCCCTGGTATCCCCAGCTTCAGGCTACCTGTCAAACACAAGGTTGAATAGTATCTGAAGGATTCTAGTCTTAGACTCCTGTTGTACCCAGAGACCCAGGGAAGTACAACCCCTGTTGAGGAGACATACAGTTGCTGTAAGATGAAGGCACAAATGACAAATATTGCAAAGCACAGGGGAGGAATGTGGGAAGGACAAGAGGGCAGCAATTACAACTGGATATGTGACGTTCATTGCATTTATTGTACTAAAGTGTTTGAAATGTTCTTCTTTCCAAATCAGGTCTCAAATTTAGTCCCGAATTTTTTGTTTATTTGGTTTACTTTGGGGTTTTTGCAAACTGATTATATGGAAGGAAAAAAAAAAGAATTAAAAGGGCCAGTTGAAAATTTGGGGTTGATTCTGACCTTTTAAAACTCCAAACAAACCCACAAATCTTCTTTGTACAAAGTCACTTACTTTCTAAAATGGCCAGTCTTTTTGAACTGGAACACAAACACAAAAGACTTTAAAAACTGCAAAACCTCTCTGAGCTGCAGAGAGACTGAGAGGTGCATCAAAGTCATCTTTCATGGAAAGTTTTGATTTTTGACAGGGTGTGCTTTCTGGTTAAAAAAAAGCATTTACTCTGATAATTACAAACCAGCAAAGCACAGCAGCGATGGACATAACCATCAGCTTCTGCAACACTTGGAATACCTTTTTGCTGTACTAAACTTCTCTCATTTTCATCTCCAGGCTCCTTCCCACAGTGTAGGATGGGTCCCTTCATCATTCTGCCATGCTTGGCCACTGCTGCTGTAGAAGCGTTACATTCTCACCAGCCTTCCCCAGTATTGATGTAAGGTTTCAGGCCCCGTCCCGTACAGCTGAAAGCCACAGGTGGCTTTTATAGATCCCTGCATGTCACCCAAAGCTCAAAGCTGCACTGCAGTGTGGCAGGCAAGAGAGGGGGGAATTTCTGCTCTGCACTGCAGGGTCTGGCAAGACCAGCCAGGGCAGGATCTTGTCTCCATAGAGCCCCTGTTCTGGCAGAGAGATTGGAGCCCACAGGGAGCTCCTTTTCTTACCCTTCATCTTCAGCAAGTGCATGCTGCAGCCCACATCCATGCCATCACAAAGCTGACCATGTATTAAAATAACTTTTTTTCCCCCTTTCCTTCCTTTTGGTGGGCAGAAGTTGTCAGGATTATGATCCACTGGAATGAGCAGATCACACCACAGATCTTCCTGGCCTCTGGTTTCTTTCATGGCAGTAGCATCCCCCACCATGTTCTGCCAGAAGACAGATGTGGAGCGTTTTCCTTGACAGGATGGGGTCCTTGTGACCCATGGAGCACCGGTTGCACTGGTCTCTGCATAAGGCAGTCTGAGATCAGGTTCGAGTGTTGCTCTCCGGGTATCTGTGCTTTTATTAAAAAGTTTGTAGAAAAACTGGAGAGGTCACATCAAGGACACATCAGATGATTGTATTTAGGGGCTGCAGAAAATCCATTAAGATGAGATACTTGCAGGAATCTGCCTGTTTCACTTATCAAAAAGGAGGCTGATCTATGACATGATTGCTGTGGAAGAGTACCTTCGTGAGGAATGATTTCCATGTACTGACCTTGCCTTTAACATAGCAGAGAAATGTATAAAAAGAATTGATTTCTGCACTTAATGTCCAGTCCAAATGAAAAAATAGGACATTTTTAAACAGAAATGACCAATAACTCAATTACAACCTGATGCAGAACAGGAAAAATTGGGTTTTTTGAAGCAATGTTAACAAGCCAGAAAAACTATTTCCTACCCCACTTAGAGCAATGTAGATCAGACCAAACCAGGGCCAGGAGTTCTGCTCAGAGCGTTTAGGTGCTATTTTATTGCTACCAATAAAACACAAGCTCTCTTCAACCGCCAAAAGGCTTTTACTTTTCCAAGAACAAGTGTACCTCAGTAACAACAACAAAAGCTAGACGGCACTAATTAATATTGCTACAGCACTTAGAGAATAAGTTATATTGATTAATAGCTTTGGGAAGGTTTAGTTTTTCCATGCAAGTTCTTTTAATACAAGATCCTTGAAAAGCAGTGCTTCAGAAGTATGGAGGATAAAAAAGCTGTGACCTGTCTTTACGAAAAAGGCAAACGACATAGAATAACAATTAACCAGATGTGCTGCCACAGTATAGCTGGAAGATGTTGAGACATGCCTTCTAAGGTTGAAGTGCTTATTTGTTAAGATATTCAGTGCCAAATAAAGCATTCAAATACCCTTTCTTTCATTACTAGCAATGGGAACTGAGCACGACAATGGCCTAGAAAGCTTTAGGAGTCTCCCTTTCTCTTCACATTATGACTAATGGAAAGCATTTATCCTGCCACACAGAGCTGATGCCAAGTTTTTGTGCCTTTGCATCTTGGCAGAAAGCAGTAGCTGTGCTGCAGTCTGTTTGTGATTTTTCCATAAATCGTAGTAGAGAGGAGCGTTGTTTGTGATCATTGATCAACACCATACAAAAATAACAGCCTTGATACAGACATTTCAGGATGATTCTAATGCTGCCTGTAGATCAACTCCAAAAAGCCACCGTTCACAGTGCTCAGTTATGCTGTTGACACCCAAACAGGAGCCTGGTCCCTATTTAGAGAAGAAGCTGTCACTAAGTGCTCTCTTAGCTCTTCAGAAACCCCTTTATTTATGATAATTTATTACAGCTTGTAGGCTGGTATTTCTGCAACTCACATATCCTTCCAGGCATAAGGATGGTCTAATAAAAATAGAAGTGTAACAGGTCACGTTTCTACACTTTAGCCTAATGGGATAATTTAATGCGTTGTTAATGGCTATAGATCTCTCCCATCCTCCCTACATCCAGTTCTAACAACGTGAGATTTGAGGAAACAGAAGCCTCTGGTGTGGAGCCATTATTTCTTCTTATAGCTTGCTTTTGCCACTATGCAGAGTGCAAAATTAAAGATTAGTTTTGCTTAGTTTGGATAAGCATAAGTACATCACAGAGAAATTTTTAATTGCTTCTTTCTGCCTTACCAAAGTCCATTGGCATTCAGGAAAAAATCTGTACAGGATTCATGTGTAATATTTGGGTGAAGGCTTGAAAGCCAATGTTTAAGAGCATTCATTGCAAAGCAACTTCCAGTTGAAAAATCATGCAGGTTCTTTTGGGATCCTGAACCCTTGACAGCAATGAAGTATTTTTGGAGATACTGTTTTATTCTGGTTTTACTTTTAACAAATGGGACAAAAGTATTTAACACAAAATAAATTGCATTTGATTATAATGGTGAGCCACCAATCTCTATTCTCTTCTGCTGTTCAGTTTACACATGTCTTAAGTGCACACAAGACATTAAGTCTATGATTACCAACCAGTTTTCAGGTTTGCCTTGTGTAACATAACCCTTGAAATTCCTGATAAATTCTAGCTTTTCTTGCATGCTTGCCAACTCTTTCCATGTCTACACAAGCAAAATGTTTTATTGTTTGTTCTGGAGTAATTTGCCTTTTACTTTGCTTGGTACTAGGAAAATGTAATCACAGTGTCAAAAATAAAATACGGTAAAATTTCACAGCTTTTTTGTAAAGTTACAAGGACCTTTCAGTTTGTGAAGGATTGATTCTAGTGGGGCTTCATTGTCTCCATTTACAGTGGCCCAGAAGATGCACAGAATATGTTCAGTTACAGAAGATGTAATTAATATTAAGTAACAGAAAACCGCTCTTGGTTTTAGCATCATTGAATACCATTCTGAAGCTTTCAAGTCCCTGTGTCAGCCCTCTCTATGTGTATTGCCCTGAAAGGAGGGATGTTTTAGTTGTGCTCTGCATTTATCCTCTAAAAATTAAACAAAAAAATTTAAGTCATACCATTAGCAATATAAACAAATGGCTTTAGTAACTTTTCTCCAACCGCTGTTTAACACACAGGGCATCGTACCAGGGCAAAGAGCCACAAGTAATTACATCTTATCTCGAACAGTTTCTATTTATGCAATTTCAGTTAAGGAAAAGCTATGAGTTCCTCTTTCCATTGCCATGCCACAACATAAACCAGTCCCTTAGGGCCTTTCAGAAAGATGCCTGTCCCTGCTTCACCTCAATGGGGGACTTTTCCCCTATGTGGGGTCAGCACAAGCCTCTCCCCACTGGAAACTGGCTTTTCCAGTTCACCCCTTGGGGCATAGCGGGTGACTGTCTGTCACACAACTGAGACACAAGAGATACAACATTTCCATCAGGGTGTACTTGAAATAAAACCCATATTTAGCCTATAAACACAACAGCTTTCCTCCAGCCAAAATGTGCTCAGGGACAACTAGGTGGCTTGGCTGAGGCAATGCTCTCCTGAAATGAAGCTGGAAGTCATGTCCTGCTGACGTAGCGTGACAGCAGCCAGAATAACAAGGACCGACTGCTCTGGTGGTTCATGTCTTTGTGCACAAGCTGCTGGCATCTTGCTGAAACAAGAGGTACCTGAAAGAGGTGGTGGTTTTGCCAGCTGCTGGGACCCAGCTTTCTGCTTTAGCAGCTCTGGTGTCGCTCTGCTCTTCCCAACACAACAGCATAGTGGCTTTTCAGAAGACCACAACATCTATTTTGTGTCCACTCTGGACTGCCTTCAACATCCCTGAAGCTCTGCCACATGGGAGAAAAACCCCTAGTGTGCTGCTGTCAAAACGTTCCTTCCCTTCTGTGCTGTTAACTGGGAGACCACAACCGCTGGGAATCGGGAATGGCAGAGCTCGTAACATAAATAAATTGCAAGGTGCTTTGGGACTCTCAGGAGTGAAAAAAAAGCTAAATCTGTGTTTGGCTATTCTAGAAAATGAATGAAGGACAGACTTCAGATTGCAGATGTTGCACTGTGATGCATGTACATACCAAGGCCATTTTCTATTGCATGTGTCGTATCCCAGTAAAAACCCAGATGCCTAGTGACGAGGCTCCAGATGGGCTGTGGCAGCAGTCAGTACAACTGGCAGCAGTCAGCCTGTACAGAAGCTTTCTTGGTCTCTCCACCAGAGCGATATCAGACTCTGCAGCCAAAGAGACCGACAATTCATTACCCCACTTTCAGAGCTTCAAGCCAGAAGGGACTACCAGATCTGACATCTAAATACCAGGCTCGTCCAGATAGCCTGCACTGAGACCAAAGTCTGCTGTTAGACCACAGAATGACCTTCTTGTGGAGATTAAAATGTGTGTTACAGGCAGAGGACTTTTCCACTGGTGTTTTAGCTGGCTAAGCACGTCTTGCAGGCAAAGCAAAGCTAAGCTTACAGCTTGATCTGACAGCCATGAAGAGGCTGAGTGTCTCTCCTCTGACTTCGCTGAGCTGTGGATGCAGTTTTGTGTCCACACACCATCCTCTGCAACTTTGACCCTTCAAGAGACTGAGCAGGAGCAGAGAAAAGAACAAGCCTTCACCAGGCTGGCATTCACATCATTAGCCGGGGCAAGGTCAGCTAAAGGGAAAACAGTCCAAAAAAGTCATCGGTTGATTACGGCTGCATTTTGTTCAGCTGGTGAGGTACAAAGTCACATCAACAGCAACAGCTTCATTCTATCAGACACACCAGCACCGGAGCTTACACTGTCAACCACGTGGGATTGGTGTGGTGCTCAGTAGCACTTTCTACACCTGTAGGTGTATGTGGTTTGCCATAGCTAATCATACCACAATTAGGAACTTGGGTTATGAAGCTAGAGAATGGTTCTTGGTCAAAAGCCATTCACTTTAGCACTTCTGTTGTCCCTCTTTGGCACAAGTTTGGAGTTGGCCTAATATTTACTAATGAAGCACAGGCATTAGATTGCAGCGGAGTTTTGATATGATGAGATACATGAGATATTTTGAGATATTATGAGATATTATGAGGCACTCAGCTCATCACAGGAAAATTCACATCTGTGATGGATTTCTTCTACACTTTACCTCATCTTAAGAGCCTTAAGTTCTCTTGAGGAAAGCCAGAACTACACATTTATTAATTCAAAATGTACACAGCAACTCTGGCTTAATTGATAATGCCCTTTTCTCATCTGGCTTCAAGGTCAAGTATTTGTCTAGATATGTTCGGGATTCCCAGCTCAAACAGGGTCTCATTGTGCTGAATGCTGATCAGACAGATGGTATGGGCATTTTCCTTTCAAAATAGTTGATAATCTGGATATCAGATGGAAAATGTCAGGTAAGCAGAACAGACGAATGATCACAAAATGAACTGGAAAAAGAAGTGTGTGGATAAAATTGAGAAGCTGTGTAATCGCAGTTTTAAAATGTTTATTTTCTCACTGAAAATGTATGTAGTGTGAGCTCAGGTGTCTTTTGCCATACTGCAACTCACTTGTCAGGCATTTCTGCTACTACTTGAATTTTTAAATTAAGGTTATGCCATTCACTGACTTCAGCAGAATGAGGGTGAACTCTTCCTATCCAAAACTGACTCTTCATAGATAAAGCAGCACCTCCTTGCTTACCCCTGGGCACGTGCTTGAGCTACACAGACACACTGCTTCCACAGATACACTTCCATGCTGTTACACATGAACTGGCTGATGCAATGCAGACAAAAAGAGTGAGTATTGACCAGATAACAGATTTTATTTTTTTATTACAAATTTGAAAATCAAAACAAATGAACCTTTTCTTTTGTTATCAAATAATATACCTCAAACACCCAAATCTAAGTCCCGTATTTCTTGTCCACTGTAGTAACAGGGATGCCACGCAGTTGTATCCATTAAAATGAGGACACCAGAAATTCACTATATGGCTTCTCTACATCATTTGCAAAACTAGTTATTCCTAACATACTGAGTGAGAAACCAAGCATGTCTGCATTAATAAATCAGTAGTCCAGGATATCTCACTGATCACTGATCTATGAATACTCCTTAGCAAAAAACGGTAAGGGTTAGAAAAAGCATGCAAAATGTCATAGGCTCCTGGTATTTCTGCATCTTGATAAACAATGCTACAAATGTGTAGTCATAGATAGGTCAATGGGAAGTGAAAAAAAATACAAATGCTAAATGTTCAAGCTGTCTCACACATGTGCAGAGCATAAAAAAGAAGAAAATCAGGAAAACTGATGAAAATTTGATTATGTTTTAGTCTAAAAGCAAAGGAAGCATATAACAGTTTATAGCTGTATCAACACAAAAATCACAGTTACAGCTGTATCAACAGAAAAATAGGGCCTTATAATGACAGGTTTGAGAAGGTTAGCAGATACTGTTTCAAACAATCCAGGAGAGATTTGTCTTCAGTTTCTGGGTCTTTCTTTGAAGTGTGATCATTGCAAAGGTACCAGTAGGGCTGAATTTCTAGGGCAAATCTTTAGCTGCCATAAATCAGCACAGCTGCCTCTGCTTTGTGGCTGGTTCTGAGATTGAGAAAGTGACGGTAGCTGTAAAAGAAATTTATAAGCTATCTAGTTGTTTAGTTAGTTATAACTTATTGTTATGCTCAGCTCAGAAACCAGCAAATACCAGGCAGAGGTACAATTTAAATCCTCTGTAAAAGCACTCATGCAATGCTTCCTCAGGTAGGTATACAATGATTTCCATGTCCGTTACCAGAGGTTTTGCCACTTTTGAGACAAAAGCGCCATAAACATTTGAAGAGACTGACAGCACTGAAGTCCATTCATTCTTCCCTTTGCACTCTCACCCTTGCAGTGATTGGAGCTTTTAACACAGTTATCCACAACTGTTACAGATACCCCTATCGATGTACTCTTGCACCCTCAGCTGCAAACATACAAGGCTTTTACTGCAGGACTCTGCCAAACTGCACTTTGCATGCCCTTTCATATAAAGAGTTTGTTTCCCTCTACTCCACCCATACTTCTAGCTCCATTTTCTGGTATCTCCAAGCCTTCATAGAAGTTTGCCTACTTAGATGATTCCTGCAATCACACTCTCCTCTCCGCCCTTAGGTTCATTCTTCCATATCTCTTCTGTTAAGACACATCCATGACTCACCACTTTCTTCTTGCTCTTGGAGAATATTGCACAACTCCAGACTAGTGAGAGAATAAACACCAAAAGGCGTGTATTTCTGTTCCTTCTCTTTGGATGGGGATAAAAAATGAACTGCAGTCATCCTGCTGCTCTCCTTTGGCAGTGGTGATGACATAGTGATAATGAGAGATCAGCAAGAACACCACAAGGTCAGTGTTTCAGGTGGGGAAAACATGCAGTGGAGTTATCCAGCCAGGAATAAATCTGTGATTGTATGAAGTGTATACATGGTGATCTTTATAGCTTTTATAGACTGCAACCTGTGAGTAGGACAGCTGAAGCATGGCAATAGCAGACACAACTATGTCAGTGATGTTTGTTTAAATTTGGCAATATATGGTTACAACTCTGTACCCCTACAACAACTCAAGCCCAACTCTGATCCAGAAACAACAACCACCTCACTCTCTGCAGCTGTCAAAACCACAATGTAATTTATCACTTTTCCTACCTCCTAGTAATTTGCCATATACCTTCACACAGCTAGGAAGCAAGCACTGATGAGCTTCTGTGTTGCCACAAGCAATCCTAAAATTACTTATGCTGCATTGACAATGCACTTACAGACCCACCTTGGCTCAGTGGTATCCTTAGTGCTACTGTGAGCCTGAGATCCTTGCTGCTCATAGAGTTAGATTTCATTTTCTCTTACACTGGGATCTATCAGAGGAAGATAAACAGCCCTGAAAGCAAGTCCCCTTGCCTTGCTCTCACTCTTGCGTCTCCTGTCCTGGAAACCACCCTTCTAATCTGCTCTGCAGTTGCTAAACTAGCGTGGCATTTTCTTCTTGTTTGTCTGCAGAAATAAATATTTGTATATAGAAGTTCTTTATAAATACACTTATGAGGAAGCTGTTTGTCTGGTATGGAATTATAGAATGATCCCATTTGCTGATTGACAAATTGTACAGAGTCAATAAAAATTGGCTTTATGAATGTGAACTGCAGAGCAAAACAAATAATGTTGGTATAAACAGCTTGAGATTCCAGCTCTGGCATTGTTAGCATGGTCAGATCACCTTTTTCAGAAGTCATTCATGATGTCAGTCTTTTGATTTCAAGGGACCTGTTTTTCCAGAGGCTGGTGTTTTATTCTTTAATTAAAAGAAGAAGAAATGAGTCCCTTCACACTGTTACATGCTCTGCAAACAAAATCTCCAATTGCTTCTAAAAATCTTTGCTTCAATCTATATAGGAGGACAGAAATACTCATATTCATGTCATCATCTTGTTTCTGGAGTACACTAATCAGCACTGACTGGAAGAAGGATATGCTTAGTATCAATAATCACATTTTTGTTCCACTATAGCCATGTTAACTCTAATTCCGAGGGACTACTCCGAAATTTCATACAGTGCATATTTTCAGGTAGCTTGCTAGGTCAAATCCAAGTGCCAAACATTCAAAACCTGTCCCTATTCAATCTAGCCTGTGGCAACAAATCAATTATGAAAACAGAAAAAGGAAAATGTATAAGAAAATGTCCATTCAGCAAATTAGAAACATCCAATTGACAACAGAAAGGCAGTCCTGCAGTAAGGGTGATGACATATATCAAAAAGCCAAGACAAGTGCTTTTCTACGTGTAGTTGGAAAACAATGAACAAATACTGCAGGAAAACAGCATCTGCACTCTTTATTGCCTGCCTTTCAATCATGAGACATTATCCTTACAGATCAGATGATGTATTAATGAGACTTTCTGTTTTTTTCCATGACTGCTTGGGGATCGTATGTTTTAGCCTCATGTTTGTTCTTTGAAGTATGTGCCATTCCCCTTTCTGAGCAGAGATTATCTTACAGCCAGGAAGCCATATGGTGTTTGCAGACAAGACCCATCACAAAACAACTGGCCCAGTAAGAACCACTGGGCTTGGCCCAGTCAGGGATAATTACTTTTCTTCTAGCTGGGTTGAGCAACTAAATAATTGGGGGAAGATCATCCAGTCCTCCTGGGAGCCCTCCGGAGAGGAGGGTTTGTTGTGAGGAGGCTCTTTTGGGGAAAGAGTTTTGAAAAACAAAGAGTGGAGCAGGGTATGGTTGAGAAGGCAGCTTTCCACTCAGTGGGCTGATGAAAGGGATTTGATATGGTGAATTTATTTTCATTGGAGAAATGATGCTGAATGTTCAAAGGGAAGAGTCTGGGCTGAGCTGGAGAGAGCCTTTAGACACCTAACATTGTCAGTTACTTTTGCCTTGTACTTCTTAGGAAGAAAATAACTGTTTCCCTCTCAGATCTGACCCTTAGCAGGTATGTAGCCAGCTGGGAAATATTTCATAGCCAGGGCTTCCTCATGTATTTCTTAGCTTCTCTTCTGTATATCCTTTCAATGGTGCAAAGCCTTCTGATTCTGGAAATTTTGGTTTGCAGTGCCATAAGCGTTTCTATTCTATCTTAAGGCTCTTCAGCATAAGTTAAGATTTTTTTTTCCTTTAACACCTTAATATAGAGTTCGTATGATATAGAGATTTTTCTGTATTAGCTGGGAAAATAGCTAAAAGCAAACCAAATCGTGTCCTTCCTGATGGCCTCAGAGAAGCCGTGCTGCCCCATGGAGTCAGTTCTCTGATAGAGCATCAGCAATCATACAGGCCCTTCTGCAGCCTGTCAAAGCTCCCTGCTTGGCTGTTTAGATTATCTTACACAGAAATTGGAATACGGGGAAGGGGCTTGAATGTCCATCTGACCCAAGTGCAGCTGGGGTCCAGCCCCGGGAAGTGGCCCTGGGCTGTCATGTCCTGCACATCATCCCTGAGGAGCTGGCTGTGAGGTTGGAGAGCTCTGCTCTCTCTAATGCAGTAGTCCTACTGTGGGATGCTGAAGACCCACTCCAAGACTAAGGAATCCTGCAATTTTGTAGTCACCTGCACAATGCTGAAGAACCCCTGTGACTCTGAGCTGACCAACAAGGTGTGGGTCTGGACTTGCTCTATAAGAGGATAGTGACGTCTACTTATACATCTCCTTTTCTGCATAAATTAAGTCTTGCTTCATTTTGCAGCCAGTGCTGCTCAGGAGAGCAAAGTTGATAACCTGATGCCAGCCAAAGCCAAAAGTAAACTGTTTCTCATGGGAGGAAAACGATTGCACGGCAGTAGTTCTGCCACGAAGCATTTTAAAGTTTAAGTCCTCTTCAAATATACTCTTAGAAGCAGTTAAGGCAAAACTATTGGCTTAGAAGCAAGCCTTAAATTTCAAAACGTGCCAGGAAGTACTTACTAATTGAGTAGCAGAGAGAGAGAGGCTTATTCTGAAGGGCAGGAGCAGCTTCATGCCAAAGCACATTATGTTCTCAGAGAGTAAGTAAGGAAAATATTTAAAATGGTCCATACTGAGGAGCAGCAGAAATTCTGGTTTAGCTGGGGAAGTTGCAGACATTGCTGAGCAGAGCATTTAGGGGCGCTTTTTTTATTTTTATTTGTGTTTTGTTTGAACAGCTGATAAAGAATGGATACTTGTAATTTACAGGTAGCAGGGCTGTTTGGAGGTCTTGTGGGCATTTTTATGTAGGAGGGAAAGAAATGTCTCTCTGCAAACTTCCAGAATTACATGCATCACAGAGCTAGAGGAAAATATTTCTTTCCTCCCAAGGCAGCACAGGTAGCCTCATGTTGCACACTGTTCTCATTTAAAGCTGCCTTATAACAGGGGAACCATCCAGCTTGCACAACATACCAGTCTGCATGTTTGTGCATGAATTGGGACTGTTCAGTTTTGGGCAGCTCTGCAGGCCAACAGTGTTCAATAACTGCCTGTATTTCTCAAGTGGAAATTGTGAACAAATAGATATGTTCACTAAATGAGGGCTCTCTACAGAAGAAATCAGTACTTGTGCCAGGTGCTTGTAGAGTTACTTGTAGAGATACATCATGTATCCTGCTTCCAACACCTAGAGATCAAAACATAAAGTAATCCATGTGATTCAAAACTCTCACAGTCCTGCTAGGCATTACAGACTACTGCAGACTACTACGGACTACTACGGATATAGTCCATACCAGAAGTCCTCTTAGCTCACCCCAAAGGATTAGGGCCTGTTGGTGATGGAGGTTCTGTAACTGGTTATTATGGCTACACTATCTGAGGAGATTCCAATTCTTGCTACTAGCTCTAGTAGCTCTTAGCTACTAGCTCTGAGTGAGGGCTAGATTCACATGGGGATTTAGGTGCTGCCAGGAACTTCCCACTTCTAACCAAGAGAACCTACCTGGAGCATCATTCTAGAGAGAGGGCTGATGTGGTCATCTGTGTCTCAAAATAAAGCACAACGTAATACATGTACCCCTACCTTTCCAACCTTATACTCTACCCTTTATGTTAGGGGTACCCCAAGATGTGAAGAAACCGAGGTTCAGCCTCCTTTTTCTCTTTAATGGATCTTGAGCTTGTCTTTCACCTCACAGTTCATGAACCCGGTTGCCCTTGACGGCAGGTAGGTTATAGGCACACTGGGCTAGAGCACAAAGTATTTAGATGAAGGTACCTGAAGCTGATGGCAAAGCAGGGAATTGAACTAAACATATTGGTTGGATTACTTTTACCTTCCTGCACCTCAAATTGCTTTCACTATCATTTCAATGTTTACTGATACTTTCAAAGCAGTCTGTAGTACTCATAAGCTAAGACTTGTACTCACCAGCTGCTGCTGAGAACAGCCTGTGAGCTAAGGCACGTGTCCATGGCACACCTCACCAACTGACAAATGTATGTGCTGTCACGTTAGTGTTTAATTATACAACTCTTCCCCATTTCCATCTGCACAACTGAGGAGAGCTGAGATCAAAGGTGATGAGAATGGGAAAACAGTAATCTGGCAGGGGGAAACATATGAAAATCTTTCAAGCTGCTGCAGCACAAATTACTCCAACTAGGGTATGATGGGGCATGAAGCAGTAAGATGTGGCAGGCAGAGTATTAAGCAGAATAACATCTCCTCTTCGAATGGCAGAGAACAGAGGAAAACAAGTCCTGTGCATGAACAGAGTGGAAAAATGGGAAGGTGAAGAGTAATACCAAAAACCCCAATGCACAGCAGATGAGAAATGTAAGGAATGTGGGGATATCCATAGGGTTGTGGAGAGGAAAAGGGCTGAGGGTGAGATGAAGGATGCAAGACTTAGAGCTTTCCTCCTTTGGTGAAAGTGGAGCTCCTGTTGCCTGATCTCTGCTCTGTGCCAGGCTAATGCACCACAACAATTACACTCTCTGTCTTCATGCTTCATTTGTGGGGTTTTTTTGAGAAAAAAGTCCCAGAACTCTCATAAGCTTTATGATTTATCATGTCAGTCAGGGCTCCAACAGAAGCCCAGTGTCAGAACTTTCAAAGGTGAAGCAAAACTTTCTAAAATCAAGAAGCCTACAGAAATCAAAAGTTTTGAAGCTCTACATCCAAAAGCTTTCTAATTTCCCTTTGAGCTGTTAGGGTTAATGCTTTTAACAACAGCGTTGGATGAACAAGGAAAAAGGAGATTCATATGTAATCACCTTGTTTCAGGAGACTGGGTTTTAAGATGCACAACATAAGACAATATTAAACTTTCATGAAATGTGTTCATTAAAATGACTGAGTTCCTTTTGTAAATAACTAGCTCCTTCACCATTTAATGTCTTCACAAAGCTCTTCACAATCTGATGTCTTTGTAAACTTTGACAATCTCTTCCCCTCCATTCCTCCCCTGTATTTGTGGGAATATATATGCTCCTTCTGAAATAACTTCATATTCCTCAATCCCTATGAATATTAACCAACAGACTTTGTAGAGTAGGAGATGAAGTGTTTACCACTCACATCAAAGTTAGTCAATTCATGACCCATTTAGATTGAATCCCTGTTGGGGGAGTAGGGGAAGGAAGAACAGGATGAGGTAGAAAACAGTCCTCTATGAGAGCCTTTTGAGAACACGTTTATGGTAAACCTTTCTTGCCTACACAGATGTATTTGCATATCCATAAGTAATAAGAATTAAGACATGGGCTTTGTTTGAACTCTTCTTGACATTTGATTTTCCCTTAACAGGTGGGTCCTGGTTTGCATACTGTGTTCAGTGTCATTTGAGTCCCCAAATCACTTCATCAAAATAGCTCAATAACTGCTTTCTGGCTCCTTTCAACTCCAGATCTTTTAACAGAAATAAATTATCAAAGATAAATCCTCTTTCCTGAATCTCTGCATTTCAGGGACAGCAAATTAAATGTTCAGTAGTGATTCCCATGTTCTGGTGGCTCTGAGTGTTGTCTGAGGCAGGGGAACGTGTCTGCTATGTGCATAGGATGACATTGAGCAAGTTCCTGCATCTCTGTGTGTTCAAGGTTTTTCCGCATTCTTGTAGGATGGGAGTAATACTGATAATTGTAATAGATATTGAGACCTGGTAAGGGCAAATGTTCAAGAAAGAACCAAGAAATTATTGTAGAAAAATCAATCTTATGACTTTATTATCATTCACTTCACAGTTCAAGCAAGTACATAGATGGCCAAAATTGCTAGAACAGAACAAAAACCAGAAGGGCGACTTCACTGACTTCAAAACAATGCTATGGATTTATTTCAGCCTTTAACAACGTACCTTACAGTCTGCACCTGCTTTTATCATTCAACTCACATGCACAGTGCAAACGAGCAATGTATTAACAATTCTGTTTTCTCCAGAGCATCTCTTCATCCACAGCAATTTCAAATAGTATTTGAGGTAGCTAGACTTAAAAATACACCAAGGGACTACAAAACCCTCACTTTTTAAATAGTTCCAGCTTAAGAGTTTACAAAGAAAAGAAAGCCTTTGTTGCGATTCAGATTCCATTTCTATTTAGATAGGTGTTAACTAAAATCATCTGCTGGTAGGGAGAAAAAAAACATCGATCCCACCAAGGTGGGTAACATCTTTTTTCTCTTAAAACCACTGAAATTCCAATCCCCCAACACCCGGTTTTGTGGAGGAAGATTTAGTTCCTTGCATTTTTATCAAATTCTAAATCTGAATCTTGCAACTGATTCTGTTTTGTGGGGAGTTTCAACAAACAAACTCAGAAAGTTTGAAGAGAAGCAGACATAGAAGCACTCCAAGTCCAGATTCATGCCTTTGCCTCATTTTCCATCACTGGTAAAAATTAAATTCTTTCCTTCCCTCTCAAAAGTTAACGCAGGGCAAGTACTACCTGGTAAGCAGTGGTGCCTCATAAGTGTTCTGGAAAGGTGCAGAAACATACGGCATGACTGACAGGTCTTATTGTTGAATAATAGTGCAGTTTTATAATGACAATGTATCTGGCATTCATGCCCTAGTAACAGGCCTAACTTGGCTGTTTCATTGTGCTCAGTATCTCATCCTGGGGTGACAGTCATTAAGTGCAGGGGCACAGGAAGACCTTTCCTATTCCTTCCAAGTGAAAATGGTTCTGACAAGGGATGAGATGTTCTTGGAGATAAAATAATACTGTTGCAATCCTGTTTACCCTCCTCTAATAGGCCTGAATTAGATGATTACAATATTCATTTTCTTTAGTAAAATTAAGACATAAACGAGCTAGTGCTATTCACTTTTTTTTTGCTAGCAGGAAACTATTGCAATGAACCTTTCTTTCCTGCCTGCCCTGTTTCCCTTCAACATCAGAAGAAGGTGGTGGGTATCGCATTGGGGCATGATTACAAAGAAGGTGGATGGTAGAAATGTCTTGTTTGTTAAACAGTTGCTGGTTTGCTGTTGAGATATTCACATCTCGAGCAGGTGTTCAAGTCTTCTTCCGAGCTGCAGGAGGCAGAGAGGCATACCTTGTCTTTCTGGGAGACAGTGCCACAGCTTAGCTGAAGCAGGAGTCTTCTGCAGGAGCTGTAGTCTTCACATTTCTAAAGCAAGTGGAGCATGGGCTTCTGCCACTCTCAACTCCCATGTTTTGTTAATCAAAGGCAGATTTGAGTTTTGGATTCAGGCTAGCATATGTCTGAAAGCTCATGGTGGAGATGTGGAGAGGTGGTATGCAAATGCCTCGGTCCATGTTAGCATGGAGATCCCTGCTGGTGCTAGCACAGAGGGACAGCCAGAGGTAGAGAAGGGAAATTGCGTTGATGGAGGTCTCTGCGCTAAGGCTCCTCTAGTCTTCCAGAATTAATTGGTGCTGTCAAGCCAGTGCCAAGAACGCATCTCAGCGGCAGGAGTTAATACTACCCTAGGAGAGAACCTGTGGCAGGGGTCCTGAAGCAGCTCAGGTGTCTGTTAATGCCTGTCACCTTTCCTTCCTCATCCTCTCCTCGTTTTAATAAGCCAGGTGTTTGGCACTGACTTTGTGCTCCTAGGAGACCTCGTAGCTACACAGTAGAACAGCTGGAGAAAATCTTTGGCTGCCAGTGAGCTGCCCAATGTCCAGGAAGCTCCTGGTGCTTGTGTAAATCGAAGGCTGTTCCAACTCGTGGTAAAAGCTCAGCTTTGCTCTTCAGTAAGGTCTGGGAAGGACAAAAGGGCTGGAGCTGAGTAACTATACTAACTGTTTCTACTCTGCCTGCTCCCTTAATAGTTAATCTTTTGCATTTTCTCTCTCATTCCCTGTCTGTTCATTTCCCCTTCTTTTATCAGTAATCAGAACCTCTCTAAAGTGGGTGAATAAATCCAATCATTACTTGGCCTAGGATTGTATGCAACAACCTCAGCATCCAAATTCTTTATATTCATCACTTCCAAATTGATCTCTTTATCCTGGAGGAGCTATGTGAATTAACCTTGTCATTATACAAACTGGGTTGTATTGCCTTTTCAAAGCAAGCCCTGCTTCTGGGAAGCCATATCTGAGGAGCCACTACTCCACGGGCACTGTGTGTATTAACTTTTATTTTTTAGTTCTGTTTTCCTTTTTTTTTTTTCTTTAATTGACATTTAATATCCCTTCCATTCTAGGACAGCAACAGATTTAGGGGAAAAATGAACTATTTAACTCTTTATCGGCTGTGATTTTGTTCGGAAACACCAGTCCTGTGTCTCTTTGACCAGCTGCTATTTCCTTTCAACCCTCCCAAGGCCCTGGCTTTCCTCTCCCAGCCAGAAACTACCAAAGACCTCCAGGCTTTTCAAGGCTTGAAATCTAGACCCAGGTCTTGATTGGACCTTTTTTTTCTGGTGGCAGAGAACAACTTCTATGTAAATGATTACATACCTAGTAGCTGTAGGGCTTGTGTTGATTGTTTGATCTGATAATCTCAAGTCCTCTACTGATTCTGGTGTCTCTGATTCCTACAGTCATGAGATACCTCGTCATGGCCAGGGTCTCTGTAAGATCCACAGACAAATCTGATTGCAATGACCTAAAGAAGACACTTCCTTTTAAAACCCTGAGGTATTATAAAGCACTAGGGTATCAGGGTTTGGTGTGTATCCTGAAACTGCTGTAAGAACCAATGTTCAGAAACAGCTGCTCTGCTCAGACTGTTGGGTAGGGGGTGTTACATTTCTGATTGTCAAGTATGAATCACCACTACCTGTGACAGGCCTGTAGGACCTTGCTTCTGTTGTATCTCTGAGCTGGCACGGGAGATTCTACACACCCTTGTGACACATCTGCCTGTGTACAGGAAAACAGCTCCTCTGGAGCAGATTGTGCATCTGCCCCTTCAAGACCACGATAGTGGTTGATCTCAAAATGGGCTGTGCCTGCCTGTGAAATATATGTAGCATCGTGGTGCTTGGAGAGCTAAACCTGATACTCTTGAGAGCAGAGAAAGGAATCACATGTATATAATAATTACTATATGAGTAATTATTATATGAGTAATGAGCTAAATGTTTTCCCTAATATTTCCAAACTCTTCTAGGTATTCTAAATATAGTGAAGTCAATTCAAGGTGAAAGTGTTTGTACCTGATAAAAATCCTATTCTGTGCTACCTGATGCTCCTGTATCTTGTATTAAACCTAGCAGGGCACAAGGTGGTGATGAAAAAAGTGTAGGTTCTTTTCCACCCTCCTTCCTCTGTCTTCTACCCTAACACTCATCAAAGAGAAGTGGTGGGGACAGTACATGGTCACAATATTTTTCACAGAGGAAGTGTTTTTTAACTGAGGAACCAAACTTCAGTGGAACCAAATTATCTTTGTTTTCTCCTCTCTTTCCTTCCAAACATTGTGGATGACCCTCTTAAATCAACAGAATTACTGGAGTGAATAAGGCAGAGAGGTCTGGTCACACTTTGGAAACACCCCTGGAAGTCTCTCTAATCAAGTCAACGGTGTATCCTCCTCGTTCTTAAATGCACACCTTGGCAAGTCACAGTATGATCAAATGCATCACAAAAAACCTAAAGAGGCCTTATGTGTGAAGCTTTTCTCAGAGGAGAAGAGCCTTTCCTGTTTCATGCTCATACCTTGGGTCTCTTCTCAAATAAATTTTTTCTGTTGGTTGATAGCTAAACCTATCTGTCAAGCCTTTACAATTTACCCTCTTCTTCACAATAAGACTGCATTAGCCACCTCCACAAGGCAGTAGGTGGTTGTTGGCTGCCATCCAAAGTGCTCGGTAGCTGCGATGGCATTTCTTACTCTGCCTACACTTTGATTTGGCTGGCGATGGCTTGTCACCTCTATACAAATGGTATGAGTATATAAATACTTTTGTGGGTTTTTTTTTAAGACTCCATTCATGGAAAGACATGGACCTGTTGCAGCAGTTCTGGAGGAGGGCCACAACTATGATCAGAGGGATGGAGCACCTCTCCTATGAAAAAAGGCTGAGAGAGTTGGGGTTGTTCAGCCTGGAGAAAAGAAGGCTCTGGGAAGACCTTCTTGAGGCCTTTCAGTACTTAAAGGGGGCTTATAAGAAAGATGGGGGCAAACTTTTTAGCATGGCCTGTAGCAATAGGACAAGGGGTAATGGTTTTAAACTAAAAGAGGGTATATTTAGACTAGATATAAGGAAGAAATTCTTTATGTGAGGGTGGTGAAACACCAGAACAGGTTGCCCAGGGAGCTGGTAGATACCCCATCCCTGGAAACATTCAAGGTCAGGTTGAATGGGGCTCTGAGCAACTTGATCTAGTTGAAGATGTCCCTGCTCATTGCAGGGGGTTTGGACTAGATGTCCTTTAAAGGTTGCTTCCAACCCAAAATATGATTCTATGATGATTCTATGATTGTATGATTTATCATCATACTGTTGTTCAGAGTGGCATGCAATACCTGCCTGGTGATGAGCTGGACTGATCCACTTTTTCCCCCAAAAGGGAGACATTCAAATGCATATCCCTCATTTAATATGAGCTGCTGAATCAGGTCAGAGACAAAAGTCACTGACTTTCCTCATTTCTTGTCTCTGATTAATCAAAGCAGCCATCCTTCTTGTTACACAATGTGTTTTGTTGTCTTTCATTTCTACAGAAAATTAAACACTGCAAAAAACAAACTGAACCTTACTTTTTTTCCACCAAAGATGCACAATTTTCTTTGAAAGGAAGAGAAAGCAGAAACTATAGATTTCCAGTAAGTCACTTTCATAGTTATCACGATTATTTTCAGACATGAAAATGTGGTCAGTCCTGTGGGAACCCTGTGCCATGAGGGCACCAGACATTGCTCTGCTCATCCAGGAAATACCCATGCACCTGGCCCTAAGTCTGACCAAGACTGGCTGTAGAGCTGGAGGGGTTGTGTGGCTGGCTTGCACCGACACAGTGCAAGATTTGGATTACAACCCTCCAAAATCTAGGTATCACAGCTGTGGATAGCAATGCAATGGGCAGTAAATCTGGAAAGGTCTGTAGGAACTCCTCTTCTGGCCCTTTCCTTCCTTGTAATGGCTTTAAAAATAAAAGTCGGAGCCAGTTCACTCATCACTCACAGATAACTTCTTGAAGAGGGAAGGAAGGACTGAGGCTGGCTTTTTTGCTCTTCTGTCGTGACAAGCACTCGCTGACAGAATGAGGTTATTCTCAAATAGTACCTTCTAAAAGTTACTGTTCCAGGCTGCATTTCCAGTTGTTAAACCCCCAGATTTCACAAGCAGCCTTTGTGGAGCTCCATTCCTCATGCCTGATGGAAAATCTGCTTTGTCAGAAGAGCGAGAAGGTTAATATCAAGCCTTGTAAAATGAAGCAGTTACTCTGAATGCTCTTGTGTGACACCACATTTTCCCACCAAACCACACAACCTCTTCGACGTAAGCATTACCCAACTGCCAGATTAGTTCAGGTCCCAGGTTCCTGACCCACCAAGATGATCATTTCAACTTCTGTACCTGATTCTCAGCTGCTGCGCACAGATGTAGTAGGACTCACCAAAAATGACAGATGACAGTGTAATTAAACTCAGTAATTACATCTCTTCTCAATAACCTACTTTCTAGAGATCTGTCCTACAAACTTCAAATTAGTTTTAAACTTCAGGCACTGTATTACTGCATGCTAATATTGTTGTTAGGCTGAGCACATGGAAACAAATAAATTCACCTTGGCATTTAATCTGATGGAAAGCTTGCTGCTCAGACGTATTGCACTCACCTTTGAGCCTGCTGTGGAGTCATGAATAAGCAGATGAGCACAGAGGGGGAAGCAGGAAAGAGGTAGAGTGGGCAGAGGGAGATCAAGTCCTTGGCTCATATAAAAGCAACTCATTTTAAATTAGCAGCAAAGGATTTCCTTGCTAAAGGGTTTTTTAATTTACTCCTACACTGGAGAAAAAGAAAAGAGTAACAGACACTAGCTGATATATCTAACAACATTTTGTGACCCTCACATTAGCAAGTCAGGCTTACCAAAGCTGCTCCTAGTCCTTAAAAGTCTCATGCTTCATCATTGCTGCAAATGACTGACAGCTTGGGTCTGGAACCATGAAAAGGCAGGCACTGAAAACGGGTTAGGAGGCAAGGACATGGATGGTGGGGTGGCAGGGGTGTGAATCTCTTGGCCCTTCCCTGGAGCAGCATCAGAGAGCAGAGGAAGGACAGGCAGGTGGGAGCTCTGCTAGGGAGCTGTGCGCAGCCCCCAATGCTGCCAGACCCCAAATGGGCACCTGCATGGTGTTGCAAGGATGCTCGATTTGGTCCACCCAGGTACGGGAGTGGACCACTCTCACCCAGTCCTCCTGAGGATGGGACCAGGCCCCACTCGTATGGTGAAGGTGTAGCTACGGGTTTTACTGACTGTCTCGCTCCAGCTGCCGTGCCCAAGTGCAGGACTGCCTGATGGCTACCCCCAGACAGCCCCGCTCACATCGTCTGCAGACCTTATCATCCCTTCTCCCGCTTCTTAACCCTCCATTTCACCAGCCTTGTACCTCCTTACGTCCACCTCAGTCTCCTCCCAAATCAACAACCCACCCCAAATTGCTTTTTGCCCACAGACGCCCAATTGGATATTCTGAGACTGTTACCTGGGTAATCTTCGTCTGATGTGATATACCTGATACAGTTACCGGGGTATGGTAGCTTTTCAAGACGGTACTTCCCAAAAGGTCCTTAGCGCTCCCCCCAGTTATCTGTGGAGTTTGGCCATGTCTCACACAACTGCCCCTTAGCTGCCTGTGAGATGTGGCCGTCCTTCGTGGCACCATCTCTAACTTCTGCCAGCGTCTCACCCTGCTCTTTGTTACACCCAACAGTTTTCTCATGTCATGTCCAACATTCTTCCATGTCCTGTTCTGTTTCGTTAACCAGAGGCCAGAGCCCAGACAGTGCTCTCCTCATTTGCTTGCAGCCCTAAGAGTGATTTTTAGTGCAGGTCTTGCAGCATGAGTCTAAATAGCTCAGTAAGTGTGCGCAAGTGCTCATCCTTGGGGATCAGACTAAAATGCACTCAGGAAGAGCTGTTGCTTGTGCTTTCCCTCTAGGATGAAGAGGTCCAGGGATACACCGATGGATTTCATGATCAGAAAGACTTGCTCGACTCGTGAGTGCTGCTGGACTTTAACTTAAGGTGCAACTGCAGCATGAACAAACACAATCAAGTAAAAAACACTGAAGTACAAACTATGGCTTGTGTAGGCCACAAGATTAGGGCCCTTTATTTTAATATTCCACCGATACATTGAAATTAGTCAGCTACCTTTTGGCACGGGGGCTGCTCAACCTCCAAAAATGGAATACACTTTTTAAAACAGCGTTCAAAAGCAAGCAAAGTGATGGAAAGGGAATGGCTAGCTTTGAGTTCTAAACCAGGAGCCCGTTGAGTATGAATGCTACCTGAAGAGAAAGTGCAGTTCAACGCATTTGTACAAGACTGAAAAAACCTAATGTAAACTGAAAACACGTGAAGATATACCGGGGAAAATCTTGCCTAGAAGCTGAAATCTAATTCAGCAAAATAAGGCAGGCAAGCTAAATTACTGTCAGTTGACACGAAAATATATAAATAGCAGGGTTACCAGTTTAGCTAAATTGGTGCCTCTTTGTGTAGGACAACCCCTCCTATTTCCGAGGTC
The DNA here is from genome assembly GCF_900496995.4 of Aquila chrysaetos chrysaetos. Taxonomy (NCBI): domain Eukaryota; kingdom Metazoa; phylum Chordata; class Aves; order Accipitriformes; family Accipitridae; genus Aquila; species Aquila chrysaetos. Next base: position 10,032,676 of record NC_044030.1, on the reverse strand, counting down.
TGCAACTCGGACAAATGGGAGCGACTGCAGAGCAGACCTCTTCAGAGCAAATTAGAAGGAGTCTCATTTGTTAAAGCACTGAGTCTTGGTTGTGCTTTGAGACTGATTCTTACTCAAACGAGACTTGACCAGACCCTGAAGCTTTTATGGAGGTGCCCACATTTCTGCAACGAGACTGGAGAGCAAAGAGCTGCATGCTACGCTGACTCATTTACTTACGTGTGAGCTAGGCTGAAGATGTAGTCTCCACAGATTTGATACGGTTGTTCTGAAAGCATAAATTTGCTTGTTTTGCTAGTGCCTCTTCTCTTGTGTAGAGATGTTACATTTTTGCTTGTTTGAACCTCCCTAAATACTCATGCCTAAGAATATGAAGAGCTTGTAAGGCTTTTCTCCTGTCCAGCCAACTGTTGAGGGCATTAGGTCTAGCAGAAGTTATCTCATTTAGGAGGTTAAATTCACTGCTCTTTAGTACGACGGATGATGTTCAGAAAGCTTGAAGAAAATAACGTACGCCATCTCAACAAAGCTAGAACTTCACTAAATTCTAACTTCTAGCTCATGTCTGAGCAATTAATTGGTGAGATTTTCAAGCTGTACTGAAATAGTTTTAGTCTTCATGGCTGTCACACAGGTGAATTCCTTGTCCTTATTCTTGTCAAAAGATTTTTTTTCTATGCATCAAGTGGCCTCACGAAGGCCCCAAGCAGGTCGCAAGTGAAGGACCCAGCATCAATCTGAGGACGACACCTGCAAGAAGTAAGCACTGTATATTTCTGAAACTGCCTGTAAATTTTTCTGAGTCTTTCAAATCCTATGTGGAAAAGCAGAGTTTATTCTTAAGATACCTGAATAGCAACACCTGAAATAGTTCTTAGCCCCGAAATGGAAAACAGTTGTTTGTGGATCACTCACTCTGCTTTCTGTGGTGGCTTGGTCTTTGTCGCCCACTCCTGGACGAACAGCGGGCAGATGCCTTCTGAGGTGTCCAGCAAACCCGCCAGCACTTGCGTGGCATGTCCTAGCTCACATGGACAAGGACTTTGGTGGGGGGAATTGCACAGCTGTTCTGGCATAGGAGGCCAATGGCCAGGAAGGCTCACCGAATGATGGGGAAAGAGAGTCAATGAGATACGTCTGTACCTCTTTGAATCTTACACAGATGCGTGGGGAACTTTTTCCCATTGCTATAAGTGTTTTTCTGAATGTGCCAGCTGCTAGTGACCCACACAGGAGGAATCCCATTGATTCGCATGTTAGGGCAGGACTTACCCAGCACCGTTAACAACACTGACCACAGAAAACAAGTTGACAAGAAAAAAACACAACAGACTAGAAGTGTACACAGGCCAAAAAGAATTAGTTTAAGCAATGTAAAAGTTGAGATCAAACATTGTCCAAAGAGAGGGTGTGTCCTGATGTGAGGCTTTAAGCCAACAGATAAAGGGCAATGGAGAGAGCTGGGCTGCGCTATACATCTTGCTCCCAGACGTTGTAGACTGTTTGGCTGGAGTGCTGATTTTAGGCCCATACCAGAAAAAATACAGGCCATCTCCACTTAGGTGCAAATTCTGGTTTGTTCATCTCTCCCTGTACGGTAATTAGGAATTTGTTGTTACCCCTGTGGAGATAGCATCTTCTCTCTTGTCAATAGGAAGGTGCTAGAAAATTTAAGAAAACTAGAAAAACCACATGTGAGGCATATAAACTCTTCACATGTGCTAAGGAAACAGCTCTCTAAGTTACTGCTGAAGCGTACTACCTGCCTACACCCACTCAGCTTGAGCTCGCCTGCCAGTACACTTCATTATGCAAGTGTAATTTGCTATCGTAAAGCTATGAGATGGTTTTCCCAAACTTAGGTGTATCACACCCTATCGGCAGCCTTGTGTGTGTGTGTGTATGTGTATGCGTATAGAGGGGTTTTTGCTAGAAAGCGCCAATCTGATGTTGAAAAGCAGAAAGCTGGTTCCGCACTCCTTAAAGAGTGAATAATTTGGATTATTCCCGACGTTGCAGGGTGCGTTGCTCATTCTATTCACACCTCTCTTGCCAGGTTGCTTTGTTCCCATTCCCCATGAATCTTCTCCACGGTGAAGGCTTCTTCTGTGCCACTGGCAGCTAAAAGATTTCCATACCTGTAGTAGCAATGTAACATGTTAGAAATCGGTCTATGTCCTCTGTGTGGGCTTTAGCTTGTCCTTTATGCTTGAACCCTTTGTTCTCAGATAAGAAACTGGTATTTGCATTTAGCCGACCGGGCCTTTAATGGGAAATCGCAGGTCCCATCGTACCTCCCTCTGGCCAAAAGAGTCCGTCTTACAGGAGGTTTGGGTACGGTGTTGTTTGTGAAACCCGTCTTCCCTGTAGCTGAAGTGGAATACCATTATCCTACACTGGCGAAAGAGATGGTGCATTTTCCTGCGACTCATTAGCTATGCGGTGCCTAGCCTGCAAAGAGTGAGAGGAAATCCTTGATGCCTCTCTGCTCCTGTCTCTTCCCCCCAGGTCTTCTGCCTGCGCAGCACACCGCCCCAGACCGCCGTGGTCGAGAGCTTCTTGGCCGGACAGCGTCCAGCGAAAAGCAGTCCTGACCTATTTCAGGACTTTGGCAATTTGACAGATCACTCACACTCAGTCACGAGAGGCTCGCTTGGGCTGCTGCTCGACTCAGGCGTGTGTGGCACGCACAGCTGAGATGGGAAGCCCCTCGGGCTGACTGCCGTGAAGACGGGCTTGTGGCACCTCTGCCGTCCAGCCAGCGCCTGGTGTGGAGTTTCACATCAGGGCAGGGCTGTTGCCTCCTTCCCGCCCCCTCAGGAAGTCCTTGGAGGTGACGGTGGCCTACTGAGGCCCCCTCAGATCCTAGAGAAACTGAGTTTTCAATCTGTGACCTAAGGCAGCTGTGTAAATCTAGATTCTAAGGGACAGTAGTACTACAGCAGTGTGCCCCGCGAGTGAGACTACGGCAACTGACACACTTGCAAATAAGTGCACTGAATTTTCAACCAGAAACGTCTGACACCCTAACAGTTGGTATGGCTAACTCTCTGGCTAGCCACGAGGGGCGCGTAACGTCATTTCAAGATAGCAGGAGAAAATAAACCGTAGTGGAGAGGAACCTGCCAAGGTTGAATTCACTGGCAGCTCTGTAGCCGTCAGCCCCAGCTTGCCAGAGCGACACCTGACTGAGAAATTACCTGACGGCCGCCTGACCTGCCGTCAGCGGGCACCCGCTTAACTTCAGGTGCTTTGCAGAGCTGTAGCCTAAATTGGTGTCGGCAGGCCGGGGATTGGTAACCCGTCACTGCTGCTTGACAGGCACTTAGCAAAGATGATGAAGTAAGCGCGGTGCTCTTAGACAGAACGTACTTAGCTAAAAAAATCCCCCAGGTACGTCCTAAAATTCTTTTTTGTTCTATTGGTTGCAAACTTTGCGTCTCCATGCCTCATAGGCAAATCCTACAGATGCAGTTTGGTCTGTGCGTATGTGTGTTGTCGTCTTCTTGCTCTGTGCACGGGTAGGTGTGGCCACGAATTAGATGCAGCTGCTCTGGTCAGTGAAACACTTAAAAGTCTCACTGGGTTCAAAAAGCTTTGCAGAAAGCCTATCCTTTTGCCCCCTGAAGAGAGTAGTGGGGCAAATCTATTGACAAATGAGAAGGGCGAGGCCTTATGTTGAATTCCTACGCGCTAATCTCTGCCGTGACTTCATCTGAAACCTCTGTATTCATACTGGTGTGGAAAAAAGTCAGATGGGGCCACCAAAGAGGTGTTTATTAATCAGAGGAATGAAGCGAAAAGTGCTGATTCTTTCTTCTTTTTGAGGAAATCATCTCACGAAATTAACAGCAAGCAAATGCAGGCTAAACATAGCACAACACTTTTGTTGTCACTATGAGCATCCTACTACAAGACGTGATGGAGTAACATATGATTGTAGGACTTTGGTAGGCATATCTCTCCTGGCAGCGGCATGAAGTTTCATTGTGACACTCTGTATGAAGGGGAAACTGCTTCCAGCCTGTGAGTTGTGCTGCACATGCTCAGCTCTTAAAAGCTTCTGGTGACACAGATTGTTCTGGATTTCTGGATTGGATCTACCCAAACGCTCAGGCAAGCAAACAGCTTTGAATGTGTCCTGCGATAGGCTTCGGGGGAACAACTCACGCCTTCGGAAGAGTCAGAACATGAGATGTCTTATTGGGACTTCTTCTGGAAAGAGGAGAAACTACTACCAGGAGCTAAAAAAACCCAGTAGAAACCAGCTATGTGAGTCCGCGTGGGAAGTGCACATGCGGTTGTGGTGAATGTCGTTACACTCATTCTTCCGCGAAGATTTACAGACTGCTGAATTATTGCAATCTAGTCTTCCAATGCCAATACTAGACGAAAGAGCTGACAGATAGCCATGCCCCCGACCGCATTCCCATTGATTGAAAACTAAGATTCCTTGCTTTCGGCAGTAAAAAATGACTCTTTCTTCTATAGTGCTTACCCTTACCTCTTTTTCCTGCCTACTGCAGAGAGCTGCACGTCGGGAGCAGCACCTTGCCCACAGGATTTCACTGACAAACATGGGCAGGTATTCTCCCAGCAAGTTGGGCAACCAGTTTCAACGCACTTTGGGTGCCAGCTAGTCTCTGATTCAAAACACAGGCGTGTACCGAACTCTAAGGCGGCGACCGATTTCTATTTAAGTCACCAGGCTAGGTATGCTTTTTCGGGGAAATGAATGCATGCCGAAAACTGCTGAATCAGGCGTCTCGAAAAATCCCATTCCAGATGTACGGCGCTAAACCAAGACACTTTGATTGTTCTGAAGGAGACACAAACTGTTGAGAGGTTGCGTTTGCTTGGGTTTCGGCGGGTGGTCTCATGCCCCCTGAGGTGCAGGACGCAGTTTCTACACGTCTACCGTTCAGCGAGTGCTTCTGCTAAAAGGTGATTCTCGTTTACATTTCTCAGTTTGTTTTCTCCTTTGTTTGCTTGTTTTGTTCTCAAATGTTGCTCCTATTAATGTGTCTTCTGGAACTGCCTGGCCTACTTGAGGCTAAAAATAGCCCTTGTTGCTACTGCTGTAGCTCCACGCAAGCCACGCAACGCCCACGCTAGGAAAGAAAACCTCATGCCCTGCTGAGCTTCCCTGAAATGACAAGCAGGTGAGAAATCCGTATGACCAAAAAGCAGGAGGAAAGACGAATCCTGCCTTCCTGCTCTGCTTCTGCTAGGCTTGCTGATGGTGCAAGGTGGGGCAACAGCAGGAAGGCATGTCAGCGTTCCAGTTTCCCTCTGCCTCCGGCAAGGAGAGTAGATGGATGCCACTCACGCAGAGACGAGACAGGAACAATGAAACTGCAGGGATGTGAAGCGGCAAAGACGACGTTTTCGTGTCAGCGTCCAAGCAGTCGTTCTTCAAATTAACTTAACTTGATTGACCTTTTGGGCGAGCACCAGGCTTTGGGTACGATCAGACCAGTGCTGCCCATGCTGTCGCACTGCTTCAAAGAGCAGGAATACCTCTCTGCCACAGCTGAGACGGCTTCAGTGGGCTGTGCCGGCGCTCCCGATGTCTTACAAAGGAAGAGGGCTCTGGGTAGACAAATGTTTTCCTCTGCATTGCAGCAGACAAGACGTAACACTTCTCAGCCTTAAGCGGATAACTTTACGCTGCCGGTCTGCTTGGGCTCCTCAGTCTGCGCGGCCCGTGGTGCGTGCCGGTGAGATGCAAACGGTCTGGGCTTTCTGGCGAGCTCGGGCAAGTCACCTCACTCCTGTGTGGCACTGCGCTCCCCGTCTGTGAAATGGGGGGGTAATGAAGTACCCAGAAACGCTTCTGCAGCTACCTTGGCAACTGAGGCATGACGCTCCATTGCTCCACAGAGAGGAATTTTGTGCGCGTGGTTCACTCTAGCTCGCGGTCCCTTTTTTTTCCCATGTTACAGTTAAGGCATATTGGCAAGAGCACTTGACACACTTGTGGGAAGCCAGGACGCTGCGCTCGGTCGTTCGCAGCAGGACAGCTCCTGGGTCACCTTTCTTTGCCCTGCCAGCCAGGAATTTGGCTTGCCTATAGCCGGGGCGGTACCGTTCTCGCTTCCGATAACACATCTGAGGCAAACCTGGCAGAGTTTCCTGACGCAGAGGAAGCGCAAGCTGCTCTCTTGGTGTTCTCACTGAGCTGGCGAGCGGCAGGTTGTTGAGGACACGCTAAGGCGGGTGCCGTGAGGTCAGAGTGGCCCGGCAGCTCCGGCTCGGGTGGATGGGGCAACGGACCGTTTTTGGGTCGGGGCCCCCAGGGCTGCGCGGCAGTCTTGGTCAGCAGTCCTGCCCGGTGCCCTGCGCGAGCGCGATGGGGCAGGGGGGGGCGGAGGCAGCGGCGCTGCCAGGGCCGGGACCGGGGCCTGGATCCCACCCTGCCGCCCTTGCCACGGCCGGTGCTGCAGGCGGCGAGGGTCCTCTGACCCAGAGCATCCCCGGGCTTAGGGGCACCAACGCTGGTACGGGGCCCCCCGATCTCATCCCTCTGTGTGTTCGCTTTGCTCCCTGGGTTCATCCTCCTCTCCCCGCTCCCTTTTTTTTTTTTTGGGGGGGGGGGGGGGGGGGGCTGGGGGTGTGTGTGCCGTCCAGCCTGTGGTGATGTGGGCCAAGCAGGCACTGGAGCTGCAGCTCCCCGCAGCGGGGGCCGGGCGAGGAAGAGCAGGAGGGGGGGCTGCCGGACGGCGGCCAGCCTCTGCCTGGCAGCTGCCGAATTTCGGGTGGAAATGTCCCCGGGGCGGCGGGGGGCGTGTTGCTCCCCGCCCCCGCGGCGCGTGGGAGCGGGGAAAGCGCCGGGGACCGGCGGCTCCGGCACAAAGGAGGGCGCCGGGGCCGGGGCCGGGGCCGGGGCAGCGCCGCGCCGGGCGGGGGGAGCCGCGGCGGTGCCCCGGGGGATCCCGCTCCCTCCCCTCCCCGCCGCTCCGCTCCGCTCCGCCCGCCCGCCCCTCCCCGGCCGGCGCCTGTCCCCTCCCTCCGCTCCGCAGCCGGGGCGGGGGGCTGAGAGCCGGGTCCGGCGGAGGGGGAGGCAGAGGAGGAGAGGCGGGCGATGGGGACGGAGCCGCGGCGGTGATCCTCCGGGCATCGCGCGGGAGAAGGAGGGGGTGGCGGGAGGGGGCGAAGAGAGCCGAAGCAGGACGGGGGAGGGCGTCCCCGGCCCCCGCCCCTCTCCGCCGCGCCGAGGAGGGAGGGCGGACCACGATGCCCGGCCGGCGGGCGCTGCCCGCCCGCCCGCATGGAGACCGCCGCCCGTAGCGGGGCTGCCGCGCCGCACCGCGGGGTGAGCCGGGCCGGGCGGGTGCGGGGGGGGGCCCCGCGGGGGGCGGGGGGCCGGCCCCGCGGGCGCCCGCGGCCGGAGGTGCCCCCGGCCCGGCCCCGTGTGCCGGGGCTGGGGGGGGCGGGGGGCGGTGCGGGCTCGGGGAGGCGGCCGGGCTGCGGGGGCCGGGGCGACGCGGGCGCAGCGGGCCGGGACGCGGCAGCCCGCGGGCTCGCGTTCTGCCCCCGCGGGGTCGCCTTCCGCCCCCCGGGCTCGCCTTCTTCTGCCCCCGCGGGACCCCCGGGGCGCCCCGGCAGCCGAGCGGGGGCAGCGCCCGGGGGGCCGGCGCCGGCCGGGGGGCCGTGCGGGGCCGGCGCGGGCTCGCCGGTCGCCGCGTGGCGAGCGGAGGCCGCGGGGCGGCCCGCCGGGGCGAGGGGCGCGCTCGGAGGTCGGTGTTCGGAGGGGCACTCCTCCCGCGAGGAGGCGCCGGGCGGCCCCTCGCCCCGCCGGGGTGCTGCGGGCGCGCCCCTGCCCCGCGGGGAGCTCCCCCGGGGAGGGGGTCCCCGGCCGCCGGCTCCGCTCCCGACCTCGGCGGAGCTGTGCGGGCCGGCGCCTCGCCGGCGCCGGGGTCGGGGTCCGCGGGGGGGGGCCCGCGCCTTCCCCTCGCCGCGGCTGGCTGCCGGGGCGGCCGGTGGCGGCGTCCGAGCGTGTGCGCGGCGGAAAGGCGCGGGCCGCCCCGGCCCCGCGAGCGAGGCCGCAGCGGTGGTTCCCGCCGGCAGGAGCGGCGGTTGTCGGCGGAGGCGGGCGCCGGGTTTCGCTCCGCCGTTGCCCGGCCGTGCTCTGCTCCCCCGGCCTCTCGCCGGGCTGCGGAGTTGCTCGCTAGCTGGGGCTGGGGAGAAGCCTGCGTGCTGCAGCGGGGCGTGAGGGATACGCCGCATGCGGGGGAAAGACGCTTTGGAGTGGAGATGCAAAAATGCCACTGTATGCAATGTCCCTGTCGGGTTTGGATGTTCTGAGAGACCTGACCCTGAGCCTTTTAGCATCTCCAGAAAACCTAGGTGGTACCAAAAGGAAAAAATGCAGGCATTTTGATCAGCTGTCATTTAAAGCTTGCAGGTAGTGAGATGGGATTTCCTAGCTGACATCTGAGGTTGTACAATAGTTCTCTTGATCCCTCTGGGTGAGTACTTAAGAAATAAATGGGTAAGAGTAACAGTGCTGGTCCCGCACATGATGGGGTCTTTGTGGTGGCGTGAAGACACCTGGGACAGAGCAGGGACTTCAGGTGACATCCTCCCTATTGCAAATGAGATGCCTATGGTGAGGAAAAGCAGAGGTCATGCCTTTGTGCTCAGATTTCCACCTGTTTCTCCTTGGGCACAAGGAAGGAGGTTTTTTAAAACCTTTCAGTTCTCTACAATGGGCTCTCGTGCTTGACTTGGGAAAGAAGGTTTCCGGAGGAGTTACTGCAGAAAGGGTTACCTCTGAGCCAGAGCCTACTTGGTGTGACAGCCCTCAGCCTTTGAATTTTAAGATCCAGTTTAGTCCGAGGACGTTGGCGTGGACCTCCCTCTTTTTTAAGTCATCTCACTACTCAGAGGTGTGATTTGGGGGGGGCCTATTTCTAAAAATAAAGGCGGGTAAGACCTTAGGGCAAGTCTTTTCTGCATTCGTCCATAGCTAAGTTTGAATGTACTGGTCAGGAGGAGAACCTGCTTTGGAGGCTTGACACGGGAGGAAAAAGGACAAAATTTACATCAGCTGAGTATCTGTCAAGTACTGGGAGCTATGACAACAGCTCCAGACTACCTCCCCTTAGTTATTTGTATTCCTTCCTCTCCTCCTCAACTTTCATTACTAGCTCTCATGTGGCATATTTTACTGTTGGCTTATGCTCACTCTGGGTGGAAAACCAGTGATGCTGAAAAACATGTTAAACCCACGTGTATAAACAAGGATGATACTCAGTGCTGTTTCTCCTTTGATGGCGGACGTGAACCTGCTTCAGAATATGTAGACTTACTGGGCAAAACTGTGCTAGATGTTGGTGCTTATTAACCTGTTTCAACACACACAATAAAGACCGTGCTTCCCCCCCCCCCCCGCCCCTATTGGTGAGGCATCTGAGGAGAGAAAGAGCTGGTGGGCAACCGTATCCTTAATTCCTCAGCCATGCAGTCACATCTGCTCAGTTACAGAACCTTTTGGTGGGTCTGTAATTGGAGACATATTTTGACTGAATTGAGAGAATTCAGTAGCAGACGAAGGGGATTTTTGAATTTTCAATGACATCATAGCTGTCTTTTTTTTTTTTTAATATTGTACCTTAATTTTTTTTTGACAGCTTTGATCATCATGAAAATCTTCCCTGCCTCTTTGTTCAATGGTAGGAGTCTAGATGCACTTTGTTGTTTTGAGGGATTTTGTTAAATTGGAAAACATTTCCATAACTGTTACTTCATCAGACAGTATGTCGAACTGATTAGCCTACTTTCTAGTGTTCTAATTTTTCTTCTTAATAGTTTCTGCAGCCACAGATATCTTGCAGTTCTGTAGATGGTACAACAGCATGGAGGAAGGGTGTTTTTCCAGTTGTGTTCAGGAAGACTTATTGTGAATATCACTTTGTCTGGGATTTTATTGTGGAATTGTCACTTCTCATGGAACTAGGCCCTCAAGATAAGCAAACTTCTCTAATGGAAAACAACTACCTTTCACCAATGCTTAAAAACATTTTTTCAGTCCACTAATTCTGGCCTACTTATACTGGTTGAAGTTATGGCAAAAGACTAACTTTTTAAGTTGGCAACTCTTCAAGAGTAAGTTCTGTCTTCAAGATTATTTTTCCCTGTTATTGTCTCCTGAAAATAAAGGTAGAAGAAAGACAAATTCTGTAGTGCTGATGCCAGAAGCCTTTGTGAGCTTCTCTTCTCTCTCTACTGGTTTATGCCAAGCAAATCTGTGACACATGGTCAGTTCTCCACTAGTTTTCACACAATGGTGCTGAAATCAGCTGTGCTGCCTCATTCTGAGAGACTGAAATCAGAGTGGTTATTTCTTAGGAAATAAGAGCCTTTGCTTGGTTTTTCGTCCATTCTTTCCCAGGTGAGAGTCCCATGTGAATTAAATGGGTTCAGTGTTGTTCTGTCAACTTGGTTGGCAGCCAGGAGGTCAGTTCTCCAGAGCTGGCTGCATAATGTTTGCTGTGGCTCTGACTGGGGGTCTGTGATGCTTTGTGCTTTGAATTTCCCAACTCTGGAGGAAATCCATGCTCTTCAGGTAGCTGGGCTTGATGTTACATTGAGTTCTGCAGACTCAGCCCTGTACTCTTCACAGGCCATGTTTTCTTTCTTTTTGGATTTTTCTTTCTCTTTTTTTTTTTTTTATCTGATCACAGACAGAAAAGACTGGGTGCAAACATTGATCTGCAAACCCAGTTGTTCTCTGAAGAACACCGAAAGCTCCTGGGTTTAATAGGTACATGTTTGGATGGGGCATAAATGCAAAACTAATGACCAACTTATTTATTGCTACTAGCGTGCAAAATTGGTGCTGCAGCTTCCTCACGTATCCTCTTTTACCTGTTTAGGCATTGTTTGCTGGGTTTGCATATCCAGCGTAAAACTTGCTTTTCAGTGGTGCTTTTCAGAAATGCTTGCTTGGCAGTAGCTGAGAAAGCAGTTGTGAGTGGAGTGGCATTGTTGTTCACGATGCATGTCCTGATTCTGAAAATCTCATGCTTTTGTTAACATCATGCTACCATCAATGTCTACTGGATGGCATGAACACGGATTGAAAAAGGGAAGCTACAGAATCAGTAGCTACTCTGAGTAATCATTAGCTGGGCTGTTAAGACATGGGATCAACATCCACACATTTCCTCTCTTTTTGGAAAATATGCTCTGTTGGTAGCCTGCACCCTGTGCACTGTCAAAACAGCGCTGAATAGCCTGTGTTGTCAACAGTCAGACCTCCTTACAGTGAGTAACTGCCTGAATCACCTGTAACAGTGATGGGGGCAATTCCACACATTTGTAGGGAATGGAGGGTAGCATCATTCATATGTTAATCGTTGTTGTGCTGCCTTTTTTTTCTAATAAGCAAGTGGATCACAGTCTGTGCAACCTCTTGAAATACAAGATAACTTTCCTTACCCAGGTGGGTTTCTGTGTTTTATTTCAAAATGGTCGAACTTTGCTAGCGCGGGGTGCTGGACATCCCACGACAGCGTCTGGTGTGTCTTGTGCAACTGTCATCCTTTCTGGTTATAGTGAAAATCATATGGAGTGATTGAGGACATAATTATTTGGAAAGGGGTAGCCACAGGCAGGGGAGTGGGGACAGAATGTGGTTATATCTATAAGACAGTGTCTTGATCCGTTTTTCTGAAGGATTCATGCTGCGTTATTCTCCTATCTTAAACAGAAAACGAGAATTGCCTTCAAGGCAGATCCATGTGCACAAATGTGCTAATCATTGATTTACCATGTCCTCTAGGGATCTGAGGACCAGCATAAATGTAAAGGCATGCTGTTCATTGCCAACTAACAGAATTGTATTTGCCAGACGGAGGTTTAAAGTTACCCGTGGGCTTGGACATCCTTTGCACTTGGAATAAGGTTTCTGCTTTTCTTGTTTTAAAGGTGTCACTTTTATTCATGACAATACAGGGCGGTTATGTTGCCACACATCCCCTACTCCTTTAAGCCATTTGTTTCAATAGCCTTGACAATGCGCTTCTCTTTTGATTTTTATTTTCTCTTTGTTGCGCTCTAGCAAGTGGACGGCTGATTCTTTGCTCAGAAAAGTTATCCCATGGAGGAGCAACATTTAATTAATGGCTCTTATTGATGACAAAGAGGGTTTGCAGAATTCATGTCAAATGTGTGTGAGACACTGGCTCTTTTAATAGCTCTAAGTCCACTATTACAATCTCAGAAGGCAGAACTGATTTTAAAATTGAAGTTGAACTCTGCACAGTTGCAAAACTGAGCTTCATTCCTAAGCCTCTCTGAAGACAGATGCTGTATAAATCTCAAGAAACATGTCTGAATCTCATGCCTGGTGTCCCTGGCATAGTCTCATTTGAGTGTACCTGAATGCCTCTAAGCATAGAGTTTGCTAATGGGTTTCTAGAGAAGCTGAGGGTTGGACCTCTTAGAAGAGCTGCCCTGTTCAGTAACTCAAATAGGAGCATGAGATTTCAGCATGACTTTTCATACATGTTTCTTGTGCTGCTTTTTACTGCTTTGCTGAGGCACCAGTGAATTCAGAATCCTCCTTCACCATCCATCAGTTTAAATCAATCTAAAGGAGAGGGGGAGGAGAAAAAAATCCAACTTTGATGGAAACACACATACTGCAAAAGGCAGTTGTATCACATTTATATTCTGCTGTGTGCTTCTGTCACCCACGCTTGTAAAATACTCACTGACAACAAAATGAAGTATGTTTAATTTCCATATATACAGTAATTTATTGTATTTGCTGAGTAATTACTGGTAGCTTTTCTATGGTAACTTATTGTTCTACTTATTCCAGTCCTTCTTGCATTCCTTGTGCATGGAAGGGGGGTGTTTAATAACACATGAACTGAAGAGAAACTTGGTTTGTATTAGCTATTTGTTTTTAAATTGTCTGAGATATTCAGCAAGAAACTTGGAAAATTCAATTTCGTAAAACACAGCTGGGATTTTTGGAGCATCCCATAAGAACCATTTATGGGAGAAAGGAAGAGTATTGGAATAATGAAGAATCATTGTAAAAGCTTGGCTTTTCTCCCCTAAAACACCTAAATCACACTCTTTTGTGCTCAAAGCTTGCTTGTAATACCAATGAAACACGCTCAGTAACCTGTCAGAGTAACAGTTCTGATGGCAGTGCCATATTTGGATAAATGAAGCCAGAAGAACTGTTCACAGTCTCATGCAGGAGTCTTGCCCTCTCACAGAGCAAGCCTGCTGTACAAACTCATGCTCTCCTATGCTAAAACTCTTTCCTACCTCTCAGAGTGGCATTGGCCCTGCTCGTGAAATGCCATGCCAGTTCAGCAAGCAGACCTGAGGACAAGCAGGGCAGGACACCCTACAAAATGCAGGGCTGTGGGATGATGGCTCCAGTGGACTGCAAAGTGCCCCCAAATGCCATTTGTTTCTTTGTAAGGATCATGCCCGCTGGCTGCTTCGAGCATGGCTGTGCTCCTGATGAAGGGGTACCCTGGGGAGGTGTCTTACCAGTCACCGTACTGGGTGCGCTGTTGATAGAGGAGGGAAAATACATGTGTGTGTTGAGCAGGACTGTTTGCACATCTTTTTGGTGTGATTTAGAGATACGTCAGGTAGCTTAAAACCTTTGCTAGGTTGCAGAGCCATTGGCTGTAATCTACCAGCTGAAAGTGGAACAGATTTTAAAGAACTGGGTGTGAAAAACTACTTGACAGTGGATCATCTTTGCAACTGGGGTATTCAGGGATTTGAGTTGCTGGTAGAAAGGGGTCCACCTTAAGAAATATGTGGTGATAGTTGGTATGTTTCCTAAGAGCAGGACCAGGTCAGTCAGAAGACGCCAGTCTCCAGTGTTACGCTTCTAACACTGGGCTGAGTCAAGGGAATTTCAGGTCTCCCCAGTGCAAATGTAAGCCACAAACTGATGAAGGTTTCACATCCTTGCATCACTCAGAAGAATTAGTCTCAGTTATCTTGAGAATCCAGTGAATGTTATTTGGAAGGTCATGAGAAGATGTAACACAATTTGTCAGTCATGAAAGCCATTAGGAGCAGGTAATGCCTTTCAGCAAATAAAACACCATTGAGGAAATACCCAGCTTCCTGAGGCTTTCACTGAGACCCTGCTGCTTGGCTGGCTGCACAGGGCTGTGTACTCCAAATGCAGATGCAGTATGCAGACAAAGTGGTGTCTTGGCTACCGGTTACAGGTTGGTTTTCTGTGCCGATGAGCATCAGGCAGAGGGCAGCCCTTTGTAGCAGCCTGTGGTATTGGGAAAGGTAGAGGTGGGTCATGGCTTGTAGGAACCCCATTGCTACTGTGAAGCTGCCAAAAACACAAGAGAAAAATCATTGGTACGTAACCATTCCAGGCACCACTACAGCAGTGAAAGGAGAGAGGCCGTTGTTTATGTGGGGTTGTCACATGTAGTACAACTGCTTCTGCTCTCATGCATGCCATTGTGCATGAAGCCAATGACCCAAGTGTCTGAGAAACAACTTGGAAGTTTTCAGATATCTTAGGTTAGATAAGGACAGAGGCAACTGAGAGGAAAGAAGATGAGAGGTTTGGTGGTATTCAACTTGAGCTTTATACAGAAGCTGTAATGGCAATGCAGAGATGGCATAAGGCCACATTAATCTGTCCTGCCACCCGTCTGAGAGGAGATGTAATTCACATAAGCAAAACAGCACCTGGCCCACCCACAGGCTGTCACTGAGTTCGGCTCAGTTAGGAAATATTGGAGCTGGACTGTGTACGACTTGCATCAGCTGACAGATTATGCAAGGCAGTTGCAGAATATAACTAATTCACAGGTGTTCAGCAAGAAAAGCAGTGTCTGTGCTACAAGGAATGATCTTTAAAGAGAAGCTGTTCAAGGACTATATGCCAATCATTCACTTGTATGATTTGTATGAAAGTGCAGGAAATTTTTTCTAGAAATGGATGGTCTATGGCTTTGTTTTTCTTATGCAGGCAGTTTCCATAGCAAAATAAAATTCTGGAACATACAGATTTCTGGCAAAAATTACTCAGTTCTGAAAAGTTTTGGCCCAAAACATTGAGCAGAAATATTATGCACACAAATTTCTTTTTTTGCTGTAGAGCTGTTTTTTGGAGGGTTTATGTTTATTTAAAATTGCAAACATAAAATGATCCACCATTTTGCTTTGCGTTGGGTTTTTTTCTTTGTTTATTTCCAGTTGAGAGTGTGAGGGTTTATCTGTTTTTCTGTGTTGTGTTAGTGGCTTGAGTTTGATAGAGAAGATTCTACTTTTGATTTTGGTATATAGAGAAGGGATGTGGAGCTTGAAGTAACAAAGAGATTAAGGATCCAGTGAAGGTCCCCTATTCCTACTAATAGTGTACAACTCTCTTCATTAATTGGATTCTTACAGAGATTTTCTTGAGTTTGTGGTTCTATGATGGAAATAAGAGGTAAAGTAGGCAAGCTGGGAACCAGGAAGGAAATTGTTTTGGGTTGACCAAAGCCGTAAACTGTTTTTCTTGCTAACAGGAAGAAAATGGGGTGTCATTTCAGATAGAATGAAACACTTTGTTTGCTTTGTACCACTGTTTTATCTCTTTATGGTTTGCAGCTTCTTTCTGTAAAAACTTTCTTTTATTTACCCAGAGTTGAATTTTGAAACTACCTGCTGGAGTTGTTGACCAAAAGCATGTCCCCAAACCCCTCCACTGCTCTTCCCTTTGGATTCACCAGTTCACTTAAGAGAAGGGAAAGCACACAGCTGGTGTTCAACAGAGTAGCAGTGGTGTGAATTGTATGGGTTGCATTATTTAGTATTGCCCGTGATTCCCCAGGAACTGACTGCATTTGTCACTACAGAAAAGGGACCACCAAAGACAGATTTTCCTGCCGCTCTGTAACAGCTCTTGACATAAGAGATTGAGAATCTTTTTTTTAGAATCTGTAACAACCTTGTTGCCTAAGCATGACATCAGACCTCATTTTTGATCACCACAAGAGTCATGAAAAAGCTATTTGCATGACGAAGTATTAATGTCAGGCTCAACAAAGAGTAACAGAAAGAAGCCCTGGCTGGAATGGCAAAAAAGAGTAAATATCATTGACGTTGTTGTCTTCCTGCTGGCTTTGTTCTCAAAATAGGAATGTATAGGTCAAAGAAATGGTAAATAAACTTATTGATATTTTTTCAATACCGATAGCTCTGCATTTCCTGGCATGATAGTCTGTATTTTCCAGTACATAATGATCTGCAATTAATCTGCAGTCATTTATCCAATCAAATGCTCATGTCTTTGGAATCAACACCACTAGGGTGCTCAAAGAACTGATGCTATTTGAAAATAATTAATATTGATAGTATTAATAGTTGACATAAACTGTATTCCGGTTCAGGTTAGGCAACGTTAACTTAGGCATGGACATTAGTACCGTTCCTGGTGATCTGAAGTTAGGACAAAAGTTGGAATAAGTTGTTCCTTCAGCATATGATTTTGAAATTTGTATTACTCATCCACGTCCAGGATGCCGTCAATGCGCAGATCATCATTACCCTAACTTACACTGTCGAACTGGGCTGTGGGAGATACTTGCTTTGAAAATGACTGTGTTGCTTGTCACCACACTCCTAGCTGAAGATGTTAGTCTGCGATGTCAGTGTCCTCTTAGGACAGGACTTTTCTCTTTGGTCTCTGGCTGACGCAGCATTGCAAAGAGAGATTGACAGCCAAAGGGGAGAATATGCTGCTGTCCTCAGGAGAATATGGCAGTGATGATGATGATGATACACACCCAGTGACTGAAGTTTTCCACTGTGGACTTCAGCAATATCAGGAAGGAAATTTCTGACCAAATTTGGTATTTGCTTTTTTAAAAGTATTTTAAGAAGCTATTTTTTGGTACTAGAAATAGCTACCTGACTAGTGGTTTAGGACAGACTGTTTTTTTCCTCTTAGTCTTCATTTGTTTACCAGAACTCGCCTTGGCTACCATACAACCCTGTCTTCCTCTGTCATTTCTTCTTGGGAAACTAACATCCTCAAAACACTTTCTTAAATTATTAATGTGGCTATCCTTTTATAATGGTAAGGCTTCATTTATCTGAAGAGGAATTTCTCCCCTGACTTCATTTATACAGTAGAGTCAGTTTCTGCTGCTGTCAGAGACTTGGTCTGATGGAAGTATCTCACAGGTTTTAAAGATGACTTAATCTGGTCCAAAGTTATTCATGGGGTTCTTGGCTGAATAACTCAGTGAAATGGCTTCACAGATCTAAAATGCACGCACCAGAGAGCAGATGTTTGGTTGCATTATTCCTTTTATGGGGCAGGAAAATATGCTTCTAAGTGCGAGCGACATGAGTTCCAAAGACAGGAGGACTTAAAAAATGGTAATTGTCGAAAGAACAGAATGATTCATTGAGTAGAGGCTAATTTTCTTTCGATACATATTTGTCTGTCTCCTAAATTCTGCTGAGATCGTGCTGATTCCTGATTCCAAGATGTTTGCCCTGGTATAGAGGGCTAGCAAAACAGCTCTTCAGCTTTAAATCCCTTTACACAGGTCTCATACTAAATTTTACCATAGAGTGCATGGAGAGCGCACTTGCTGTTTGCAATGATGTGATGTGGAATGATTTTTAAAAATCTTACTGTATTGTGGAACAATGAAAGCAATCATTTTAAAACTGTCATTCCTCTTCCTTGTTATTCAAGGTAGGGATAAGAAGCCATAGCAAAATACTGAGTATTACTGCTTGTAGAATTTCATTTAGCTTGGTGATCTTCAGCAGAAGCCAGTCAGTGATGCAGGTAAGTAAAAAAAAAGGGGGGGGAAAGTATTCATCTCTACTGTAAAGCATTCAACAAAGGAAATAGAAAGGCAGGAATAAAATCTACACTGTTTTGCAAGGAGAGGTGAATGAGTCAGGCAGTAAATGGTATGGTAATCAGAGAGAGCACAGTAAGTGTTTAAATTAAGTCTCATATCAAACCACAGGACAGAAAAGCACTTTTTGAGATTTTTGCATTCTGCGCCTCAGTGAAGAGGTAGTGTCAATACCTAAATGGGTTTTGATAGGCATTGAATGGCTATGTGGGCAGAGAGAAATAGAGATGATAGGAGGTCAGGATACCTTAGTCCTCCTAGACCTCAGGCCAGTGCGTTTTCTTTATGTGGTGCTTTGTCCCTTGTCATGTCCTCCATCCTCGTGTAATAGAAAAAGCCATTTTTTCTCCTCTGTCCATGCCCTTTGCCCTGAAGCCAGATGTGTGAGGTGTTCATTTCCAGACTGAAACCAGTCATGTTCATCTCCTTCATCCTCCTCAACATTTCATGTACCTTAACTGCAAACTTTTTCTGCTTTATATGACTACTTTGGTATGACTCTCTGAGTCACGCAACTCTTCTGGGGTTTGTTTACTCATACATATTCAGTGGCAAAGCCTTCAACAGCCTGGCTGGGAGGAGCCAGGTCCTTTTCAGGTTTGTTCTCAGCTTGGCTACCAGAGGAGTCTGGTGTTCTCTGACCTTGCTTGCTTGTCCAGCCTTGGCCTTCCTTAATATAGTGGTCTTCTCAATCCTTATTTACTTTTGTCTCTTACAGTTTTGATTTCATCTACCTGTGACGATGACTGAAGGAGGAAACTGGGACTTCCTCAGTAACTTAATCGTGTCTGGAAAGTAAACTGAGATTACCTGCAAGTATTAGTTAAGGCATTCTTGGTAATAGTTACAATTTTGAGTTTGTTTTAAGCCTTAACAGCCTCACTGAGAGACTCAAAATTTTGGTCAAATCATCAGTGATTCAAGACTGGTACTTTTTAATGTTAATTGCTTTTAAGCCTTCAAACATCTTTCTGCTGCAGGGTTTTGCTGATGAGTTGTGGAGCGCAGGGGGTAATGGAAATATTTCAGTTCAGGTGAGTGACAGATGGGAATTAGAAACTAATTTTCAGAACTTCTCTCTCCCTCTGCATTAGTGTAGCAGAAGCAGTTCATGCCCTGTTTTATCAGTTTGCTGTAAACAGTAGCTGAACAGTCGAGCAGTGACAGCTTGCAAACAAATGCTGAGGCGCTGGGAGGGTGTAGCTGTTATTCTGAAAGTTATGCAGAGCTCCACATTTAATGTACGCACAGTGTATCCATGTATGACGAATATGAGTTACCACAGATACGGCTGGACTTTGAGTGGGAGGGCAAAAGGCAAGTGATGCGATGTAAAGTGGAGGTGGTGAAGGAAGGGAATGAAATGGTAAATGGTAGTAGTTCTGTGAGCATCAGTTGTTGTTGTTGAGAAGTGTTATGGGAATGAGAGTTCGTCTTTCTTGATGTCCTGTTTTCTTTATACCTTCCAGGCTGAGCAGAAGATGGGGTCCCCCTGCTTGGTCCGGGGGTCTGTACTCATGCATATGTTAACACAGAATGTTGTATCTCTAAACTAGTTCTATACTGCAGAGCTGTCATATCAGGATTAAGGCCATGCAGCTTCTTACTAGTGTGTCTACAGTACTTTTAGCTCTCTTCTTCTGCACTTGGAACATGCTCTTGGTTTGACCCCCTCTGCAAACAGGCAGGGAGTTTCATTTGCTGGTCTTTTAAGCACTGTAATGCATGTCTCAGGAACATCCTCTAAAAAAGTACCTAAGCTTTATAATTATCTTCCAGAGAAGCATATGTTTCTTTCCCCTCTCTTTCTGTCTATGCATGAAGGTACAGTTCATGGTACTGATCTTTTGACAATAGCCTGGTTTGTTGCAGCCAGTGGAGTTATACGGGTTTATAGCAGAGGATGACATGTCTCATGTGAAAGGTGAAATATTAGCCTGTGCAGGCAGGCTAAGTTTTATGTACTACACAGTATTAGGCAGATCGAGTGGGGTGAAATTAAGCCAAATAGAAAAGTAATAGAGTTTTTCTCTCATTTCTGGTTTGCTCAGATTAAGCAGTGATTAATGCAGGCACCAAAAGTCTTTCTAATGGCTGTATTTAAAATTGTTCATTTTTTAGAAATCTTCATTCTGCTAATGAAGTCTCAACTCCCATCTTGGCCATTGTTACAGCCCTGAAGATGAAATAGAAACAAAAAATAAATTGCAAACTGAAATCTGCGGCTATCCACTTTTCAAGTTAAATGCTAGATCTTTTGACGTCAACTCATTCACATTTTGGAGAAGCTACGCTGCAAGAGATTTCTCAGACCACCTTTCCCTTTACTGTTGCAGTGTTTTTCATAGAATTTGGTAGATCTTTGATTCTCTTGAACTTAATGGAAAAGCTTCTACTGATTCAGTGGGATCAAGGTTTGACCCAGTATTTGCATGTGGTATAACCCCCCCAGAACTTAAGTTTTATCTTGCTTAACATAAAAATGGCTAATGCCTAAAATAAATAATTAAATAAATGGGCTATCTCACCTTGATTTTAAATGTTTTCCAGGGGACAGTTTCACACTACAGTTCTTGTATTTGTTTATAAGCACTTACACTGTGCATGCTGACATGCAGTGAATACCAATTCATTAAGGCATTTCTCTTCCAGCCAAATGTGTGTTTGGCTGGTTGGAATCAGCCCTCAGTATATGCTTGTCTTTTTTTTCTGTAACCTTCCACTCTGCTTTGCTAGCTTTGTTTCCCAGTCTCACAACCTAATGGAAAGACAATCAAATCAAATTAGCTTCTTTGACACAAAAAAGACCTGGAGCTTGCTCAAATGTGTAGTCTTACATTGAAGAGCTGGTAACACCAAGAGACTTCTTCAGAAGTTTCACTTCTTGGTGATTTGGCCAGAAAGCATATGGTGGGGATATAAATTAGCTTGACAAAAGTAGAAAGGATAGGTGCTCTGATGCATTTAGCTCATGAGCCTTTACCTGCCTGTCCAGGGACTAGGAAGAAGCTGTAAGTTATTATCCTGCAGTCTTCTACAGCTCCCTGAGCACCTGGAGGCTCCCACTGCCAGGTGGGATATTGAGTGTGATATGTGACTGCTCTGATGCCTTTATAGCAGTCCCAATATCTGTGGTTGGAAGCGCAGCTTATCTACTGGTGAGTGGATACAGATCAGGCGTTCAAGCTGCTCACATTTCCACTAACTACCTGCCTAATAAGCATCATCCTGAAGAGGGCACCTGGGAAGATCAACCCTATTGTAGTCTTTCTGATCTTGAAGAAGCCAGGGCATTGAGATGGATTGCTACAAGTGTTATGTTTTGACTAGATTTGTATGTAAAGGGAGAGACTGGATAAAAGAGTTAAAATGCTCTCAACAAAAGCAGTGGGCATATAAGTGAGAGAGATTGGGCTGAGGAATGGTGGTTTTAGCATGCCTTTGACCATAGGACAGGCTTCTGTAACCCTCAAAGCTTCACATAATATAATGAATATTAGCCTAGAAATGAAAAGGACTTAATTAAAATGTTGGTCTCACTTCGCTACCCACTTATTACTATCATAGCGTAGCTGAGTTTGTTAATGAGATATGCCAATTATAGATGTTTTCTCTCTCAAAACTGTAGGGAAAAAAATTTTTTTTTAAGGTCACTTGCTATGTCTTTTTTTTTTTTTAAAAAAAAGAACCTATACTCCTTTTTAGAATGATTTTGAAAAACAGATTTTGAGGAAAGGACAATTACCATGGTCAAAATGAAAAGAAAAAAAAAGCCAACTTCAGTATTCTTCTAATGCATGTATTTTTAAACCCAATTCATTGGCTGAAATGTAGTTCCCTTCTGTGCATGATGAAAAGGAAGAAATGGTAAGATTTTGAAATTTAGAAAAAAATTAGTATTATGTGAAATCTGATCATGTTTCATACAGTTTTTTCTGATAGATTTTCTCTAACACAAGGGTGTGTTCCTAAGTAGCAGATTGTTTTTTTGTCATAAGGCAGTTACATTAGTGGACATGATTGTCATACTGCTCTTCACATGAACACATACTTCACGTAGAAGTATTAAGCTGTGTCAGTTAAATTGCTTCTCCTCTCGAAGGCCTGTGATCTTTGGATAAAAGATGGGAGAATATCTTGACACTCACGTTTTTTATCATCTCTGCTCTTCCTTGTGAGGATGTGTTTTCCTTTTTTGTCTGAAACCCTGCTCTTTGACCTTTTCCCAGCAGCCCCACGAGGGCTAGCTCTCTAAGTGTTGTTTTCTGCTGCCAATCAAGATCTACCTTCTACAACCACAATCGCACGCAAGCCTGGCTGGACACGCAGGGCCATGCTCTGCTGACACCTGGATCTGTGTAATCTACGTGAAGGCTTGTAAAGCAGAGAACTTAGCCCTTTGCATTTTCTAATGGATTTCACTTGCCTGTGCCATGGGATTCATTTTCTTTGTTACAAACTCACCCTGAACCCTCTTGCTGCTCTTACCTTCTACCCTCTTGCTTTGACTCTCTCTGGAAAGGCATCAGAGCTACCCTCTTCTGTCTTCGCTTCGCAGTATAAATTTATTTGCATTGTCCTTCTTTTAGAGTGATAGCAAAGCTAATGTCTACAACATATCTCACTTACACTGTGAAACATTTCTATTTCACCACAGTCACAGTGGGATGATCTATAGGAGTCAGGTGAAGCAAAGTCTGGGTGCCCTTTGCTTCCCTAAACCCAAAAGAGGTAAAGTGGCACCAGTGATGACTGTTCTGATGATGTACAGCTCTCTCTCGGTAAAGGGTAGCAGTGCTTCTTCACCCTTTTCATCACCCCTAAAAGCATTTAACAGGTAATATTCCTGCAGCCAGCCAGAAGCTTAGAGGTGACATTGGTTTTAGAAACGCAGCTTTTCAGAGAGCTCAAGTTTCTCGGTTACAGTTTCTATTAATTTCTGTGTGCTTGGGTAGAGGTCAGCGTGCAGCAGAGAGAAGTATTAATATATAGGGCTGGTTTTTACTGCCCTCCCCTCCTTCTCCTTGGTATTACTGTGCACTGTTCCTCTGTGACCCCTGTCCAGACAAACCCTGAGAGACAAAGCCTCGTGTTTTACCCCAGCTTCCAGCAGCTAGCTCAAGTGGAAGTAGCCACTTACAGTAGCAGCAGAAGGCTCAAAATGAAAGAGCATTCACCCTGCTGCTTGAGTGGTTTTGGTAGCATCCCAGGAGGTTCCTCAGACCTGGTTCAGGTACACGTGTGAGGGCTGAAGTTGCCGGGGCAGTTGATGCGGAGACAGCCTGCAGTACTTGCAGCTGGTTGTTCTGTGCAAAGCCATGCAGTGCTACACAAAGTCGTGTGAGCTTGGGAACTAGGGCCCCTGTAGTTACATTTCCCTGCACAGGCAATAATACTAGTGAAAAGCTGATGGTTGAACTCTGCCAGTGACCTTTTTCGTGGCACTGCTGTTGGGTTGAGTATCCCCATAGGATGGTGGTGGGAGCCTTTTTCTGGGCGGTGGGAGAGCTGAGTTGAAACTTAAGCTGCCTGACACTGCCTTGAGTACAGGCCACCTCAAGCAAAGGCAGGATGCAGTGTACGATTTGAGGTGGAAACAGCAGCTGTATCTCCAAAACCCTTTCTCAGCTCCCCTTGCAGCTTCAGTGCGCTGTGAGCATGCCCCTAGGTCTCTGGTCCTGCTTATCAGGCAGGGGAACAGCTAGGTTGAGGACACTGCTCAAAGCAGCCCCAGCCCTAGAGCTGCTCTAAATGCATTTGCCTGGGAAATGGAGGTGTTTGTAGGAATGGGAGCCCACTGGGCTGCATCATAGCTAAGCACAAGTTTTGAAATGTCAAAGTCAAGAATTAGACCCCAGAGACTTGGCAGAGAGGACATTTGCCCAAGAGCATGGTGAATGCAGGAGCCAGTCACCTAGAGATGAGTTTTGTCACATGCTCTGTCGGGATTTAAGCAGCCAGCAACAGGGTAAAGCAGCCCTTGAAGGTCATCTGAATGCCATTTCTGGCCAACTTTCTTGTTTGACAGTGATGGATGGCACCACTGGATGTTAGAGACCAACATTTGGCTTACAATTCAGCACACCTTGGGTTGTATCAGACCCTTGAAGTCTGATCCATTATGCTTGCTTAACTTTAAAATAAATGTTTCCTCCTTTTTGGCATGCTTCATGACTGGCATTGCTTTGCAAGCTAGCAAGTAGAAAAGCAAGTGGTTTCCTGTATCCATGATGAAAACCACTGAAAGGAGATGTAGCTAATTTTGTTCCTTGGTGAGGCTTGAAATTTTTCAGTTATTTGTTAAACGCTCAATTCTCAGTCAGGAGCAAAGCCCTGGCTTCATTGAAGCTCTGCCAGTTTAATCAGTAGAGAGTACAGCCCTGAGGATCCAAGAGCTGTACCTGGCCATAACAGCTTTGTGAAGAAGAAGAAAGTGGGTGTGGTTAATATTTTGGTGAGAAGGAATGAGAGGTTTTGTAAGGAAGGCTTGTGGCATAGGGTAAATTACTTGCTATCCACTTTCTTGTCAGTCTCCAGGGAATAACTGCTTGATTTAATCAGTTCTTTAAATATCTTGTTTCTTGCATGAGGTTGTTCATTTGGCTAATTATTTTGGAAGTTTCCGTGTTCTCTGAGCAAGACAGATATGCAGCAGGGCACTCATTTGTAAGTAGATAGATAATAATAAAATCCTGGATTTGAATATAACCTAACCTTTGAGCGTTGATTAGAAGTGTGCTTGTCAGAAATTCACAGTGTCTTTTTCAAAGCTGCTGCTCCATGTTCAGCCATTTTCTATAGCACACAGGGGTTAAAGGAGTGGTTTAAACCAAAAGTGGTGTTTGTTGCTGACTGAGTGGTGTGTTTGTAGAGCCAGTTGGCAAGAGGTGAAAAAAGATTTCGTGTTTCAGTGTGAAATACAAGCATTAGCATCAGATAAAGCCTTCTGCTGTATAAGAAGATAAGATAGGAAAACCAAACAGAGAGGAAAGCAAGGATTTGATCCAGTCAGATTTAAGGTGATTGAGATTAGACCACTGACTCACACTGGGCACTGGGTCGTAACATGCCATCTGGGGCCCGATATGTGATGCACTGGTTCCTTCACTCAGGTGGATGCCTGAGAGTGGTGGTATGCACTCAGGCTATTCTCAGTTTCAATACAAATTCCATTTCCGAGATCTTGGTCTCTGTCCTGTTGTCCTCTTTATTCTTCTAACCATCCATCAGACTCATTAGATCCACTGAACTGCCTTATTCTCTGGTCCAGCTGTTTTATAGTCTCCATTCCAGAACTCTGCTGCTGAAATTTGTTTTACATTGGCTGGATTGGGGTTGCTTCCCATTCCCAGCAGGGCTGAATTTCATCTCCATTATGTATTCTGCATTATGCTTATGATGAAATATATTACATTTTTAAGAGTCCATAACATGTCATGTTAATCTCTTGATGCCTAGTACAGGTGAACTCCCATTGGCTTCCATGCGTATGCTCTGAGTCTTGACTGCATGGATTTATCAAAACCAAACATAAAAATGTATATAAACGGTAGGGTGCTTTTTTGCCTGCTGTTATTTCCTTTAACTTCTCATATTTTTTTTTCTATCTAAAACCTTATTTAAGGAACTCTCTAGGACTATACTCTTAGTTGCAAAGAAATTGAGACATGTAAAAGGACAAGGCTACAAGCTCTGGTGACTTGCATGGTGTAAAGGCAGCCTAGGATGTGTTTCCTGTTCCAGTTGTGTCCAGATAGACCTGTGATACTGTACAGAGACCAGTTAATTAGAAAACTGCTCCTTGTAGTGCCCCTCCATTCCCTTATTCATACTTGGCTTGGTTGAACAGAAAGGAGATCTCAGGGAATGGTAACCTCTGTCTGGGGGAAGGAAGAATAGATGTGGTGATCAAAATAATGCCCTGCAACTTCAGAAGCACAGGCTCAGCTACTAACTCTGCCCTGACCTTGCTAAGTTGTGGGTGTCCTAGTCCTTTGATGGCAGTTGAGAGCTGTCTTCATAGGTTTTGGCCTCTGAAAAAAGGAGTTGCTACTACTGTCTTAGCTTGCGAGCAACATGAGGAAGGGAGGAAGTCTTCATACTCTACGGACAGTAAGGAAGATGCACTTACTGATTTTATCTGGGTAGACTTGTTAGCTGCAAGATTTTTTAGCTTATAGCTGCTAGATTTTGCACTTGGAACTTGAAGAGTTAGAACAGAGTCCTTTTTTTTCTCAGCTGGATTTTCCTTGGCTTTCTGTTTCACATTCTCTACGGTTTCTGTTAACTGAGCATTGTGCCTGCAACTGTGAGTTAGAGAACTTGCTTTTCACCTTCCTAATAGTAACAGATGAATCCAACAGCTGTAGCTTTAAAACGAAGCCAGGCTGTTAAGTAGTGTAGGGTGTGTGAAATTGCAAGGTAGTTGCAATACAGATGGCAGAAGGTGAGGTTAAAAGTGTCATGAGCCCAGACTGCCACTGATGGATGCATGCACAGACGGAAAGCGTGTATTGGAAGTTGGATTTTCTCCTGCCTGATCATTTTCTTCTATCCTAGCAAATAGATGTCCATTCCCCACACAAGATGCAGGTAAAAGCTAACTGCTTCTGCTGGCTAATCTCCTGACAGCTTTGCTTTTGTTGGTGCTATTGCTCTGTCTTATTCTTCCTTCTTTTCCCTCTACTTCTTCTGTTAAAGTGAGAATGCTACGTGCAAATTTTTTTTAATGAACGCTGATGAGTGTTCTAAACTATTTAAAACTACAAAATCGTCCTTTCTGATGTAAAAATTATTTTTTATGTAATGGCTTTTTGGAAGATAAATGTTTTGCTCTCTGTAGAAAGCATTCTGTTGTTTAAAACCTGACTATCTGAAAAACAATCTCCATCTGGAGCTGCACTTGTTTTCTTTGGTGGTCCAGGGTTCTTAGCCAGACTACATCCATATAATGCAGTAAGGCATTCAGGAAAGCGTACCACACTGCCTTGGAATGGCACATATACAGTACTTCTTTATAACGTCCTTTCACCTCCAACCATTTCAGTTCAAGGACTTCCCAAGTTGGATGTGATTTCTGTGTACAGAGGAGAAAAGCAAGCATATTTTTACTAGGCTTTAATTCACTAGAGACAGAGCCACATAAGCAGGGAGAGACAGGGAAATAGCTGAAGCAAATTTATCTTTGAATTGGAGGTGACATCCATGAAAAATGTTTAGTGCTTTTTTTGCCTGGCCAAGCTTTGCCTACCAATGTCTTCACAGCATTAATCACAACTAAAAGGTTCTGTGGGAAACCTTTTGTCCTAGCTTGAGAAATACTAATGCGAATATGGACTTCATGTTTTGTCCGTCTTCAGAGGGTTTGCTTGCCGCAGACAGGGAAGGAAGGCTGTCAACAGAGAGTTTTAACGCTGGAAAGGGAGCAAGCACCTCCTGCTCACAAGATGTTTATATTATCTTGCTGTTAAGGAGCCGTAAGCATGAGATTGGGAGCCGCTAACACTTCCAGTGGCAGAAGAGGCAGGCAGCTTGTAAATGGCCTGACATGCGGGCAAAAGACCCATCTGTGCTCTTAGCCAGGATCTGGGTTAATAAGAGCAACCTTGCGTGCAAATTCAGTGATGAGAGAGAAGTGTGGTTTTGTATGGCAGTTGTGTAGTGGCACAGCAGGACTAGCAGTAATTGGGCATCTTTGGCCTTGTGTCAGAGGGCATGCTGTTTTCCCCCTCCTGGGCAGGGAAGGAAGGAGGACAGGACAGCACTGTGCAGGGAGGGCAGGGAGACCAAAATGTCCATTATAGAGTTGTGAGACTGCCTACCTGGGTGAAGTCTTCTTAGGTGCAGTGATCGATCCCTAAGGCTCTGTGGAGAAATAAGTTTAATGTTTGCACGTATGAAAGTGGTTTTGTTTTCTGGTGTTTTGTGTGCTTATGCCTGGAGCTTGAGTACAATGCAGATCTAATGGTTGTCCTCACCTTGTTTTTCAGATCACAAAAGGCCTGTCCTTACATTCCACAACCAGGAGTATGTAATCACCTCTAATGTGACCTCCTCATAAACAAATCCCAGATGATTTGGGGCCAGCCTGATTTACAGCCAAAGACCAAATCCCCAGAATGGAGCACTGGTCATTCTGGTTTTATCTTCAACCAGTTTCTGGTTTGCGTTTGCAATAGTAACAGGGTGACAAAAATGTTTTCTTGCCTGTTATTCAAACATCAGTATGTCTGAAAGACTCTGTAAATCAGGCATGTTTAAAGCCAGGCCTTTCAGAGTAAGTGATGAGAGCTGAAATCCACTTAGAAACTCTGTTTGTTGCAGACTCACAGTGCATGAGTGAGTGTGCAAAAGCCTGCCTATAGTCTTGGAGGCATTATATCATCTGCACAGTGGCAAAGAGTGCTTTGGGGTATGTGTTGCTACTCACAGCACTGTCACTTGAGCATGCGCATGGAGCTTTGTGGGCAAGGTTTTCTGAAGCACCCAACCTTGGCCTAAGCTTCCTCGCATAGCAACTGATAGTACAATTTGTACCAATGCCAGTGAATGAAGAGTTGAAGCCTAGTGCTGTAGAAAATCCTATATAGAGAAGTATTGTCGCAATAGGGAAGCATTATCACTGTTATATTAGACTGTCTGATTCTTAACCATTCATAAGGGAAGACTGAATCAAGCACGCAGACATCATAGCAATGAGGGGGGAGAGAGAGAGAGAGAGAGATCTGAAATCCCTGCATGGTAAATGCAATAGCCAGCACAGTATTGTCAAAAGAAAGACCTCTGACAAAAGGTATTCACTGTCAAGTAATAGCATAAAATATTGTAGTGCTTGGAGTATGGCATATTGAGATGCCAAAAATATATTAAGTTTAACAAACTACTTGAACACATCCTAACTTTAAACTTTGTGACAGTGTCACTTGGCCTGAAATGGTTACATCAAAAGAATGTTTGTTTCTTGAATTACACCCTTTGTAAATGGCAGAGCTAGTGTTATGGATGCACGTACAACCAAATCCAACAGGTGTTAAAGCTCAGATTTATTCTTCAGTAAAAAGTTAGTTAGAACTCCGGTAACATTTTATAAACCGCGGGCTCAATGATGTAAGGGGAATTAGTACTACACAGCCAACTTAAGAATCCTTAAAAGTGATGACTCAAAACGCACGTATCACTCCCCTAAAAGCTGAGGGCTCTCTCCCTCGAGGAGTTACCTCGGGCGGTGACCCAACCCGAGGGGGAGTCCCCGACTGCAGATGAGGACTGACTCCAACGTGTCCTCTGGCGGGACCCCGCTTATACCCCTGTCGAATCTGACCGGTGGTCATTTAATCCCTGTTGGGCAGGAGGGTCACCTCAGTGTACCTGGCATGTCTCAATTGGTCTGTTCAGCTTTCAACCTTTGGCCTCTAGGGTTTAGGTTTTTTTTTTTTTTCCTTCCCCTTCTCCCTGCCTGGAGAAGTTCAGTTCCCTGCTGGCGGGATGGTGAGGGGGGAGGTGTACTGCCACAGCTAGCAAAACCAAGGACAGTGCTATCACCTTCTGTTAGTTTTAACTGCCTTTTCTTTGAGATTTAACAATGAGAGACATTTTATTTATATTAATCATCCCTAGCTGTGGCTGAAAATTGCATTTGGTTTGAATGAAGGGTTCTTCAGGTCAACCCAAACTCACTAGTGCTGCAGTCTTTGTCTTACTATTGGGATCAGTCCAGGTGCTCCATGCACTTGTATTGTAAATCATCTTGCCCTTAATACCACACAAGGCTCTTTTGTGAATAAAGCCACGGTGTTAATCCATTCCTTAGCTTTTCAAGTAAGTGCTTATTAGGAGGTAAGAAGGCAGCCTGTTGCAATGTGAATCCTGAATAGGAGACCCCAATTCCCTTGATGTCAATGAATGAGGTCAAAAGCACAATTTCCAGGCTCCTCTGCAGTCCTCATTAGGGCAGGACAGGCATCACAAGCCTCCATGGATACAGGCCAGGCAGAGCAGCTGTCTTAGTAGCTGCAGCCTTTATTTTGGTCAGTTCAACCTTCTGCAAATCTGCAGCTCCTGTTTACCTGCCTGCTCACACCGGCATCGTTTATGTCAAATCCAGCAGTGGTGCAGCAGCCCAAGGAAATGTCTCTTCTTTAACTACAGAGACATAACTTTGTAGTTGTCTTGTTTTTATCTCTGGTTGAATATGGCTGAAACTCAGCATGTTATGTCTTCAGCATCAATGGGAGGAAAATTATTGCTGTCTCCGTGCCTTGAAGACACATCACCCATTTCTCCTTACTCAAGGGTAGTGCAGTTTCTTCCATCTTGCTGAACTGGAAAAGAGCAAGGAGGTTGTCAGCCTGTCCCACCTCCAGCTTTCGGAAAGATTTCCTGGGACCAGCGGATGGGGAATGGGAGAAGGGTGAGAGGGCCGGTGCGGGCAGTGGGGCGGGCTGCCTGCCCTCCTCTCCTTGCAAGCCCCGGCAGGGAGGACAGGCGTGAATCAGTGCCCTCGAAATCAAAGGCCAGGGAGTGAGGAGGTTGGGAGCTGCTGATTCCTCCATTCCTACTGGGATCTGGCCTGAGTGCAAACAGCTGCGTGGTTTAGCTGACAAAAATACGCTAACATCCCTTGCAAACCAGTCTTGCAGCAGTCAGCCTGATTTTTTTCCTTCCCCTCTCCCCTCAGTCGCATCCTTTGTAATACCTAAATAAATCTGTGTCAGTCTCGGCTCTCTTTCAGGGTCTCTGCTGAAGGAAGATCAATGTCAATGCCTCTGCTGGGAGATGCCCAGGGCTGGCCATGGCCTGATCCAGCCGGCTCCAGGCCTGGCGCTGGGTCCTTGGAGCCATCTGGAACCGGCCTTGACCAGCCCAGCCCCTCAGCCGCAAGGTGCGGCTGCCGAAACGTACGGAGGAAAAGGTGAAAAAGCTGAAGGAGCAGAGGAGCGAGGAAAAAAAAGAGCAAGGGACAGGAGGGGGAAGAGGAAGGTAGAGCAGGCGGCACCAAGCAGCATCCCCGGGCTGGAGCGGATCCGCCCTGCCGCCTGCGGAGAGCCCACGCCGGGGCAGTTCTCCTGACAGGTACTGCAGCCTGGAGGGAGCGCCCAGAGCCCAGAGCAGGGGGACAGTGTGGGCGGGAGTGAGCAGCAGAGAGAAACCGCCATGTTCTGACCACCCCGTGCCGCTCCGGGGCGGGGGGTGCTGGTGGTGTGAAGGTGTTGGTTTGTTTGTCTTTTTTTCTCACTACCTGAGTCTGTTTTACCTGGCAAACTAATTTCCCCCCAAGTCAAGTTTGTTTTGCCCACCACAGTAATTGGTAAGCAATTTCCTTTTCCTATTTTCTTCCCCTGTCCTGGTGAGGAGGGGGAGTGATCGAGAAGCTGGATGGGAATTCGGCCCTTGGCCAAGGTTAACCCACCATACACTCTGCCAAGGAAGCACCTTTAACTCTCTAAATAAATATACCTTTCGTTCTTAGGGGGTCTGTTAGGATACTATAAAAATCTGATTTCAGATTTTCTTTAGCAGTAAGAAAAAATAATCTCAGCCAAGCAAAAAACTGCTGAATCATTAGCAAGACCCAGAGGATACAGTTCTCTCCTCAGCTCTGTGAGGAAAGTCAGAGTAGCCGAGCTTGGTCATCTGCCCTGGCCTTTGAAACAAAGACTTCTGACCAGTGGCTGCCCTGAAAAACGTGCATAAAGGCTGCCTGGGTCTTCAGGGGAAAAAGGCTTGTTGTTACTGATTTATTTGAAACTCTTCAGAAGTGCTTAAAGGTTCTGTAAATGCTGGGACTACAGAGGCAAAATACGGTCCCTTTTCCCAAACAGTTCATGATCGCAGGCAGCAGTTCCCAAATTATTCTGGTCATGAGGCCACTCTCAGGAACAGGCTGGCCATGTTGACCAGATGTGTCTCCCTCACTGAAATCTCCTTCAGCACCCTCCTAACATCTGGGAAATGACCCTTGTGTAGCTGATTCATGGTTTAGGTGTTACTGAATTTTTTTTCTTTTTTTTGCTTTCTTTCTTTTTTTAAAGACAAACCCTTCTTCCAGGTGTTCGTGTAAGAATCTGACTAACAAGAAGAAATACCCTGAAATTAGAAGAGACTTTTAAATACAGATTTTGCTTTTTTATAATGCAGGGTTAGACACAAAGCAAGCAGTGACTTTTTAAAGACATACTTGCTCAGGGCGATTAATTTTTGCCCCACTGGATCTGCCACTGAGGCTATGTCCTGGTTAGAGGGCAAGCTCTGTACTCTCATCTGTGGTAGAGAACAACAGACAGACACCATAATGATAGTGTTACTCTGCACCCACAGGAGGCCTGTAAATAGATCTTGATTCAGGCAGTGATGCATGTCTAAATGCAGGCTCTGCGGTCTCTCCCATTTACCCTTTGGCTATTTTGCAGTGTGTCCTTTTGCAATGTCAATTACAGACTGGCTCTCAGAGCTTGCAGGTGGAAGTAGAAGCAGTACGTAATCCTAGTGAGAGGTGTGGGTTTTCTGCCAGGCACCTGTCTGTATAGTCACCTACAAGCCTGCTGTCATACTCTATATTGCTAGTATGTAACCCTTTGAAATATCAAGTTTCAGCTTGCACACATACACACAAATCTGCTAACAGTGAAATGTAATTTCCAGGAGAGGTACAAAGTTTCTTGACAGCTAGTGACAATAATATACTATTTCAATAGAGGGAGAGTTCAAATGGGACTGATAAACATCGCTCAGCAAACACCCTTCAAACACAGTGATAATAGAAATGTTTTCACTGAGAGACAAAAAAGAGCAGAACTGTAAATTGTGGTGATGTTGTAAAGTAATAGCAATAGGGCATTGCTGTCTTGTTAAGGTGCTAGAAAATAGTAACTTAGTCTGGTCTCAATCACAGCTCAGGTCTCTAATCCCTTTCATCTCATTACCCTTGCTGGGCAAAAGATAACGCAATTTCAAATTTCAAAACAGATCCCCTGCTGTCAGACTGGGGTAATGCCTTCTCAAATCTACAGTGGAACACGCTTTAAGTGGGTCACTCTTTATCTTCAGACTTTGCTTGCCTTCAAATGTGAAGTCAGGCACCAGTCCCTACCCTACTGTTGTTAAAACAAAGCTTGACTGCATGTGGAGAAGCTTTTGCAGCTGTCTGAGAAGGTGAAATCAGAGTGGGATGTCAAAACTTTTTTTTAGTTTTATAGTTCTATTTGGAGATCAGCATAGCACATTAAAAGGTCTCTTTGTGTTCGCATTTCAGTCCTCTCAACGACACTGTAATGGAGTTGAGAATTTCTATGAAAGTATGGTAAGATGTCTTTTAAAACTGGCGTGATTGCTGAATGACAACAGGAAATACAGTTACAGTCAACTGCCGTTACAGTTAGATACTCAATGTCGTAGTGGTATTTTTTTTTACTGTTGGGAAGCAGTAATGCATAATGCCAGGTTAGGAACAAGCACTGTTGTTTTCAAGGTGGTAGAGAACTGAGGTTTTTTATTCTGATCGTTAATAGTAATTCAACATGTTCTTCACTGGAGTATTTAGCCTTTCTTCTTGCTAGTTTGTTTTCATGCATAAGAGACATTTCTGATTTTGATAAATTTACAAGTTCGTATACATAGCGTGTGAAGCATCGTATTCCATTGCATTGCTTTTGTTCAGACTTCAACAGAAAAAAAACCACAGAGTACTTTCAAATCCTCTATAAAAGGGCATTAATATAAACACAGTTTTAAGATCAGTATGCCCTTGCCCAACACATTTTAAAAAATCTGTGTTATCTTTAATAAATTCTTTTTTTTTTTTTTTCCTTTCAGTGAACACTAAAACGTAGTGGAGATTGTTCTAAACTGAACCAAACAGAGCTTCAACCTTCGGTATATGTGCTAAGAGATCCAGGTATAACTCCAGTTATTTTTGTGAAGCTGTCATGGATTTTAGTGGGTGTTTTGTACAGTAATTGAAAGGTGTATTGTGACCTAGAAAGAGTGAGTTACAGTCTTGCTATGGCTACGTGTAGACAGTTGCCTGATCTTAGGCTGCCTGTAAAAAGCCCAGTACCAGACCTGTCAGTCTTGTCTGATGTCCGAATAGGAACTGACTGTAATTGGTTCAGTTTTGAGTTCAGGTCCCATCAAAAGAAAAATAAAGTAATGCAAATGTCCATTTAATTTCTGTGTGTTGGACAGGTGAAATCTTCATTTCTCTCTCTTTGCTATGCCTTAAATGTGGAGGAGTGTTTTCTTGTTCAGGTTTGTCACATAAAGAATTAGTTAAGGGGGACAAACTTTTGAACTTAAAAATCTCTCTTATAGGACAACGGATCCACAGCTATGTCTTCTAGTTCTTCAGAGAGCCATGTCTCTTTTGTGTCTTGTCCTGATTTTCTTATAAAGAAAATCTTGTTACTCTGTGTCACGGAAGAGATGCAGTGCAACTAGCATAAGATTGCACTTGTAGTTTAAATGTTTTTCCAGGCAAGTAACTAGATTAGCCAAGGTAGAGTTGGATTTTCAACTGACAATGGCCTTACTCTTTTGTGTTTGCAGTTTCTGTAATATGAATTAACAGTTCTGAGCTTCTGTGTTTGTGTCTGTATTGACTCAGAGACCCTTATTTTGTCCAAGCTTGCCATATAATTTTCAGGAATGCTTACGTTGCTAAACTTCAGAATGAGCAATCACAGTAAAAAAGTCCTTGAGCGTCAGTAAGAAGCAAGGGAAAAGCTACATGCTTTGTGGACCTCCCTAAAGGAGAAATTGCTTGTGATAGAGGAAGAGGCAGGCTGGTTTTATGGTACTGGACTGAAATATGTTTTTTCGTCTTCCCTTTGGAAATGAAACAACTGGGGAACAGATCACATCTGCCTGCTCCCTCTCAGGACAGGCCTTAGACAAGAAATCTCTCCAAGGTCTGCTAAGAAATCAGTCTTTCACAGATGTGAGATTTGTCCTCACCTCTGCCATAGGAAATCTGATTTTGTGGTTTTCTCCAGCCCTTGATTCCAGCCCCAGCTGCCCTGTTGTGTCCCTTGCAGCTTGGTGGCACTGCTTTACCTTGAGTACCACAAGGGGAAAGTACATCTCAAAACACACCCCTCTGTGCTCACCCTATCCCCCAGGAAATGTAGTGCAAGCCCCTTGTCCTCATGCCCACTCCTTGTTGGCTTTTGGCCTCAGGTGTGGGTTTTTGCAGGCCAGTGCAATACCTTGGCGACTGCCTGGGGTAATATGTGTATGTTTCAGTCCTGCTTCCACATTGGAGGAGGAAGGGATTTTAACTTGGGGTTGCTTCTCATGCTCAGGTTTAAGCAGCGTAATTATGAGCCAGGGCTGTTGAAATGGAAAAGGGGCAAAAAGAGGATTTTGTATAATTATGTATGGTTAAATTAGTCTTTCATGTTTCACTTCAATAAGAAAAAAAAATCCGTGTAGGTTACATTACCTTCATTTTAAGACATGGAGAATCTTATCCCACTGATTTGGTGGGAAGCATATTCTAATGCAATATCCCTGGGCATGTTATAAATTCTTAATGTTTCATTTGGGCATAGGACACTGGATCTTATGAATGGTACTTCCATGGGAAATACCTGACAGTCGGGTAAAATACCTTTGATGGGGTGGATAAATGATACTGTGGCAGGAGGATACCATACAGCAGTCTCACTGTTGTGAGAAAACAAGAAATCTTGCATTTTGAAAATGACAAATTTGACTTCATATCCTCTTTGGCGTCTCTGCAGGGCAAGCAAATGCAGCCAACAATGGCATCTGCTGCAGGACTGACAATGCAGCTCTTGCAACCGGGAACTGAATCCTTTTATTTTATCGTGTGTAGATTAGGTGCCTGGTGCTTTTTAATTTTTTATTAATAAGGTAGAATGTAGGGTATTGAGAATGCTTCTTGTAGACCAGAATAAAGCAGTTTAGATAATGCCAGAAGTAAAGCATATTTCCAAAGCAAAAACCCGGCAGAAGATAGAGATCTGCTAAGTGTAAATTCTTTTTAAGCTGCACAGATGGCCCAGCCTCACAGCAGCAGCAGGATGGGAACAATACTGTGTTTCCTTATGGTGCAAACAATGATGACAGCCTTCTTCAGTCCTTAAACCAGGCTGAGGAACAGCCCTGAAGGGGAACCCGTTGCAAGCAGGGAGATGTAAGGAATGCAATCAGTGCAATGTGAACACTTGCACAGCACAGGTGTAATTAACAGCTTTTACATTTATGGACCCTGTTCATGAACTGTAATGATGGATTGCACTTCAGTGAATTTCCAGAAACCTATAATGCAGCAACAGCAAGCAAATCTGTAAGACTTCTGATTTGTCAGAGTTGTCTAGCTTTTGTCTGAGGAAGTTACACTTTGGCAGTGTGCTGTACGCTGTAGTCTCTTCATGATGAATATGCTTGGGGCACCATGCCAGGATGTAATTATTCAATATGACGAAGTAGAATCCTATCTATTTATCCTTTTTATGCTTCAAAACTCATCCTTTCATTTTATTTTCCCACATGCCAAATGAAATTTAATATGTGTTGTTATTTGAATATAATACTACAGTTTATGGTATTAAATTGTACAAAAACATTTGCAGATGATAAGGTTATTGCAGACTGTCTTTGAAATGCCTTAATGGGAAAAAAAAGGAGCTCTATTATTACTAATGGGTCCGTGTAGAAAGAAAAATCCATGTCTCACACCAGTGAACTAACAGGTGGCTTAATAGGGCCATGATCTGAAACAGGACAGACTAGAATACATTGATTAAAAATACACAGTTTCACTCTGTGAATGCAATAGCTTAGGGGCAACATGGTTTGTTTTTGCTTTTAACAAGAGTGGGTCTTTACATGCTTTACCAATTACAGAATTACTTTTTTTATTTTAGAATGCTGATGTTTAAAAACGAACCAGCATAGAGCATGATCTGCATGCACTTTGTGAGAAACTGCATTCTCTAGCTTCAGTACAGCAATTGTTGGTCACAGTTAATCTGAACTCTTTTGTCTAGTTGCAAAATAACTGTTAGTGTGAGTCCGCAGTGTCCTTATCTGTTGCACACTTTGCAAAGATTTATTTTCCTTCGTTTGATGGAGAATACAGCAATATAACTTTCACAGATCATGAAGGAACTGACTCTCATTCAAATACATGGGAAGGTATCTGTGAGAAAATGCATCCCAAGTGATTTAAGCAAATGAGTTGATATTATGTCTCTTAGTCACTTTTGGCCATACCTTACTCAATAAGTGGTTCCATCAAGATTTCCCATGGAGTCCAGTTTTACTCACAATGCCACAGTGTGGCCATTACCTGCTTAGTCTTCAGTATTTACAATAATTTAGGAATACAGTGAAATTAGCATTTCATACCTTGATGCTAGTGTAACCTGTCCTGCACTGTCACTTGCCTTTAGTTCAGCAGTTTGGACAAGGAGCAAGATGAGTTCTGATTGTGTAACTGAGGAGGAACACACAGAAGATGGTGCTGTTCCTTGAGCTGGACAAACAAGTTACTGGTCCAAGTAGAGATGTAGATTTAACTGGACTGGAGAAAGAGGGAGTAGCTTTGTAGGGTGGGGTTTTCTTTGGGGTTGGTTGGGTTTTGGGAGTGTGTGGGTTTTTTCCCCCAGAAGTGAGCTTGACTGTTTTTTTCCAGGCATTTTGGAAGGAAAGGTGGCTGTGTATTTAAAAAAAAAAATAAATAAAAATCTGACTATAATTTAGAGGCTGGTATAATAAAGAATATATGCTACATATCCATGTTTCTTCTTAGTATGGTATGATTTTTTTTCAGCTTGAGTGAGAGTTTCTCTTCATGCTGTCACAACTTACCCTTTTAACTTTGGCGGTTGTCTCCAGTGTGTCAGACAAGATAGGAGCAGTCACAGAAACAGGGCTGCAAAGAACTTGCTTTCTCCGTTGTTTTTTTTGCAGCAAGATAACCCCAGTAATGGGTCACAAGAAGCCTTGTGCTGCACGGTTGTTGTTGACTACTCTGAATTTTCTTCTAAAATAGCATGGGAAAAAAAGCATCTTACCATCCTCTTAAGAGGTGTGTAGTGAAGAAAAAGACTTTGTTTTTAGTATGCTAAAACACACACAACCACTTGGCTGCACTTCATTCACTCAGCTGTATGGGAGTTGAGTAGCTGTAGCCTAGCAGTTGTAATGTGCTTTTCCTTTTTGTCTGAGGGATAATAGTGTAGTATCTAGCTCACAGAATTCTTTGGACAAGTTTCTTTAGAATTACAAATGCTGCAATGCGAAAAATAAAATGTCAGTGTAGTGCCAGGGGTAGCAGCAGATACTGTCTTTCCAGAGTCCCAATCTGGTGTCTCAAATGCATGGAGAGAGGAGGCCTTTTAAAAGGAAGTGCATAGCATTGATTTTGAGAGTATTGACCTCTACCTGCAGAAATGAAAGCCTTGTGCATTAGTTTGCTTCCTTAGCAGCAGCAGGTATCCAGCAATTGCACAGACAGGAGGATTCAACGTCAGGCAGGAACTCCCAGAGGCTGCTGTTGCTGAATGAGCAGCATAAACAGGTGTAAGGCTGGAGATAACTTGGTTATGTTGTTCGCTAGTTGGGTTGCTTTTTATTTGAATGCGTTATAGCAAATGTCCCAACTCAGTCGTTTCCATGCAATGCCAAGCAAGTCAGAAAACAGGCCTTACAGTAACAAGGAGTAGTAAATAAATGTGTTCAAGAGCTTCTTCATCAAGTGTCAAACATGTAGCGCTGATGGATTATTCATTTTCCTTTGTCAAATGTAGAGCTGTTTTTCTACGTAAATAGCCACTTCTTTGTATTGTAAGGGAACATGCAAATCTGAACACTGTGATAGTTCGCAAATTCCACTGGCTTTTCTTTCATGCATGGAGAAGACATCTCTCCTCGTGGGAGGAGAGGATGCTGCCTCTCTGCTTGTGGAATCAAAAGTGCTTCCTGTGGAGCTGTTAAGAACCCTGTTCCATTAAACCCAAAACATTTAATGAGATCCAGTGGCATCAGTTAAGCTTTTATCGTTATATATTTTACAGTTGGTCACTTCTGACTGGAGATCAAGGGAGAAAAAAGTCTCTGTGAGTGAAAACATGATCCTGAACTTCTGGACCTGAAAATGGGCTATTCTAAGAAAATTGCGTCTTGAAAAGATACGCAATTTCCAATGCAGAATGAAAACACAAGTTTACTGGTTTGCCTGAATACAGTATGTCCTTTTGGCAGTTCTATTTCTTGATCTAGTGCATGGATATTAGAAAATCCTAGCTGTCTTACTACTGCTGTGCTGCTGAGAGGGAAGGGGGAATCCTGGTTTGGGATAGAGAATCTCCTAGTATAGAAAGGATGGAAAATCACAATATGGAGCAATGCTATAATACAAACATTGTATGCAAATACCATAATGTGAAGAAACTTCACTGAGTAATTCAAAAGTTAATATAAACAGAACAATAGTGCATAGAGATCTCAGACTGACAGCTCTTTGTTGGAATTATTAATATATAAAGCAGAAGGCTAACTCACATAGTATTTTCAGGCCCTTTCATTTTCAATGCAACTTAAAATTTCAAAAACATCATCCTTCCTAACCTCCCTAAAGATGTGAAAATCCTGCAGTCACTCATGAGAATTAATAGCAAAATTTGCTTGGTGTACACATTTTCATATGGGATCCCATCTTTTGACTTCAGTCCTGTGTTATCAGATGAGGAGTGGCAAGGGGTTGCATTTAATTCTGAGTAGTGTGTCTTTAATGTCATGCCACACCTGAGCTTTGAGCCTTGTAGTGAAGCTAGAAAGTGTGGCTTCTAGCTATAGAATATTTCAAAAGATTAATTCCTTGTGTTCAAAAAATGTTAACTACAGCATTTCCATGTTTACTGCTGAGTTTCTTGCATTGTTAGGAAGAGGGATTTCTGGGAAGCTCCACACTGCCAGAGGCAGTTCTTTCTGGAAGCACTATGTTCAGGATTTCACTGGATGTGATTGATGCCTTGATCAAATATAGTCTCATCAGCTGACAGGTATTTTCTACAGAGGAAACAGCATTGTTGTCCTGAATATAGTCCTGTTGTGATAGCTATTTTTCCAACTGATTTCAGCAGGCTCAGGAAATGCCTGTTGTGTAATGACCTGTACTATCAATGGCATCCTTTTAAAAATGTCAGCATCTGTTTCAGACATGAAAAAAACTTTGTTTGTGTTCTAATAGAAAAGAATAGATCTGTTGTTCAGAAATTCCACTTGGAAACAGTGATACGACTTTTCATAATGCAGTGGCTTAAAAAAGTAAAAGGGGACAGGCATGTTGCTGTATTCAGAGGCGATTTACCAGGTATGTGAATGTAATTATGCAACTG
Source organism: Aquila chrysaetos chrysaetos (assembly GCF_900496995.4). Lineage (NCBI taxonomy): Eukaryota > Metazoa > Chordata > Aves > Accipitriformes > Accipitridae > Aquila > Aquila chrysaetos. The sequence goes on along the minus strand of NC_044030.1, from coordinate 9,992,424 downwards.
CTCTGACTTTTATAGAAAACATTAGCAAAGATTGATGGACTCCACTGCATCTATTTACTGTGTCCAGTGGTTCCTAAGATGGTGGGCTGACTCAAAACATAGCTGCTGGAAGTCAAAATTTCTTTTTCTCTTTTCCACTCATAAGTTCTCCTAGTATCTGACTGATACAAACTTGGTTATTACATCTTCTATGTCCTATTTAGGAGTGGACAGCAGTAGGCACTATGTAGCTATAAATGAAGTTAGTTATTGGAAAGAATTGTGATATTGGTTGTCATTTGGTTGCCTAAGAACCACATCTGAAATTAAGTCTTAGAATTTACAGACGGTGTCTTAAGGTGATAAGTGAATTGTTAGGATGAAAAATTGTACATCTTCATTGTTCTAATGAGATATGTACAAAATGTTTATTAGTTACTAATGTCTGCTTAGTTACCACTGTCAGAAGCAAGTCAGTGATAAGAACACATGGGATGGAATGGCAGCTAGCATATTCATTTTTACAGGAATGTATACCAGAAATCTCAGTTTGTAAACCTTTGTAATTTCTCCTGAAATAAGAACAAACTTGGAATGGCATTCAATCTGTTTTGATTTTTGGTGGTTTGGTTTTTTTCCTAGTCACTGTATTTATTGTATTTTTTCCATTGTTATCTTTTTCACTTTACTAGAGAGCTCTGATTTAAGGAAAGAATGCACAATAAAGGTGGAAAAGATTAAACAAAAAGTTAGCAAGTGAAAGACATTTTTCATGAAATTAGTTGGTAAAAATTGCCCAAAATGTAAATATTTTTTTCCACACCAGCAAAAAATGGCGGGCTTCCAAATTTCAGTGAAAAATTGAGGAAAATTTAATGAAAGCCTGTTCCAAATTCTTTCTTCCTTACTTTTGTCTTTGTTTGGAAAACTTTCTGGACGATACTTGAGCTATACGATCTGTTAGTCAGAAAGTAAAGATTAGCTAGAACTTTCTATCAGAGCAGGCACAGGGAAACAGGAGCATTGGGTTCATCCAGTTGCCATCCCGAGGCTGACAACTCAACATATGAGCATGGGAATGTCATGTTTGTTGGAAATAATTGTAACAAAACTCTGTGGGAGATCTTAAAGAAGAGAAAGGGTGTATTTATTTACAAAATCTCTGAGTAAGTTGATTTTACTTGCATTCATTCTGTCATAGTTTTCACTTACTCATGTTCTCACACCCATGTATTTGCAAGCACCAAGACCTGCATTCCCAAGTACTTTGTCCAGCACCACTTGTGTGCAACAGACAGGACAAGGGCCGCAGGTGTCTGACGTTGCGTTACATCCCTAGGATCCTTCTGGGCTGGAGACAACACAGTCGGTTTGGGACAGGTCTTTCATAACCTTGAGGAGGCTGCATTCACTATGGAAATGTCCAGTGCATCAGGATTTTCTTCCCGTGGTTTCATTAATCTGAAACAAGGTTGCTGCTCATTGTCTGTTTTCCATTGCTTGTTTGGAATAGTTGTCTATTTCTGTGGTAGGGTGTTGGAAGGAAATTCTTCAATTATTGGAGAGATGGCCTAGGCAATATTGCTCAGTCCCATTGCCATCTTCCTTATGTGGAGATGGAGGTCATTGGTGCTGTGGTTGTGTCAGGGTGCAACCTTCTGGGCTTGGCAGAAGCAATGTGTCCCCCACTTTTGCTCCTGAAATTCATGTCCACTCTTACCAGTACAGGGTCTCCTTTTGTTTATTCCTGTCCATCCAGACACACATGTTTGTATTCTTACGGCATTTATACCAACCTTAATGCTTCTGTTACACATCCAGATATGTTCAGTCTAGCTGGCCATCCCACAGCTCTGTCAGTACACAAATTACTGCACTGTTTCTCAAACTTTTCTAAATCAGAGCATTAAGTAGGTTGTTCCTTCCCTCCCGCCCTCCTTCTTTCCTTCATCCCCTCCCTCCCTCCCTTCCTCCCTCTCACTTCTTTCTCATGGTATAATCCTTTTCCAGAAAGACCTTTGCAGAATGTGGTAATTTAACAGAATGCTATGCCTGGAGCTCTGAAAGCATTTTACAGCCGTGACTTCTAAGTACTCACATCTTAATTTACCGGAGTGTATACTGCACATTCAGCTATGTCAGCAGAACACAAAAAAGGTGAATACATTTAGAAATAGGCTTCTTTTTTTTTTTTCTTGTCTAATTTTCACGGTGGTGTAGTGGTGAGGTACTGGACTGGGATGTGGGGGCTCCTACTCCCCATGAGGCTTATCTCCTAATGGGAATTGTTGTTCAAAAATTAAGAACTGTACTTACTACTGTTGCTATTTGGTATGTTTCTCAAGAGCTTGTGAGTCTGTAAAATTAGGAGAGGAACACTTCTCCTGAAACATTTCACCTACTCTAGCACTTTTTTGTCTGCTTTTTAATCATGAAGTGGCTTCTTTGTGGTGGTCCTTGCAAGTTTCCAGTCATATGGTGAGGCAGAGCAGTTTTGCAGATGGACCCTCCTGGAGATGTACATGATTTCTGCTGTGGGTCTTCATTTGTTTCAGGGAATTTTTTTCCATCTTAGAAACAAGAATTTATGGATTGGTTTTCTCATTTCCCTAATAAATTGAATGCTTTTGCAAAATAAAGTCTTACTGCTGACTTCAAGAGGTTTTGGGTTGGGTTTTTGGTTTTGGTTTTTTTTAGTTTTATTGCAGGGTAAATGCTTGGAACATATGGGTAAGAGCTGATCTTATTGAACATTTACATTACTCCCATGAACATACATAACTCCCATGCTGGATTTCATTCTGAAAACTTCCAGAGTGATGAAGCCTCTGTTTTAAATGAGCTTATATGTCTTGCATGAAAGGGCTAATACTACCTTAAGGATCTTTGAGAACATACTCTGTATATGGGAAATCTTTTGCTGTTTAAAGATTGATCTGAAGTCTGAAATCAGCTGGAGCCTTTACTATGTCCTCATGAGTGTCAGAGACCAGCAATGCAGTACGCAGGATTTAGCACACTCCCAGCAAAAAAACAAAGGAAAGACAGCCAAAACTTGCTTCAGTGACAGCTGAAATTACTTTGTATTATTAGACTCCTATAGCGTGCTGTAAAACTTGGGATGGCAGCTCTTGATCAAAGAGAAGCTCATGTACCTTTCATTAATGTGCTAAGGGTGTATAAAGGCCTACTTTATCCCAGGTAATACATATTCTCTTTGTATCATTTGTGGCATCACAGGTACAGTTGCTCATAAAACATCAGTTCCTGTTTCGTCAGTGCATTGGTGTAAACACAGAATAAGTGCAGATGTCAGCTTGCTCATTTTACAGTTGTGTAATGCAGGTCTGAATTACATCTACAGGACAGAGCTGCAATGATACTGCAGTTCACACAGAAAGATTAAGTTGTGCTTTTGGCTTTAGTGAACAATGTGATGGATAAAAGTGATAATAGCAATTGAGAGCAAGTTTTATACTTTGCAGGACTGTGAGACTTTGCATCTGTTTAAAGCAGGTAGGGCTGAGGAGTCTTCTGGAATGCAGTCTCTGCATTCCATACCAGCTTACAGGCTTTCAGCCTTCTTCAGGCAAATACTTTTGCACTGTCTGAATACACTAGCTGCAGAAATCATTAGTACTGACAGAGTGAAGTTTGAAAAATGATTACACAGTAATGAAAAGAAAGTAGTAGGAAAAAAAATGCCATTGCTGATGACATATAAATGAGCAACATTTGGAAATGACACTCCAACAGAATCCTGGATTGCTGTTAATTCTTCATTGTGATTGCAAACACTTAAAAAAGCACCCTGCCTTTTTATAATCAGGACTTTGTTGTGCTTGAAGGACTTCTCTATTCAGAAGTTATGCTTAAGGACATGGAAAAAAAGAGAGCAGAAGTAAAGACCATTTAAGTTATCCAAAGAAGCATATGGAGCTTGTCTGTGTGCAGCAATTCTTAAAAGCAAAACTGAAGCCTTATGAGTCTTTATCAACAGTTTCTTCAATCTCATTTCCATTGCTCAGTAGTATTTGATGTTACATAGTTCATTAAACAAGTAAGCCTCTGTACTGACTCTCAGAAATCTGCTGTAAAACACACCTTAATACTCTAATTCCTTTGTTTCTAATGGCTTTTTTTGCCATTTCAGTTACTCCTGAGACTGAGCAATTATTACTAACCTCAAGTAATTTTGTCTCAGTTTAAATTGGGAAGTCTTACCCCTTTATTCCTGCTAAAACAGCCTTCATTGTTGGTAATTCATCAAAGAAAGATATTATGCCTCTCTGAGACCAAATCAGGCAAGTTGTAAGTCCACTGAGTGTGAAGAATCCAACCTTTCTGTGTGTAAATACTTCTCCTCAGAGCATCTACCTATAACACTAAGGAAAATCTGAGAAAGTAAAAGACTGATAGGTTCCAGTTTCACTTTCCTGAAACTTTTGCAGTTTTCTCTATTGCAGAGCTCTATTTTTAAGATTATTCTTTGATTACTGCTCTGTGGCCTAAGGTCTGGCAGAAGGTTCTTTCTTAGCTTGAAGGAGGCTGTTTTTCATACTGAGGATCAGTGCTGAAGTGATGCTGAGCTCCTGCAGGTTCTCCTGGCATTGCCTCAGTGCCCGTCTGTTCACACCACATGGCCCAGCATTTGGTTTATGTTACCTTGGCTAAGTGAATTTCTGGGATTTGCAGTCTGGCTTCAGAAAACAAGAATCATACGTGAGATATTGGTTTTAAAGGTTTGCACATTTTAGTTTTTAAAATACTAAGCTTGAGGATGTATTTGCTTACTGGCAAGTTTTGTATCTGTCTTCTGGGGGGGATTTCATTGCATGCACAAAACCCGCAAGACTGACTCTTTACAAAGGTGCTCAGCTCCCTGTTGCTGACAGTAAGGATAGTAGGTGTTCAAATGGTTGTTGTCAGTTGCAGTGCAGTGGGAATCTGGGTTCCTTGCAGGTTGCAGTAAGTTATATCACCACCACTGTGAATGTGCCCTCAAGGTGACAGAGTTGTGACTTTATGCAATAGAAACCTGCATAATGCAAGAAAAAAGGATGTGTTTAACACAATGGTTATTCATAGGAGAAATGTATTTAGATGTCTTTTATCTTGCTGCAAACAATGGCTGTTAATGAATCTGACAGTAATTTGGCTTTGAGTGTAACTAAGGTAGAACTACGCCTAATATATTGTTCAGTTTTGAGTCATAAATAAAACCAGAATTCTAGGATAGATATGCTATCAAATATGTAGATATGTTTCCTGCTGGTTTATCATCAGAAATGGGAAGCAGCTGCTTTTAAAGGGTACCTGGTTTCCAGTGCTGGAGAGCGTTTTCCAGAACATGAGTGTAACGTTATCAGTCTCCTGATTCAAAAATCTGAAATCAGGATGCTGCTAACTGCAGAACTGAAAAATGAGGGAAATGACCTTATCCCCAGCTCTTGGGGACTGATTTGGGTTTTGGCTCGTCAATAACCATTTCTGTGAGGCAGGGATGGCCGTCACCTGAGGTCATGCCTCTATCAAAGCAGGTGGATGGGCAAAGGGGGTTGGGCTTTTATTGTTTCTTTCTATACATGCAAAATCTAGGGACTGCCTTGATGTGGGGCAGACTGCTGCCTTGCTTATTCAGACTGAAGAAAATAAGGAAAGATGAAGGGATGGAGGGATGGGAGGAAGGGAGACAGGGAGAGAGGAAAAGCCGGAAGAGAGGGTGGAAGTGTGTTTTCAAGTGAAACAGGAATAATGTTAATAGGAAAAAAAAACAAGATCTTTGTATCAATGCAAAGAGTATCTAGAAAGACTAGGATGTATGGCATATGTGGAGTTCTTTTCTTTGTTTTGGCTTTGTTTGTTTTGTTAAAGCATTTCACTTGCTGGCAGTTATAAATCAAATTCTCCAAGGAGAGCTGTAACAGGAGTAGAACAAGCAGAGAATTAAAACCTGGTCCCAGAGGTATATAGGCTCCATTTCACTTGTCAGGGAATAGCAAGGGGGAATATACTATGCTTGGGGAACGGTGAGTTGTTTTCTGTGTTTGCTGTGATGCACAACAGCTGAAAGAAGTAGTCTTTTTCACTGACTTTTGAGGCAAGGCAACGGGTTTACAAATACCAGCCAGAAGAACCTCGCCATTAGTCAAAACTGCCTTTGCAGAACAACTTACCCTTTTAGAAAGCGATCCTAGGGTTTATTTGTTTTTATTTTAACAGCCCTCCTTCTGCTTCCTAGAACGAAAGTGAATAGGAATCATAAAATATTCATGATCAATATAGACAGAAGGCACATTCACCAATCCAAATAAAGGTTTACTGAGCTTGTGCTTATTATTGAGGACCTGTGAAGTCCTAAATATTTAAACCAAAGGAGTTTAAGGGAAATGTGAAAAAATTACTATTTGATGTACTCAGAAAACTCTGTTGATCCACAGATAACACGCTTAAACCGTCAAGAGGGCAGTGGGAGAAAAGGGAGGAGAGAGAGAGAAAAACTATGTTTATATGTTTAATTTTGTATTTTGAAAGTTAAAGCTTGTTGAATCTTTCAGGGTTGGGGGGAGCTAATTAAAAAGGCTTTTACCCATAGTAAATTTACAAAATGTTCAAGCTGAAAATTAAAATTACTGTTTGGCAAACAAATACTTCAGGGGTTTGAGTTCCTTCTGCCTCTGACTTCTTTCCTCTCTTCTCTGACAAGCACACACAAAACATGCTCTCTTGTCAGCTTAGGATAGTAAAAAGGGCTTTAAAGTCCAAATAGCTTTCTGTTGAAAAGTTCTGTTTTTGAAAAGAATGCTTTTGCAGAGTTAAATTCTTCCTAACTTTAATGGCACTATGTAATTGCAGCATGTTCTCTATTGTTGTACCTGATCTAATTTTAGGTGAGGTTTCCTCATGGCCCTTGGGAAGATGTTTCACAGTCTACAGTGTGCAAGCCTACACTTACACATGTTCTGTGCTTGCACCTAAAAAGACAAAAAACCAAAAGCATGCAAAGAAAATGTAGCTGCTGCAAGTTTGAGATTGACAACCAGTTGGTTTCTGTCACCTTTTTTTTTCACCCCCAGTATGGGAGGCAACTAACTATTTGAATGGCACTGTTTAGCTCATGACCTCAAGGAACAGAGATCAGTGTCTTCAGCCTGAGAAGTCTCTTTGGTATAGGCCAGTGAAGGCTATGATAGTGACACACTCATTTCTGTGTGCCTTTTGTTTCTTTTGGGTTAGAAAATAGCACTTTTAAAACTATTTTAAGCTTATCCAAACTGAAAGTGAAACAAAGGCACCTGTTCCCTAAATCTTGTACTGATTTTAATTAAGTAATTTTCCCTTCACACCATAGGTTTGTTGGTCTGTGTGTAAACAAAACATAACTTTGTGAGATTGTCTAGGTAATGGGACTTATTTTCCATCCTTTGTTCTACTGCAGTATCATACTAGCAAGTTGGACTGACATTCCCCACACACACACACACCTTTCCTCCCAGTTAGACCTTTGTGATTATCATCATAACTGGAGGACAGCAGGTTTTGTTAGTCAGATGCTGTTTTGGTAAATGTGGATGAGAGAATGAAGGCATTTGATTTGTATGGAGATAAACTGCATAATAATCATGTTTCACTCTAGTGGTTTTAAATTGGCTAGGCAGCCTGTTCTTGGCAGCTCATATCCTGAGCTGTCTTCTGTAGTGTCTCAAAACAAAATGTCATCTGTGAAAGTGGTGTTAAACAGCCATTCTTCTGTGCACGCACCAGCACTGAACTTGTGTGTGGCTGGTCAAAACAGCTGAGTTCCAACAAAAACATTTCTGATTGCAGTACTGTGCCTAAAAACCAAAAAGCCTTCCTGCATTGCATCCACTGAAAGACGGGCAGAGAGCTATTACCATCCGGAAGAAAATGCAAGCGTTTCCATTCTTCTTCTAGCCTCCAAGGACCATGCATGTAACATCTTGTGTTGATGATAAGCTTATACAGAATAGGTTTGCAGAATTGTACTTCATGCTTGTCTTAAAGCCTTTGGTCCCAGAGTCCAGCGGTTACATAATCCCTCTTTCTCTCTTGCTTTTTATTTAAGTCCTATGCACAATGCTTTCGACAAAAAGCTTTACGGTAGGAAGATGTGCATTCCAAAAGCTCAAAAAAACAGGAAAAGATGAATCAAAGAGTGTTATATTAAAAGTAAAAATTTTCAAGTAAATATTGTAAATTATGAGCATCTTTCTCATGATTTTAGAATGCCCATATATAGTTTGTCATTTCTTACTTCTGGGTCCTTGAAAGTGCATCCAGCTTGCTTTGTCCCATTTCAAAGTTGTTCTAAAATATTTTGATTCGTGGATAATCATCAGGTTTCGTGATTTAGGAACAAAATCAATAACAACAGCAACTAAAGCAAAAATTGGTGTGGAAAATGTATTGAAGAAGAGAAGACATTTAAATCAAAGACAAAAATTACTCAAAAATTGAGTTGAGAACAAGTTAAATTATCATGGGAAAAGATACAAGGTCCTGGGTACTACCAAACCCTATCACACCACTTAGTGAAATATTCTGTGACTAGTAACTCCAGAAGGAATTAAATAAAGTTAAAAAGGACTAACCATTTCAGACTGAAAAGATTCTTTTTTAATTCATCAGATAATGGGTTGTTTCCTTTTGTTACTCTGCAGCTTATGTGGGGTACAGGAGTATACCTTCTATGCAGAGCCAAGAGTTTATTTTCTAATCTCCGCCTTAACAGTTTAGTCACCGTGCACCAGTTGTTACTACTCTGGTTGAAATTATACTAGCAGTCCAAATTACCTGTTTTTTTTAAGTAATTCCTTTTCATAACTCAAGTAAAACTGTTATGTATACTCTTGCCAGTACCTGCCCCTTCCCCTGTGTTATACTGGCCCGTCCAATGCCGCTCTGGGTCGTTTGGTCAGTGGCTTCAGTCTTTATCAAGAAGAGGAAATGAAGGTAAGCCATCAGCATCTCAGGTCTCGGCTGAAAGGAGAACACTGACGTTGATGGTTTCATCTTGGGCTTGCTTGGGGTTATTTTCATACCTCTCCGAACACAGACAAATACTCGCCCTTTCTTTATTAGTCCGCAATTTCACATTACCTCTGAATTTCTTTTATGTGTCATATTTCTCCTTAGTTCCTTTGTAACACTGATAAACTGGGCAGCCTTGCTTTAATCGTCCAGGACTGTTGCTGGGTTGCTGACACCTCCAATATCACCCTATGCCTGTGATTTCAAAGCCTGCTGTCATTCTGCAACTGTACTCCTGTGCTGTGATTTTATTCTAGCTTCATAGATAGTTTGCTCTACACAAAATAGTTTCATGTTAAGACTCTTAGTTGCAGAAATATACCAAAAGTATTGTAGTAGCATTACACCACACAACTGCACAAAGCTGAGCTGAAGTGGATCAGGGGAGCAGTTACCTGGTTGTTAACTTGCCTAGACAGCTGTGCAAGATAAATCAAAGCTCCAGGCTGGCCAAGACAAAGCTGGACAAGACTGGAGGCCTTGCAAAGTTTATACAAATCCTGTGGCCTGTCTCTAGCTGTGGCAATATCACATCTCTTTGTGCACACTTCTCCCTTTGGTTCTGTAATTCTGCCTCTTTGAATTTATTCTTCAAGCTGCCTGGTATCTTTATAGTTCTGTATTCACTGAATTTCTCCTAAGGTTGTGGATTTATTGAAAATTTGTGTAGATGAGTTACATGCATGTTAGGACTTTATTAGTACTGTGTATATTTTCACTAAGTTTAATGGGAGAACCTTGTCTCTGTAGTGGGCCATTGACTAAGGCAAGTTTGTGTTATGTTGTTAATGAGTATATTAAACAGCATGGGTCTTGTGTGAAACGGACAGGGGACCCAATTATTGTGGTGGCTGCTGAGTCCTGCTGCGTCTCTGGGGCTCTGCTTGGCTGGCAATTTCTTTTGTAATCTTTAGGACTGGGTGCCAGTTTGGATCTTTCACCTCATTATTTCTTTTCACCTCTTCAACCTTCTTGTAAATCTTGGGCAAAGTTCTTGAATTTCACAGTTCTCCTGTTTTCCTTATCTGAGTATTTTATGTCTCCAGATACCTTCTTCACTCTCCTGGCAGCTTATCTTTTCTGTTTCAGTGAAACCATGCCTACAGTGCTCTGTGGCAATTAATGCATGCCTTTCTTTTTAACCCTTCTTCTGTTGTTTCTCCTGGCACTTCCTTGTCTGCCTCCCTCTTCTCTCCACTTACTTACATCCATACTTTCCTGATACAAATCCTAATAGTTCTGTTGCAACACTCTAACTTTTCTGAAAATGTTGTTTGCTAGCAGGCCTCTACTTGCCCTTGATCCATGCAGAGATTATGTTAGTGTCAGAAGAATCAAACTGACTGAAGTGTTCAAAATAACTTTGTTAAATCCATTAGTCTGTATGTTAACCCAGAGCTCACTGACGGTTTGGCTACAAGACTCTCTTCTGTCTTCAGTAAAAATGCGCAGTTGGTTCCTGTGCTGCCCTGAGTGCTCTTGATTTGATTTGAGTTACTGAAGAGGGCTGATTGTCTGTTAGCAGTCACATGAATGTTTGAAAAAAGCTTGTAGAACTTAATTTGTTTTCTAATTATTTTGGTGGATTACCTAGACTGACAACAACCTGCTAGATTATTCCAGGGAAACGAAGTACTCAGAGAAATCCAAACTTCTGTTGATTAGAATTTTTTCCAATCGCCCTTGTGCATACTTACCTTTGATGAGCAATTCAACTGTGGTGGCAGAAACACAGCTATGGCAATCTAGAGGGCGTTATTTTTATACCCTCTGTGACCTTTGTGGCACATTCAGTAAGAGTAATCGGTATCGGTAAGAGTTCACTTTCATTGCTGTGACCATATAGATGGTACCACAAAGGACAATTGAGACATGTCCCAAGAGTGAAGTTGTGCATACTGTTGGTGTCTGGCTGGTTCAGACTGCAAACTTCAGAAGCTGAGGTTTTGTTCAAAGGAACATGTCCTGCTGGTATTACTTGTGCTGATTTTTAATGATGTTTTCACGTGAGAATGCTGAGCTAAAAGTGTCTAAGGTGTGTGAGGAGCCTTTCTGAAACTGTGATATATGAGCAAATGTTTTATTCTTGTCTCTTGCTTTCTAGACTGTACAGGGCAGGACTTCCTCCAAGAAGAGTCCTGGACAGAGAGATATATAAATCAAGTTGCCTTTTCCTGTCTCTTATAAAACCTTGCCTGATGATACAGAACATGCTAGTTTAACAGTGGAATGAATTTTATTCATCTGACAGCGATGTCTTGATAAAAAGCAAATGTGAAATCTTACCCAGCTGAAGTCACTGGCAGCCACTGGCAGCAACCAGAGCGTCCCTGTATTGATGCAAAAGTTGTGGAATTCCTTCTTACCACATCTTAAAGTTTTCTGGTTTTTGTAAGTCCTGCTATGTCCACAAATGAGCACTGAGAGAGACAGAGATAATTTGAAAAAGCAGGGCTAGTATTAGATTTGGACAGTGAATCTGCAGATGGTTTGGGTCATAATGGCTGTGGGGCTTATTTTGCATTGTAATTTGTGAAAACAGTATGCAGAAAGGGTTGGTAGCCCTTTCAGCTTTCTAAGAGAGATGAGAACATGGTTATTTTAAAGTTGTTTATTTATTTGTATATCCACTGAGAGTTGAAGAGATGTCACACTACATGCCTGATCACTCAAGTTAAGAGATGGGAAAAGGCTATTAGCTTGTGCATGTTAGCAGCCATTGCTCTGGTGCTGTATATTCGGTATGATTGGCTAGATGTAGCAGTTGCAAGTGTGCTGAAATCTTTCCAAAGTTTTCATGCTAGAAATATGTGAGGTATTACATCTGATACTTCACACAACTTTTTCTTAGATCCCATCCTGCTACTTATTGTTACCACCATCACACTAAATACTTCCATTCCTTTGTTAGAGGGGACACGTTGTTTTGCATCTTGGGGCTCAAATATCTCTTCGCAAACAGGACCTGAAAGGAAAAGATCTTTTTTGAAAGTAACTCTCAAGAGAACAAAGCTGTAAAGTAATTTATACTTCCAAAATACTTGAAAAACACTATCATACGTTCCTCATTGTTTGGGAAAGCCGGCTATGTTTAGCTGTCACAGTCATTCTCTTATGAGGAAATACCTCCTGTTGTGATAATAGTTGTATTGCTTATCTTGGGACTCTTTTATGCCAATCATTATCATTGTGAGCTTTGCGCCACAGGACCAAACTCATTACAGCGGATCTCTTCCTCCCCACTGTCATCCATCTCTCTGTCAATTTCCTGCTGATTTTTTTCCTTTGTGCCAGGATGTGCAAGGAGGTGGGGTTTGGAGACATTCCAGTTTTGTCAGTAGGAGCAGGTAAAAACGTTCAGCCACTGCATACAAGGAGAGGTCCTCTGGGTCCAATTCATATTTGTCAGCACTGAGAGAGTGGTTGCACACTCATTAATATCAGATCAGTGCACTGCAGATTGCCAAGCAGTGGTAAATTCGTCTGGGTAAGGTGGTGGGCCTGTGACTGTGATTCTGCTGAATTTGCTGAATGCACAATCTGGCTTTTCTATGGTTTTTTGGCAGCTCTAAGAGGACAGGCAATACTTGATTCAGAACACAGCCTGCAAATGTTGTCAACCAGTGATCTTCCTTTTAATAATTCTCAACTACAGCTATGCTTAGTACCTGCACAATGCATGGAGACACACAGCTCTGGTACCCTTGATCCAAGTATTGGGAGACTGAAAGCTGAATTTTTAGTTAAACTGAGACACAGTCCTAGCTGTTGCTGAACTCTGTTATATGTGGAAGTTTTATCCCTGCCTTCAGTGACTGTACAGTTAGCTCAGCAGTGCTTTGAAAAACTCAGCTCTGGCCATTTTTATGGCAGCTGTGCTCTCTGCAGAGATCATTAACGCATCCAAACTGCAAGAGGAGCAGAAGCATCTCCCTGTGGATGTACTTGTCACTGGCAGTGGAGGGCAACAATGTGGTCAGTGTTTGGCCACTTTTAAATGATGAGCAGCTGAGACCAACTGGTGAAAAAATGTCTCACAGTCCCCATGTGTGTCTGATCAACAGAGTTTGGATGTCTGTTGCAACACTTTCTGTGGAGGAGTGGACGCAGGCCAAAGCAGCTTTTTGTTCTGGAGGAATCAGGATCACTCCCTGGTCTGTTGGCCAAGATGCCAGCCAGCACACTGATGTTGGTTGTTTCTCCACATACAAGAGTTAAGTAGATGCATAACTGTGGCTTCTAAGCTAAGCTGTGGCCATGTTGTACGATTGATGCGTAGCTTTGTAGATGGGATGGTACAACATCACATGGCTCCACTGGAAGCCCCAAGAGGAAACTTGCAGCTCTTATGATCCCATCACCTATTGAATAGTCATAATCATGATGCAGGTATGAATGGATAATTAACACATGACATTAACAGCTATAAGAGTGAGCCTCCGTTTATGAAATACTGGCTTAAACTTGTGAAGAAATAGTAAAGGGGAGCTACTACAGTTCCTAATGTGCCCCATTGTATCCACTGCTAGTGACAAGCCACAGACTGAAATAATTTCATTAGCTTTAAGATTTCAGTTAGGCCAACAGTAAATTCCTTACTCTTGACGTGAGGTGTACTTCTTTGGCCCACATAGATGGTACGAGTTCATCAAGTTGGTGAAGAAAGTGGGCAAGCCATTCTGGGGGCCTTCATTGCCCCATGCTGGGGCATTTTTTGACAACTTAGATGATAAAGGATTAGAGGAAAAACACAGAGGAGGGAAAAGATGGTCTTTGCCTCCTTGTCTTAATCTGGCTGGAGCTCAGCCTAGGCAAATTTGAGTTTAGTTAGGTGTCAGCCTGTGCAGTGTGAGCTGACATAGTCTGATAAAAATAGGTGAGAGTCTGAGCAAAGTGGAGCCAGATGGAAATGTAGCCTTAGCTGATATTGGTTTAAAGTGTTCTTATTATAGTCCTAGGTGAACAGAGGTCTTTGTCCCTGCATCTCTCCCTCAGTGTAGTTGGGTCCCAAATTTTATTTTTATTTTTACTTTGAGCACGCTTTTGTGCAAAGTGGGGTAAAGAACAGAAAACCCGGAACACCTATAAGAGAAAGGCAAGAAAGCAGGGTTACATCTTTTTACTGTTATGACTATTCAAGAGTGGAAGTGGAAGCTTGTTCATGCAGCTCCCTAAATTATCACTTCCTTGGTTTTCAAAGGAAAAGATGACCCACCTAGGGATGTGGGTTAGACAGTGGTGTACCGACTCTTGGAATCCAGGTTCCTACAGGACTGTCCTGGATGCTGGCTAAGAGTTTGCAAAACTGGAAGAAAAAAGCACAACCAAAACCGTCCTGTGAAGACATCAGATGTGCAGGGGAATGGTGGTGAAGAGACAGGACGAGAATTTCCAAACTGAAGAAACAGAAATAAAAACAAGAGAGAGAAAATGAGATGGGACATGTAAACTGGGAGAGAGTAAAAGTTAATGGTTTTGCAGTGAAATAGTAAGTTAAAAGTGCTATGCAGTACCACCAAGCCTGTAAGCAACTACTCTGAGGAAGCAAATGCTGGAACAGAATGAGGCATTAATGGCTGTCTTACATGAGAAAAGGCAGTTAGGACTGAAAATCAGGGATTGAGGCCCCACCCCACCCCCTGCCACTGACAGACACACAGACACGCAAACACAGACACACAGGCACGCAGACACACACACGCACGCAAATCCTGAAAGGGAAGGGTGCAGACTTACGAGACTCTGAGGTGAAAAACTTAAGTGCAGCACTGGGGCAATGTAATGCCTAATCACAGCTGTTACTGAAGCACTTTCCAAAAGTGGTGATGGGGTGGACAGAGACCTATGGTTTGTCCTAGTTCAGCCCCTTCCTTCACTCAGAGGAGTAGAGGCTGACAAGTCCCATTGCTCCTGTTAATGAGATACTGGGAATCTTCAAAGTGTATTTTGGAACACCCGTTGCTGCTGTAAAATGAGAAGGTTGAGGGATGAGTGAAAAAAAAGGTGATGCGCAATCAGAGACATTTCAAGTTGTTACAAAACTACTGAGCTGCCCCCAGAACTTTAAACAGGCTGGGCTGCAAAACTAGGCCCTTTAAATAAAAATATGGGCACTGAAGGGCTTCTTAAATACAAAAGAAGTATTTGCCTTACCATGGTGTCATGGTTTAACCTCACCTGGTGACTAAGCCCCACATAGCCACTCACTCCCCCTCCAGTGAGATGGGGGCGAAAATTGGACGGGTAAAAGTGAGAAAGCTCATGGGCTGGGATAAAGATAGTGTAATAGGGAAAGCAAAAGCTGTACATGCAAGCAAAGCAAAACAAGGAATTCATTCACCACTTCCCATCGGCAGGCAGGTGTTCAGCCATCTCAGGAAAGCAGGGCTCCATCACGCCCAACGGTCACTTGGGAAGACAAACACCATCACTCTGAATGTCTCCCCCTTCCTTCTTCCTCCCCCAGCTTTATATACTGAGCATGACGTCCCATGGTCTGGAATATCGCTGGGGTCAGCTGTCCCAGCTGTGTCCCCTCCCAACTTCTTGTGCCCCCCCAGCCTACTCTCTGGTGGGGTGGGGTGAGAAGCAGAAAAGGCCTGGACTCTGTGTAAGCACTGCTCAGCACTAACCGAAACATCCCTGTGTTACCAACACTGTTTTCAGCACAAATCCAAAACACAGCCCTATACCAGCTACTATGATGAAAATTAACTCTGTCCCAGCCAAAACCAGCACACGTGGCTGAATGAGACAATGCTGTACAAGCTTCCACTACAGCTGTTCGGTGGGTGGCTGTAAAAGCTGGGTTAGATGTAACCCCTGCAGCCACAAATCATCATTCTGAGGGGGTGCATTGACTTCTGCAAGCCTGAAAAGGAATATTAAAAGGTGAAAAGTTACATCGGAGGAAAGAGTATGTGCCAAATAAACACATTTTTGGGTCAGAAGAGATTGTCAGGCTCTGTCTGTGGTCTTCTAAACAAGTGGTCTCCAAAACAGGGTGCATGCACCGCAAAGGGTGCATAAGACAGTCCATTGGGGTGTGGAAAATATTTTTGTACCATTAATAAATTTTTAGAACAGTGTTTATGTTAGTACAGTAGTACATGTATATGATTTATAGATTAAATACATTGTGGGGGTGCACTCAGAATTTCTTTACTGATATGGATTTGCGGTCACAGAGGTTGGGAGAGCACCGTTCTAAACAATAGCCGGGGACAAGATCTGTGTATCAAACAAACTGCAAATAGAACAGCTGTGGTGAATGGATGCCCAGGAGGGCGTCTGATTTTAGGGCCCATAAATATGTGAACTACGTGTCCTGAGGCAGAACCTTGGTAAGAGAAATAGGAGTGTGTGGGAGGAAAATAAATGATTGTAAGCTAAAGAAAAATCCTCGGGCTAGGAAAGACAAAGAGGCAGTACAAACTGCTACCTTTGCAAACTGTGACTTCCCACTACTCAGGAAAAATGGTGTCAAAAGCATGTGTGTGGGAAGAGGGTTGGGGCAGGTACCGTTGCTTAGCATGATGGTCACAGGGGGAATTGAAGCAGTGGGGCAGTGCTTCAGTGTCATACTGGGCCTTTTGGTGGAGATCAGTACAAAAAAAGAAATAAAACCTGGTGCCCCCAGCCTCTCAGTCGCAGCCAACAGGTACCTCTTGTGTTTCTGGGTCTTGCACAAAGTTAAAATGTGGAGACTGGGGAAAGCTCAGAGCCTACGGTTCAGGTAGAATTAAGACTTGATCGGGAAATAAAGTGCCTAGGAGCTGCTGCATACTGTCTATTGATACAACAGAAAAAAACAACAGAAAATACTGGATATCGGGTGCAGACCATGATATCTGCAATTAGGACAGCTATTCTAAGGAAGCAAATCGTGAAAGAGAGTGAGGGGCTAACGACTTGGTTATAGCAGGAGCAAAGAAAGAGAGATGCACGTAGAAGAAGCCAAGGTGCAGTGATTGCTGAGGTACAGCTGCAGGACCACACTGACTCTGAGAAGCAGCCTGGAAGCACAGTAACAGAGCAGGTGGTGGGCAATACACTGAAACCAGTTTAGTCTGAAACATGCACTAACCAAGGCCCTGCAGGAGCGTGGGCTGCTGCAGAGAGGGCAGAGTGTGTGATGCACAATGAAAGCAGGAGTCTCCATCGTGGTGTGAGCCTTACGTGCAGAGAAGCAGGAAGCATGGCATTTGTGCCTCTATAGCTCCTCTGGCATGCCTTCCAGAATGTTTTGGAAGAAAAGGCAGAAACATTTACAAAGAATATCTGAGTGTGTTCAGAGGTAAAGCAACTAGACTAATGTGGCCCTCAGATGGGCAGAAAATAACAGATGGTAAAAATTAGTTTCCTTTGCTATGCAAAATGCTGTGTATGTTTATGATATGCAGTCCTACACCAATTTCCTGGAAAGGATTGTTTCATTTTTAAAGAGCTCATCAGGTAATTTTGGAAAATTAGAATAATAGTATTTTAGAGGTGAGAGCTGTGCATCAGCAGTGAAGGGCTATTAAACACAACATGATGTTCCCGACGGTCTCCTTAGAAGGATGGCAACAAACAGCGCAGGGCAAGATGGGCATGGTTATGTGCCAATGTCAGCTTTTAGTGTTTACATGACTGTTTCATCATACTTTGACCAAGTTCAATTATGAAATTGTTCCATTTATTTCCAGTCGTCGTCTGTCATGCAGTTGGTAGCCTCTGGTTGTATTTGAGTGTATATGAATTTGTGTGCACATATACACTCATATGCACATATTAGCATCCACAAAATATTGTAAGCTAACTTTCTGTATACAATTTACCTGATAATAGGTGTATATCTTGTGAAAACTGTCAAAGAATGTGATTTTAATCACATCACACTCTTAGAAGTAACATTACGGTCTCAGCTACAGGAATTTCAGAATTTTGGTCTGTATGCTATAGTTGTCATTAATCATAACAGTTTTGTGTTTGTGTGGACTGTATTGCCTTTAAAAATCAAATGTTTAACAGGTCAAACAATGGCCATGTGAGTGCCTCTGAGACCTGTATAGTTGTCATGAGACAAGATCACACAGGGAGGAGCAGAGGCCTCCAAGAAGACCAGTACTTGGCCCTAATCAGGGGCTTAACTCCACAGAAGGGTTTGCACAGCCTTGCTGGATTCATAGGTGAAAGCCTATGTTTTGTAGTCTATCAAAAGCCGGGGGGATGGGGTTGTGGCCTTGTAGCCAGACAAATCCTATATTGCCTTTTCTAGTAACAGAACACAAGTTCTGAACTATTCTGTCAGCACAAGGTTTTGTCAGATCTGCAACGTCAGGGCTTCTCTTGGCCTGCCTAGAGCTTTGTTCTGGTCTTTTTAGCTGTAACAGCAATTGTCTAACTAAGTGGTAGCTGTTATCTAACCAGTTTTAGTTTTAGCTTGCTTTTATATGATTGTATAATGTAGTGCCTATTTTGATAATAATTTTCATATATTTCTCTACCTAATAGTTAGAACTAACAAGTCGCTATTCCATGTAAAATGAACTGTATGAACCTAGGATAAAAATGCAGCATGGAGGAGAATAGACATGGGACAATAGCAGAGGTCTTAAAACTGTGGGCACAAGGTGGTACCAGGGCCAATGGAGCTACAACCAACAAACCCACCAATGGTCAGGTACAGGTCTCTAGAGGAATGCAGCCATGACATGGGTCAAGGTGGTTGTAGATGTTACAAAGAGACTAAAGAAAGAATATGTAAAGTATACCATACATAGCAAATCTGAATGTGACATGGAATTGCAGAAGAGTGTAGAACAAGCAAGGTGTGAGGTATGTTAGAAGTCCCAGCTGGATCCTGGACTAAAGAGGAATAAGCTCCCACTGTAAGCATTGATGCCTTCCTCTCGGAGAAAAGCTCAGGACATTGACAGCTTGCCATAACCCCCTCTCCCATCCCAGACTAAAGCCATCAGCCATAGGAGTCGGGGGGATCTGTGGTGAACATAACACCACAGAGAAGGGAGAGGTATTACAAAGTCTGTAAATGATTTTTAACTATTTTGAAACATTTTTGTTACAGTTTGCTGAATTTTCTTTTTTTTTTTAATGGTAATAAGTAGATCTGGACTAGTAACAGTGATTTTATTAGACTGTTAAGATGTCAGGTAGTCTAACAGTAAATTCTTAAATTCTTGACTTTCCATCCAGGTTTTGTTTCTGAGGCCCACATAACCCGCATGTGCTGTAGTACAGTGCTGTCCTTAGAAGAGGACAAATGACAGTATTCAGCCTATAGGGGTTATACGCGCTTCCCTTGGCCACATAATGGATGTAGAGATAAAAAGAGGAAAGCAAAAAATTAGGGCCATTTTTCTTCTCCCCCTTCCGTTTGTTTTTTGGTGGGTTTTTTTTTGCTATTAAGGAGAGCTTCTACCATAGTGTTTTACAGGAGGGAACAGAAGAGGTATGCCAGAAATCCTTTGTACTCTGTCCTTGCAAGGGATGAAGGTGAAGGTGATTTTTATAAACCAGGTGAAGAGATAAAAAATCCACATAAGGTTGAGTTTGCCTGCCAGGTTTGCAGGAGTGGGAGACGGAGACCATGCAGTCCTTGTATCTCTGACAGCTGCACTGCCAATATGAAGGTTGTGCCTCTGGGTCTCATCACCAAAGGCTACAGTGTGGTGAGGCAGTTGCTTGTTTACTTTCATAACATTACAGCTTGCAATCAAGAGTCACATTGTTTTGCTTGCTTGGCCCTGAGGGGACAAAATGAATGCATTTTTTCCTGTGTAGAGTCCACTGGCTTGTGCCTATTACATGCCTAGTGTTTACTAATAGCTCACCACGATTTTGACCTGAAATTTTCAATGCAGCATTCATCCCCGAAAAAAATTTGGCAATAAATAGAAACATATTACTCACCCAATCTTCTTCCCCTCACCCTATGTAACATAGCAATACTCTGTTCATTTCCATGCTCTTTGCAATATTTCCGCTGTTTTATCATTAGACTATGACCTGTATGAACCTTGGCTTCCTAAGTTGTCATAGCAGGAAAGTAGGAGGAGAGGGGTCTGGAAGTTTCCTTGAAGATCTCCATCTGAAGCCTGAGAGTAGCTGGCACTTTGCACAAGCCTCTTCTTTCGAATAAAGAAGGATATGCCATTGCTTGCTCAGCGAGGAGAGGTGCGAAAGGGCCATTTATTTTTTCTCGGTTCAGTTATCAGTCAGAGCATCCCATAGACTTTTCTTTCATCTCTGTCAGCTGGATTGGTTGTACCCCCTTGGGAACTCTCAGGGAGCAGATGCATAGCAGTGCCAGGTAGCAGGGAGACGGGCAGATCATTGCTGGGACCGGTTGCGCTAGATCTGTTCCAGTGCGAGCCACTCACGACATCAAGGAAATCCCTGCTGGCCAGTTAAGTTGAGACTGAAACTGCTCGGTTCCTCCTGCAGCTAAAAAGGACATAATTCAATGATTGCACTCCAGTGCGTGAATCAGCAGCTTGCTTGGACTTGGGCCTAGCAGGGGTGGTATACAAAAAGACCATGCAGCATATATTTTTGAAATATGTTTTTAATATTGGAATTCCCAAAATTCTTTCTGTGCATAGCTGTGAAACTCTATTCCACATAAAGAACCATTACTTTTAATTCTTGCTGACACATAAGCAACCAATTGGTTTTTTAGTAGCTCAACAGATTTCAATAGGAGTGTTGACTAAGGATGCTTTGAAAAGAAAAAAACAGAACAACACTAGCAGTTTTCTGGAGTAAAGTACAAATTTTCATCTGAATGAGGGAAATTTCTTTGGAAAAATTTTTCTTATATTAAAATTAATTATTTTAATAATTTAAAAATTCTTTTAATTAATATTAAAATCTTTTCTGCAAAACCCTGAGAAATTTGGGAGGGGAAAGGAGAAGTGATTTCTAGAATCTATTGTATTGATATCCCTTTATTAGAGTAGGCAAAATTTTCAGTCTTGTGGTTTCCCATCACAGGCAAAACTTGTGGTCTGTTTCCTTGTCTGCCCTCCATCCCATAGCATTTTTTCTGTAGCTCATCCAGTTTTCCTCTCCTGTGCTGTTGCATTGTTACCCTCTGCATTACACAACCTGGTGTTACAAAACTTGAGGTTTGCTTTTGTTTTATTCTTTCTCTTCAGTGTCTTCGTCCTTATCCACCAGTTAACTGTGGTAAGAGCCTGAGGAGAATGCTGCTCTGTTTTTTTGCTGTTGAAACTGTCCAGTTTCCTCAGTGCCTGTCAGTGCTTTGCATGGAGAGGCACCAAATGCAATGGAATTGGTTTCAAAGGGTGAAATTCAGCCACAAGCCATTCATGATAGTATCCCAAATATCAGGGAGGTCATACTTTTAATATTTGGTTTCCAGCCGAAGCCTTGCAAGACTGTCAGCTGTAAATAAAAAGGGGTCTTGACTATTTACTTGGTAGGTTGTGGAAATGAGACAGTGAAATTAGAACTCTGTACAATATTTTAAAACTGGTCGTTTAGCATAGAGCTAAACAGGGTACCCATGTCTCAAGCTCATGATTAATAAATTCAATCAGTTGCAGTTCTGGATCTTGAATATGTTACTTTTGGAACTATAGACTGCTGTATTTTCATTAAACTAATCATGTTACTAACCTCTGGAATTCAGAGTCTCTTATGTCTATGAACTGTTACTTTATTGCTGACCACACCTGACAGTTTATTGCTATAAATGCCCTTAAAGATAATGGAGTTTTAACCAGTTAGCAGTAAAAGAAATGACCAGTTGCCTTTTGCATTTGTTCAGAGAAGCTCACAAGGCAAATTAGTCTAAATGAAGATGACCTGCCTTCAGGTGGATGGGTAAAGGCCAGAACTAGTCATTTTCTTTTGCCCAAGATAATGCACAGCTATTTCATTTAGATTCACTTTAAAGTTTGAAGAAATTAAATGAGAGCTAGAACAATTAGCTTTTTTGAATTAATTGAAAGTTAGGAACAGGATCAGTCTTGTTAATTGCATGGATAAGTTCAGTGGTTTGGTGGTTGTTTTTTTTCAGAGACTGCTTGTTACTTTTTTTTAAGAATTTCCTACTGAATCTCGTCGTTGGATTCCTTCTTAATTTATTATGCACTGCTAATCCTTTTGCAAGAAAGAGAGGAGCATTATCAGCTATAGCAGGTTAAACTTTTTATTCATCTGGTTTTGCTGATGTGACACCACATTGTAGTGGGTATCATTCAAAGCAACACTGAGTAAGTGATATACTGAACATTTCTGCAAGGAATTCAATGCCTTGCCAAATGAAACAGGTCAACCGTGATGACACTTTCAGACCTGCAGGACAATAAAAGGTTTGTGGGTGTGAGAGAGTTCAAAATAAGGCTTGTGGTCATTCTGTTTGCCTTCCTGGATGTTAGCATGCATATATCTGCTATTTACAGAGTTATGGTTTGGGTTCTACTTAGACAACATCTGTGAAACTCTGGCCAACTGGCATCATGTAAATTTTGTTGCTAGCAGCTGTGGCACTGGGATTTCACTTGCCTCCCTGCAGTGAGAAGTTGTTATGAGGCCTCTGCCGTGCTGACATAACACTTGAACTCTCTCAAAGATATAAGTAGTGCAGATGCCTTATCAGTCTGCCTGTCTATAGATTTTATACTGCTGCTTATCACTCAGACATGGGATAATTTTCTGCATGAAGCTAGTAGCAAAGGAAGACATCTCTAACAGAATTCTTAAGATCTCCGCTATCACTTTCACCTGTTGATCAAACCCTGCTTTGCCACCAGGGATTCAGCAACACATTTTTAAGAGATTGGTAGTTTAGGAATCCAGATAGCTATTCATGTAGCTTTCTTCATAACAAGGTGGGGTTTGTACCAAAGATCATCATTTCAGATATGCTGTGAACTATATTAGTTAGGTATCATTGTTTGCCATAAAATGGTTTGCTAGGATGAGTGCAGAAATGTTGAAATGTGACCTCTGCTAGCAGAAAAAGGTCAGAACTCTCATCAGAGAAAATGTTTTTCTGGCTTAATACTCAAATGCTGCAAAATGGTTTTTTGTGATGGTGAACATGTGTGGATTTATTTTGTGTATCGGTGGCAGGTTTTTGTTCTTTTACTTGCTATCATTAGTGATATGTAATTAGTTTCTTTTCATTGAATCTGTGGAGACAAGTGAGAAGCACTATCACTGACAGGCCAATTTCTTTGAATGGCTGTAGCTTAAATAGAAACCAGGCATTTATGCTGCTAGGAAAGTTTATAATAAATGTTATTCTGTGGTGAGATCAAGATCCAGTAGACTGAGCTCCTGCTTCATCTGTTCAGCTCCTCTTTTCAGTGTTCTTGCAAAGTGGGAAGTTGTGCTGCTGATACAGGAGTGCTCTGGGAGACAGTCACCAGCCAAGTCTTGAAACGGATCACACATTTGCTTGTGATCAGCTACTAGGCAGTTTCTGAGTTACCAAGTGTCCTGGTTTCAGCTGGGAAAGAGTTAATTTTCTTTCTAGTAGCTGGTATAGTGTTATATTTTGGGTTCAGTATGAGAATAAGGTTGATAACACACTGATGTTTTCAGTTGTTGCTAAGTAGTGTTTAGACTAAGTCAAGGACTTTTCAGCTTCTCATGTCCAGCCAGCGAGAAGGCTGGAGAGGCACAAGAAGTTGGGAGGGGACATAGCCAGGACAGCTGACCCAAACTGGCCAAAGGGCTATTCCATACCATGGGACATCATGCCCAGTATATAAACCAGGGGGAGTTGGCCTGGGCAGATCACTGCTTGGGAATTGACTGGGCATCAGTCAGCGAGTGGCGAGCAATTGCATTGTGCATCACTTGTTTTGTATATTCCAACCCTTTTATTATTATTGTCATTTTATTATTATTATCATTATTAGTTTCTTCTTTTCTGTTCTATTAAACTGTTCTTATCTCAACCCACAAATTTTAATATTTTTTTTTCCGATTCCCCTATCCCACTGGGTGGGGGGAGAGGGAGCGAGCGGCTGCATGGTGCTTAGTTGCGGGCTGGGGTTAAACCATGACAACAAGTAAAAATCAAGTATGACTCAAACATGTTAGTCAGGGTTTGGGCATACAACATCATCAGTGTGACAACATGTGACTGTTCTGGTGGCTGTGGTGTTGGTGGCTCTTTGCCTCTCAGTTCATGGTGGGTGGGATAAAGGGTTCTTTGAAGGTGGGAAGCCAGAGCTAAGTGAGTGTCTTCCCTCTTGCCTAAGCTCTATTGTGTGTATGCACTTTTCCATAGATCAAGGGCAGCCTGATCCAAAGGATAACTTTCTCATTTGTAGGTCAAAACCAGTCTGTTCTGGCTCACTGAGACAGCAAACTGAGTGCCAGTTGTCTGGTACCTTCTAATTGTTGCAGATGTGGTGCTATTTTCTCAGTTTTACTACTTCTATGCAATAACACCAAGCAAACAGTCTGTGTTATGTTTGAATGCAAGGCAGATCAATCAAATCACAAGCAGGTCTTCATGCTACAATGTCATTTGTACTTTTCCTCACATAATTTGGCTTTTGGAATGGTTCATGCCACCACTCAGTGTTGCTGATTACTTTGAAAACACTAAAAATGTCTGTGCTTTAGCCAGGAAAACATTAAATAGCCATGACTGCCTTTTGCAGGAAAATCTTACCTTTGATTCCTTAGGCCCTTTTGTATGCATTGGTTAGGTTTATGTAGAAAAGAGCTTTGGGAAAGACATTTTAACCCTGTTGCAACCTGTTCAAAATTACATGCATGTTCATGCCAGCGTTGCACTGTGATAATAAGGTGCCTTTGGACATGCCAGGGGTGAAGTTGCATAGAGAGGATGCGAGGCTGTCACGTCTTGGTTTATGTTTGATCAGTGCTTGTGCAGAGTTGTGATGTGCATTCTGTCGTGGTTTCAGTAGGAAAACTCAGTTTGGTTTCAGCGGAAAGCTAAGGGAAACCTGCATTACTTAACTGTGCAGTGGGAACCGCATAGTTCTTCTGCAGGAATTAGCAAGTGCATTTGAAGTGTAGAGATTGTATAGTCAAGTGGATGGAGCACTTGACAGGAGCCTGAGAATAATATGTCTTTCTTCAGCCTAGACATTGAGTCATTGTGTGATGTCTGGCAAATTGCTTCAACTCTTTCTGGCTCTCCTTCCCCCACAGGAAATAGAGGACTCCGCTTTAGAATGAGATCTGTAAGAGCTAGTGTAATAAATAATGGTTATAATGATACAGTTCTCTGCAAAAGCTTGGATAATCATCTTCGGCAGTGGCATTAGTTTGAATTTGTTTTCTTAATTGAATGGAGGTTTGACATATACAATTTAGTGTTTCAGTTGGGCAAACTGATCCTTCATGGACTGGTGCAGAAGTTCTAGTGATTTTTTTTTTACTTGTAAACAGAATTCTTATTTTAATGGGAATAAAGATCTTTACAATTTGAAGCCAATTGCCAACAGAGGGTTGCAAATTGTTAATGCAAGGTTAAACTAATTTACAAATGGGGAGATACTTGCATTTAAGTATCTTATGTTGTTACAGAAGCAGCAGAGTTGTGTTCCTCCTCGTATAACATTGACATTTGATTTTAAAGCAGAATGTTAGCTGCTGCTGAAAAGATCATGAAGCTGTCTAGATGAAGAGGGACAGGAAATCCAATGCATTTTTTTGTGCTTGCATCACATCCTGGTACCAAATGATCAGTGATTGCCCTCCTCACCTCTGGTCTGAGCAGATCTGGGATTCTGCAGTGAAGTGATGTCCCACATGTGCCAGTGGCTATGCTGCTGTCTTAGCCTGCACAGCAGTTACTGCATTTCAGGCTGGCAGTCTCTGAGCTAATGGCAAAAGAAACATGCATTGGTATTGATTAAACGAAACACAGGTTGAAAACAATGATAAAGGGTGCCTGTTAGCTTTTCAGGATTGTTGATTTTAGTGTTTTCCACAGGTGCCCAGATACCCACTGTAGCAATATAAAAAGCCATAATGTTCATCTTCTCTTCTCAGCTGTGCAGGACATAGCTTAAAAAACATAAGGGTAACCACTGTCTCCTAAGGAATGGACCAGTAGTTAATGGGTTTGAGCACAGGTTACACAGAACAACGATTAGCTGTACTGTGTCTGCTGCAGGAGCTTGTATGATAAAGGCTCAGCAAATGCTAGTTTGTCCTAGATATGTCCTTTTTGCTGTTTGCCACGTGCTCACATAAAAGGCTTTATAACGTACCTGAATGGGCCCTTTAGAAATTCCTCTGCTGGTTAGTAACCTGTAAGAAAATACCTTTTTTTAGAACATTCTTCTTCCTTCACTCTTTGACTCTCATTCTTCTCTTTTCCCCTGGATGGATCCCTGCGGCAAGAAAGTCTCTTCAGCTTGAATTCTTCTTTCTTTGCTGTCCTTTTCAGTTAATTTTCAATTCACTTATGTATATTCTATGTCTCCGCTTGTTCTCCCAGGAGATGTCAGACAATAACCTCCTATGCTGTAGATCAGGGGATTTCTGAAAATGCGCGTGAGGTAAATTGAGCAACATGAGAACTAGCTAATGCTAATTAATTCAAAAATGTTGTATTATACAATTATATATATTGTTTAAAGATAATACCAGAGCTCCAGAATATTTATATTCCCTCTACAGTGGTCCCTAATTTGTTAGAATAGGTTTGACCAATTCTACTCTCATGCAGTGCTCACATACCAGGCCCTACAAGGTCACAGCAAATGGGATTTAAAAAGCCTCTTCTAGTTTTGCTAACATGAATTCCTTAACAATTGAGTCAAATTGATAAAAATAAAAATTGGAGAAGGCAATACCAGATGCTGATATTATAGCTATTATTTCCTGTTGCTTTGGTTAGAGGCTTTGCACTATGAAAATTTTTTCCATGCAGAGATCTTCATGGATTATAAAACAGGACTGTCATTAAACACTTGTTTTACATCTTACTATGATTTCCTGATTCTTTGAGAGCAAAAATAGGTTATCTCTGACTGCTCTGCTGACTGAAGCATCTAGGGATTGCTGTAATCTGTGTTTTGCTGTCTGCATCCCTAGAGGACTCATTACCAGCTGGAGAGAGACAAAAGGTGCTCCCACCAAGATGACACTTTTCTTCCCCTTTCCTCTTCTGTCGAGTGAGCTGGTGAAAAGACCTGCTATGACAAGCAGGCTAGCTGAGAGTTTTCCCACAATCTGGGAATTAGCTGGCCTGATAAAGCAACTATTTGGTCTCTTACTACTTACATCTGACATAAATGTGTCATCACATAGACGAGAAGCTGACATGCAAAATGCTTTCCTATGGGCAATGCAGTTTTTTAAACTGGTGGTGCACAATAAGCTTAAAAGAACAGACACAGTAATACGTATTTATGACATCAGGACTCCCCTCGCATTAAATTAGGCAATTTTATATGACTACTAAGAACCCTCAGCTTCTTTGCTAGTCTGTGGAGCCGCTTTCAGTCATCTGTTGAGACTGTTTCTTAAATTCTTGGGTTGCCTTGCAGCCCTCTGCTTTGGTTAGGAACACAGAGCAGTCACAGCAGTTGGAACTAAAGGCGGAACTTGAAGTTACAGGACAGCGTTGTGGAAAACTTTGGTTATTTCTAAGCTTGATCTGGCAAAGCATTCATGAAGGTGCTGAGGTATTAACATCTTTGCACTAAGCCATTTGAAAAACAGGATTTGCAAAAAAGGTGCTGACAGTGTATCTCCAGGATACAAAAAGAGTTTTGTGGAATAATGCTCTGTAAGCTGCTCTCTTTAACCTACTATTCTACCAGGCACCATGTGTTTGCCAAGTTAAAGAGAGAGGCACATGGAACAACAGCTGGCAGTGTGAAAAGTGTTGTTAAAAAATGAATGATTGGAAATTTTTTCCACAGCCCAAACGGGGTTGGATTACCTCATCTTTATTTTAAACAGTTACACTAACGTCTGAGATAAAACCCATTTTATCCCCTAAGTAAAGTTGAAGTATGTTTGGAAAACCAGGCATTTTGAAAATCCAGAATATTTGTATTTCAGAACTGGGATACAGCATAGGATGGGAATGTCTGAAGCGTGTCACAGGTAACATTTGCTGAGTATTTTGTTTGACCTGGAACTGCATTTTTCAATGGTTAATAGTTCAGAAGCCATTCTGACACAGGATGTGGCTTCACTGGTGTCACCATAGCTGTGCTGTGCCTAGAACCATATTACCAAAACCATCATATACATTGTGTATTTTACAGCTCTGGGTCAAATGGTGAATAGCTGAGATAACAAATAAATTAAGTAGTTCATCAGTGGGAAGACAAGAGCCTGCATCATGGTCCAGGTGGCAAGCACTGGCAGCTGATCCAGTGCTTCAGTCAGGCTTCGTAACCTCTGCTGAACTCAGTGCTTTGATAATAGTATTTCTTCCACCCTGCTGAAAGCTGGTGAGAAAGCACTGACCCCTTTGTGAACCTCACAGGCTCCATATGCCAAGGCCTGAACTGCCACCCAGATACCAGTGAGGTCAAAGAGCTGGAGGAAGATGATGTGCAAAGCATCCTCTGGAAAATACACCAGCTTTCACCTCCTTCCTCCACCCTGGCCCGGGCCTGTGGAGATGCTTATGATCAGGGCAGGGTTTCTGTGTGAATGTTGGAAGTGAGGTTGGGCCCACCTAAATTTGTGCTCTTGCTTGATGTGCTGACGTTAAACTTGATAGCAGAGGATTTCCATTCTCTTCTGTGTCTTATGCTCTGTACAAGAATGCACCTGGCAGTTCTGAGCTACATGCTGCTTTTCTAGCCCCCCTTCCCTGCTAGCTTATTCCTCTCTCTAAAATAATTTAAGCCAGACTTAGCTTCTTGATGTCTTACCTCATGCATGCAAAAAGCACACGCACTCTCAGTAAAAATTCGTGTTAGTCTTCTGTTCTCTCCTTTCCTACTTTTTGGGCTGTGAAGAGATTAAGTGTCTTAGCACAGAGCATTATAAGGTTATGTTAATTGGAATAGCCAGTAGCCTGAAGTAATAAGTAGGTAGGATTTTGTGGGTTAATGTACACATTTATAGCAGGCTACAAAGGCTCTGCAACAAGGGCCCAGTCCTTCATTGCATATTTGTTGTATTTGCTTATTAGGGGCTTTTTTGTGCATAAGACATGCTATCGTCTTGAGCAGGTCACACTTCATGCAGATAAACATTTTGATCATATGTACAATTAATGTACTGTAAGTGTGTCTTTCAAAGTACAAGTTCACACGTCAATTACCAAAAGACTCTTGATGTAAAACACGCTGTAAGCAGGACAGTGGGCTGAAAATGTGATTTTACAATGCTGGGGAAGAAACCTTTGCTTTGGAGTGCATTGTAATTAAGGAAAACAGTTGTATTCCTTACCACTCTTTGCTGTGTAGATGATGTATCTTGTAACCTGTGTCTGCCTCTTGCTTTTGTGCTGCCTTCTCAGGTTATTTTGTACGACCACAAGTTAGACTTGATGTTCTTTTTAGTCTGTATCTCTGGTCCAATATATCAGTGCTCCATGGTATGAACCTCATTGTGTTAAATATGGAGTTTGCAAAAAAGTGAAACATACTGAAATACCTTTGTCTTTTCTTCTTCAGGATAATAAAGTTTTGAACAGTGCCTGCCCGAGAAGTGTGATGAGAAATGGCTTTAGGAAACAATACCCAGAGAAGTTATTCCATCATCCCCTGCTTCATCTTTGTTGAGGTGAGTGCAGTGTTCAGTTGTCAAGCCTACACAGGAGGCAGCTCTGCCCCGCAGGAATTAAGTAAGTCATTTGTTGGCCACTTTGTTTGTAAAGAAGAATGCTTTCTTCCTTGGTAACATGAATATCCATCTTCATACTCAGTGCCATCAAAACCCCCTGAAAACAGCCCTGCATGAGTTAGCTAGATCTTAGGTACAAGCATGCAAGAACAAGTAGATGCTGTGTTTTCAAGACTTGCCTCTACCAGATTTGCCAGCTAGTCCTGTGGTATTTGGTAGATTATGGGCAGTAGTTGCAGGTGTAGGTCAGCAGCAGGTCATTGCTCATCTTCCCATTTTTCCTCAGACTTGTATCCATCTTGCTGTTGCACAAGGACTAGACCTTGTTTAAGGAAATGTCTGCTCTCACAGTCTAATGGTTCATAGACTTAAGAAGCAACACTCAGCTCTGGTTTCAGTTCAGGTGGAACATAAAATTTAGATGAGGCCTGCATATCCTTTAGGTATGAAGAAGCTTGGCTAGCACAAGGGCTGTGAGTTGACTAGCAATGAAGTTATAGGAGTGGTTGTTCCCACAGTGGAGTATGGCTCCATATCTTTGTTCAGGGTAGTTTATTTTGGTTTTTTGTTTTTTAAATTGGCTTATTATTTTACTCTGTACAAATTGCTTTTTTTGTGGTGCTTCTTTTACTTACCCTAATACTGCTAGACTGACCAAAATCATTATCCAAATCAATGAATGTTCTGCTGGTGCTTATAAGGCTGGGATGGTTTTCCAGGCAAGGGGGGCAACTCCAGGTTTCCAAGGAGGATGAAAGCTTCCATCAAATTCAGATGGTGAAAAGGAGATAACTGCCTGTGACTGACCATCTTCAGAGCCACCTGTCTGATGTAGGTTGGATACAGTACTCACTCTTTGGCCCAAATTATGAGGCAACTTGTGCACTTCCACAAGAGAAGCACTAAGAACAGTCAAAAGAGTAATTGTAATTCTGGGTGTTGCGTAAGACTTAGGCCATTTTCACTGAAATCTTGGAAAGGTTTCAATGTGCTGCAGCAGCATGTGTAATGGGCACTGTGAATGGTTGCTTTCCAGAGCTCCCGAGCACTGACCTTTCCCCAGGGACATGGGAAAAGCATGCAGTGGTATCCAGGACCTCTCTAACCCTTATTCACCTGGAGTCCCCTCTTCAAAGCATCTTCTCTAGCCAGGAGATACAGTTCCTTTATATGCACTCTCTGCTTTCTGTCCTACCAGCTTAGCTCTCAAAACACAGTCAGTTGATCACTGGGTGCTTAATCTAATGTAAGTGGAAGTTGTCCTTTTGACTTGAATGGGCCTTCCTTGCAGGAGGAATCTGACTGGTTGGAAGATGAGGACAGAGGTAAAGCATAATAAAACCACTAGTAAAGCTTGGCATAGGGGCTTCCCAGCTGCAGCTATGGCAGACACCAGTGTGAGAAGGTGGCTGAGCCTTGCAGTGCTTCACAGGGATTTGTCACCGACATAATGTCCAGCTTTCTGGGGAATCTCTGCTCCCTGGGGAAACTGAGGGGCTGTTCTTACTGAGACAATGGGTCACTGCTTTATTCCATCAGCTAGACAAAGAAAGGTTAAAAATGGGGAAAAACAGCAATAAGCTGAGAAGAAACCCAATAAACACCGTCAGGAATGAGATGTCTCAAATTTATTGCTTAAACAAGCAGCTGTGAAGACTTTTAGTCCTCTAAATGTATGAATGATGAGCCTGGTTCACAGCTTATGACAGAGATATAAATTGTCCTTCCTGCAGACAAGACTGACATGAATATAAGAATAAATCTTTTTAACGGAGGAAGAGAAAAGAGTTTTTTGCCCTGTAAGTGTACTTTCCTTGTCCTTTCATATACTTGCCTTGCTGATTAAAACACAATTTTAAATTAAAAATCAGTCAAAAGCAGAGAGGTAGTGTCTGAAAAGATGTTCTCTCTGCTACACTTGATGAAAACATGTATTTCTTCCCCTCTTTGTCCCCACTGTAGATTTTTAATGTGGCACTAGTGGAACTGCAAATTCATAGACTTATGTCAGGCATTGTAGCATTAAACAACAGGAAATCTAATTTCCTGCTGGGAATGCAGAGATGATTGATAGTAGCCATTCGGTCTAAAAAGTCCCTGTAAATCTTGAGGCACACTGAAGGTGTTTTTCTTTTCCTACTGCCATGCTTCTGAGACTAAGGGAAGTGCTTTTTAGATTAACGACCCCAGACACCAAGCCCTGTGCTGGATTGCCTGGGTTAGGGTGGGCCCTATTTTTGTAGCTTTGAAGCAACCATGAGAATTGATTAGCTGTGAGACACCTTGCTGCAGTTGGTAAAGGTGCATGCAGGACAGCTAAAACTGTTGCATGCTTTCCTGATAAGATTTTGCTATGCAAAAACAATCTAGCAGCAGACATGTTAGATGATCATGAGTAGGAAAAGAGGTGGTCAGTAAATATTATCATAGGCCTGTTCCCCAGAATGTGCTGCCTCCCCCACTGTCGTCCATGGAATGTGGTCCTGTGATTAAAAGTTTTGAGATATTTGCTCTTAAGAAAAAAATGCTGAGCCTTGACTTTCATGTCAGATGCCCTTCCAGTAGATATTTGCTCACTGCCCAGTATGCAGTGTGCATTCAAAGAAGTGATGGCAGTGGTGGAAACAAGGTGTCACAAACAGTTTGGACATTTTAAATACCATTATGCTTCAGTCTGTGCAAATGTGACAGTTATAATTTCAGCAGTTATTGGCATTACCATTTTTTTCCATTTCATTTTCCTTCCACTGAACTAACTTGTAGCAGTTAGTTATTATGAAACCTGACCTGAAGATGAATGGCTTATTATAAAAACTTAAAACCTGTGCCTGAGTCTACAAATTCCTTTTTATGTTCAAAATATGAACTTTTTAATAATACAGAGATAGCACATGGTGTCTAATCTGTAATGACAGAAATGTTAAATCAACATTTTCAGTCCCTAATTAGAAACACAATGTCACATTATGAGTAGATTTAAAGGCTAAATAGGGAATCATTAAACTAATTTTTAGCCACTTATCAAATCTGAGTCCCTCTCCCAAATAATGCAGGCAGCCTTCTAGATGGTTCTTTATTGTATTATAAGAGGTATCATTACAGTCTGGCATTTGTCACCAAATGTCTATGAAGATTTGGTATATTACATTTTGTTAAACACAGAAGCAATTAATTAGGATGTACAGGAGACTAACATTCTCCTTTCCCTGCCTCCCTTTGCAGCATCGCTTGCAGCCAGCATCAGTGAAAGGAGCCTTTAGGAGGCTGTTGCCTGGCCTTGGTTTACATGTAAGAGGTTGCAACAAGATGAGACCAATTTTATTCCTCATTCAGCTGACATGTGCCGCTGCTTTGAGCAGTGTATGGACTGTTGAGAACCTGGTCCAGGAGGACTGATGCTGTTAGCTGCTGACAATTGTTAAATAGAAGTGCAAAGAGCAGGATGCCCTACTCCAGTAGCTTCCAGAGCTGTTTGGAGACAGTGATTGACCCACAACATGCAGCAAAGGCTGTAGAGCTCCTAGTTGTTGCTATGCCCTGGATTTTTCCCAGCAAATGCAAATAGTGCACAGCAGCCTGTTTGGGGATTTTTTGATGGACAGGACTGGTCACTAAAGTGGTCTTACGGATTGTAGGCAAGCATGAGAGAAAGTGGGAGAAGCAGCATCTGGGATGACAGGAAAAAAATTTATCACATATTCTTCCTTTTTCTTGTACTTTTGACTTATGGTGGCATGTGTTGCCAAAACAGTTTGTGGAGCATCTCCTCTCTCCTTCACCTGCTGGGACATGCATGACAGAGTGCTGTCAGAAACATCTTTAATGATGCTTCAGCACAGCTGTCTCATTATTTTGCAACCCCACTCTGCAAGGTTTGATCCAAGGAGTGCTATGTTACATCCTTCCATGTAACATCCACATGTGTACTGGTTGAAGGTGAGGAAAAGTAAAATCACAACTGGCAAAGGTGTGTTTTGTACACAGTGGCCCAATTTTCTGCAGGCAGTTGTCAGAACAACTAAGCTCCCTCAGATCTAGGCAACGTCAGGTGTAGAAGTGGGTGAAGTGCAACGCCTGGTGAATCCCAGTTCTCTTCCTAGGAGACTGGTGAGCTACCCTGACGTCTTGATCTAGCAGTGCTGTCCACATGCTGTGGTCTTTCTGTCTTTCTTCATCCCATTCTGAGTGTTAGCTTTCTAGGATGAAACTTATGCTAGGGTGGTGTAGAAGAGACGAGAACAGTGTGGTTTTGAATTTGGTGGGTCAAAGTGATTATACTTGCTTTTGCAGCGTATTTGACATTTATCATTAGTGACAGGAAGTGTAATGCTATGTGATAATTGCATTTTCTAATAGATGCTCAAAGCATAGTTGCATACTATGAGTAAACAGCATCCCCACAACTATCTGTGACTTCAGGGGGAAGGCATGCGAACAACCTTTGAGCCATTGTGTCTGTTCGAATGGTGGTTTTTAAAGAAGCAACAAGCAAGCAACACTTCCTCTTTTTCCTGCAAAGAAAACCCTCTCGTCTCTTCTGAGTCAACAGCAGTTAGGACTATAATGGCTCTCTAGAAAATAAAAAGAGAAATTTATTCTGGAATTTCTGCTGATGCAGCGCTTTCTACTTCCTTTTTCCTCCTCCTCCTCACGCTGCAGGTCCTGGTTTGAGGGCTTGAGTTGTTTCAGGGTGTGAGTTGCCTAAGGATTTATTTTCAAGTACAGATACTTCTAAAGGAGTCAGGCACATCTGAGGTGTGTCTTTGCACAGGAAAACACTGCAGTTTTCTGGCACCAGATTTAATTAAGTTGTCTTAAACTGATCAAAGAGTTACTGAATACCAAGTGACTTTAATATGACTGATGTATGTGCCACATTGTGCTTTATTGTGGATTATTGTAATCCTGACATTGACAAGGTAGTAGGGGCAGACTCAAATAAGCAACACCATTAAAACTTAGAACATTGGACATCTTTCAAATTCTGTAATCTAAAGATCCTACTTTTTCACGCTAAATCCATTATTCTGCCCTCAGGAAAGCTTTTGCAGGCAGAGTGGAAACTGTTTCTTCTTGACAACTCGATATATAGTGCATTGCAAAGAACTGAAGATTTTGTAAGAAAAATCTCTTCCCCCCCGCCATGAATAAAATGAAAAATGATGCAAAACACAAAGCTCTAGTCTTATGTCTGTTCTGATGCAAACTTTGATTTGCAGTGTAGGTGTGCTACAGCCTCACAGGATCTCTGTTTCTACAATCAGTGGGGTAAATTTTCCATTACTTTTTGCTATTTTAGACTGTAATTTAGATTGAATCATCTTCAAATACCAGTTCAAACATAATTTTAAAAAAAGTTTCAACTTACAGAAGCACAGAAGTAAAGCATTCTTCTTTGTCCGCCTGCCTGCATTTTCCTGCCAGTATTTCACGTAGTCAAGCGAACAGCTGAACTACTCTTTACCAGGAAAATTTCTGCAATACTGAAATCATTTTTGTAAGTGAGACAAGTGCCTCTTGAACTCCTGTTTGTCATCAGCATTACAGCAGGCTTTAGGGACCTATGAAAAATAAGTGAATTTAGAACAGTCATGACATACATGGCACTTTTTTAATTCTAATTTTTTGTCTAGGTGTTCTGAAAACTCAACAGATTTTGCACATTTGGGTGTACTGGCTGGTGCCCAGTGTTTGGGGAGTGTGAAATGTCTTTTTCTGTGTGCTGTGGTTCTCAAAGCAACATTTGTAAGAGGCATTCAATGTATTGGGAGTGACTTTCTTTTTGTGTTTCTTTAAAGAATAGTCACATCTCTCCTAAGAAAAACTTGCTGATTGCATTAGAGCTTTAATGATGTGATTAAAATTGCGTAAAGGACATAGGGTCATAGGATCACAGTTTTGGATATTCAAAATAGAGGTTTTAATTTTGGCAGGGTAATGTCCGGTTCTCCTAGAAAATGCCAAAAAATTCCAGGCAGATTTTAATATAAACATTAACTAAAAGTCATCCCAAGTTGAACTGTCTTCCGGATAGTTGAAAAGTTCAGTAGCTTTGTTCCGTAGCAGTATCCAGTATACACCATGTGGGGCTTTTTGATTTTGTTTCCTGCTGAGGCAGAAAAGGATTTTCCAGCGGTTTGTGTGTGCCAGCTCAATCCTTTCCCTTGCTGTAGGTGTCTTGCACATAGCTATTTAAAGCTCTGTGCCTTGTTTCTCTGTCTGTGCCGTGCAAGCAGTAGTGCTATGCTGCTCCACTGGGATGCTGTGAGGACAGAATGCCCTGAGGGACATGTCATGTGCTGGTGTTGTGTAAACTGCCTGTCATTAGATCCTCTAGTTAGACCGACTGTGTGAATTGGTGGTGACAGATGCTGTGCAAATTCGGAGGAGCTCGTCTTGTAGCAGGGTGATGTTTCTGCATAATCCCCATGCTTCAGTCACTTCTGTTTCTTGGGATTCATTGTTTCTTATTTTATTCACTCAGCATATGCATCCGTTTCTCTTGTTGCTCTTTCTAAATGTCTCTTTATGTTCCCCATTTGCCAGTCATTCCTATTGTTTGCTTTCTTTGTCTCTCCACCACTTACCCCCTTTGTTCCAGATGACTGGATAACTCCATGTTGTGAAATTGGCTTAATCTCAGTGAATAGGTGTCTCCTGAACGTTGGATTAGTTTTGCTGAATTGCTAGGCAGTTTTTGTATTACCTTACTATAAACTGAAACTTAATTTTTTGAAACGATAGTCCTTCTAGGTGCTTCAAAATTAGGCGAAGAGCACAGAAAATTTGTGACCAAAATGGGCACTGTGGAAAAAAGCAGATTATTATTTGATTCTCTTTAGCTTCCTGAGGACATCTTAAAATTAACGTTAAGGGACTGTCCAACAGGGATTAGCTGCTTTACTGCATTTTTCTTTAAAAATATAAATGAAAGAAGGATTGTATTTGTTATTAAAGGACAGAGCCAATTCGATATAGAATTCATATATTTATTGAGAATAGCAAGCAAGCAGCGCTGGGCGGCCGGGGAGTCAGCGCTCCACCTGCGGCTCGCGACTTCCTGTTATAGTTACATTCCTTTTATACAGTTCATGTACCCCTTTCTTGTGAGTCTCCGCCTTGTCCCGCTTCCTCTTTCTTCACTCGTGTAGGTTTGTTGCTGGGCAGATTCGGTCGATCTTCTCAAGGGGGAATGTCTTGTGATATATAGAAGTGTAGTGGTGACAGAGTTAACCTCCTTATCTGGTAAATTATAGCCGTTGCCCTTTTCCCGTGACCTTTATGCAATATTTAAGTAAGCCTTGCTCTTTTACATAAAGCGTTTGTTCAATCACTATATGTCCCTTCCCCCTTCCCGACTGGTATGTAAGCCTTATTGTCTTCTTTTAATTTTTAACACGAATTACACAATGTCGGGGAACGATTTGGTTCCCTGTCGATTACATATTGTTGCTTGCAGACACATGAAGCCTATTTTGTATCCTCCCTCTTTATCCTGAAAATTTCCCATCACAAATAATCCCTTTGACAGCCCGAATAACAGCACCAATGAATTTGGTGCAATTTTCAAGGAAGAGATTAAAAATACCAAAAATTCTTTGTCTTTATGAATAATACAAAAATGCATTTGGTAGTAGAGAAAAATGTTGTGAACATACTGCTTTTTCTGTTTCACTGTGCCCTGAAACTAGCAAACACTTTTGAGATTTACTGCAATTTATAATATGTTGGTCTATATAACCAGGTTCCTAAGAGAAGGAATTGTGGGGTTTTTTAATTACACAGCAGTTACGGAGATTGAATTTGCTTTATGTAGAAATGCATTTTGCCAATTTGTGAGTTAAAAAACCCCATAGCTTTAGCAGAAAAACTAGTAATGAGAATTGATTGTGTAGAGATTTTAAGAAAACTGGTTATAAAACCAGGCACCATTCATGCAAGTTTTCTGTATTATATGTGCAGAACTCTACAAGCCATGTTTGAAGCCTTCTAAGATGGAAGGTATTTCCAGCAACAACAGGGTAACTTTAATTAGGCTTAAAAAAGATGGCAGTGTGAAAATACATGACGCAATATGTAACATGGGCAGCTATCTCCTGTGGGAACAGAGTGATATAATCAGTGAAAACTACTGCTGAATTTTTCTCTCCTTTCTTTTCAGAAGTATACTTAGATTTTTATTTTTCTTGCAGATTGTGGTAGAGCAGTTGATGTGTTACTTTTTTTTTGTTTATTTGCATACTTCAAAGACCTGAAGGGTTTTCATGTTTTCTCTTCCAAGCACACAATGTTGAGCTGTTTATTTGCTCAGATACATGAAAATTTGGAGACCATTGCAGGTGCAGTGCATTATCATATTATTGATTCCTCTGTGACACAGTTGCACCATTTCCTCTGGTCAACATCTGAGAACATACATTTTTTCCTTGGTCTGTAGGAATATCCCTCGGTTTATTTAGCATGATACTTAATTTGCATAAGTTACATAAAGTTTTAAAAAGGGTGAAAAGGAATTAATAGGGACTCACAAATCCATACTAAGTAACCCTAAATACAACAATCAAGCCTTCCCAGAACTCATCGGTAGGAAAGATCTGAGAAACGTCAGACCAAAGTAAGATGCTTAAAGCTATTTTGCAATATCAAACCCATTCAAACTTTTTGACAATGGTTTTGACATTAGGAGAATTTTCAAAAATGAAATAGGTCTCTTTAAGCATCATGTCCAATTTTATCAGGCTTGCAAAGAACTTGATTTATGGCTCCTGACCAGCCAACCCAGACATTGAAAAGGAGGGGTTTGTTTTAGCAATGTTAGAAGGGTGAAGTCATAAAGATCAGTCTTACAGCAAACAGATTCGTACAAGCAATTTAGCTTTGAAAGAATATTGTCTTTTTCTGCGCTCTAGAAATTCCAACAGAGTTTAAAGACCAGCTTTAGGAATCAGTCTGCCAAGTCTTGTCCTTCCTCTACAAACCTAAGGTATTGCACCAACCTGGAATTTCCCCAAGCTGTTGACAGAACATTTTGGTGCCTTTGTGTGGGAAGCAAATAGTTTTTAAATTGTGGTTATCCTCTCCCTCCAAAGCACAAATGGATAATCCAGTTACCAGCACCTGAGTAACACAAAATAAATAAAGCTATGTCAGGACCCACGCAGAAGAGGGTGAGCGACTCAGATTCACAAATCCCCAGCAGCATGGACTAATGTGAGACAACTGTCAAGGTCCGTATACAAACATTTATTAGATTCGCACAGTGATTAATATATGTCTTAAACTAGGTTTTCTGATAATTGGTTAGGTATATGACAAATTACGGCAAGTGGTAAGGTACGCCTTGCGTTACTTAACAACTCTTAAGAGGGGAGAGAGAGAGAGAGAGAGATCACCAGTCCTGGTTCCAGCGTTGGTCCAGCCAACGGGGGGGATTCGTAACATCGCTCTTCTGTGGAATTCCACACACTTTCCTTCTTCTTTCTTCCCTTCTTTTTTTTTCTCCTTATCTTAGCGGCACCTATCTTCCCCCGTTATGGTCGCTGCATCAGTACGACCAGCTCTCCTGCTACAGTGGCAGTTTCGTCTCAGGTTCTCCCCCCTTTCCCCAGGTGAAGTGTAGTGTGATTGGGTTGAGAGGGGAATGCTGTAGTCACGTATGTTTAGCAAGTTCTCTGTAATCTTCATTAGCATATGCAGGGGTGTCAACTTTAATATGCATTTCGCGGATAATGAGGCAAAGGTGACTCCTCGGACATGATGGTCCCGAAAACAGAGGGTTAACAAGCTTCACAACTTGCACCAGGGCAGAACCATCCTGTCTCCACAGGGCTTCCTCCCCCAGCCCCATCCTTTGCTATTCCTCCCACATGGGTCAAGTGTCAGCCTTATCAGTTCATTGAGCACCAGGCCTGCGTTATTCAGTGAGCCTCTGCCCGTCCCCCGTCCATCGTGTCGTGTCCCGTCCCCCCCCCCGTCCCCCCCGCATCTTTACCGACTTTTTTCTCTCGCCATTGTACGTGCTTCCCTCAGGCTGCTTCTCTCAATCTTTGTTTCGGGAGTTAAAAGCCGTCTCTTTCAAGCTATTATGAATACAGCAGAACGTGGCAACAAATAAAATAAAATACAGCTTTCTGGAGAAATTATACTGTATGTTTCCATATTTCTAACTCACTTGGCTCATGCACCTCAGGTTTCATGATTTATTTCGTGATTTCTGGGGCAGTCTGAAGGAGCCCTGCAACTTCCCCTGAGTCCATCGCCTCATCCCAGCATTTTAGCAGTAAAAATTTTTTCTCTGATATTTCCTTATAGTCATACTGCACTTCAGTGGTGTATTTCACCAGGAATTTCTGTGAGGTGTTGGATATAGTACAAGTAGTTCTCAGATCACATTCCTAAAGTCAGATCATATACTCTCTTACACAGATAATGTTGTATCTGTCATATATTTGTTCACAGCTGTGAACTCAGTGGGACTGTTGAAGAGACTGTATGAAAATTAATCATATGCAGATGTGTTTGCAGGAAATATGTGAGAGAGTGCTATTGCTGGGAATCAATGTTTTGAAAGTTGTTATATCTTGTGCACATGATGCTAAATGGGCACTCAAGTCTTAACACACATTAATTCATTACTCAAGATGAAGATTGCTTACAACAATGATTAAGAGATTGACCCTCAGTTTCAGAGTTATGAGTCTTCATGGATTATCTTTCAGCTTGATGCCATGCCTAAAATCATACTTCTGATTCAGAAGTTTGGGCTTTGTAAGATTTAGTATATCTGTATAAATATACAATGATAAATTGTGTTAGCTATTCCAGGAACACACAAGTTTTAAGTTAAAGAGTCAGGAATAAAGATGCATCTTCGTCTTGGAACAGAGTGATTTAATGGTCAAGATTTCTATTGCAGATAGATTTTTAGAAATGGTTGTTAGATGAATGATTAATCAATATTTTACTAAGCACATAGTCGATTTTTAAGGAGTTGTACACAGTTCAAGAAACCAAATGGCCGTTCATAATGGTCTGTAACTCTTACTTTTGGGTGATGTGTTTACAGCACCCACTGGGATTAAGATCTGCATCAGACTAGACATACCTGTGGCTAGCTGTGGTCTCTAGCGGCCTTGCAGCAGAGAGTCTGCATGTTTGCAGAGGGTCGGTGCAAAAAGCCAGGCTGTTTTGCCCAGAAGTTTTAAACATTCTCCAAAATCTTGCTATACACTTCTTTCTCATGTCACTTACTTTACGACCTG
Organism: Aquila chrysaetos chrysaetos; assembly: GCF_900496995.4. Classification (NCBI taxonomy): domain Eukaryota; kingdom Metazoa; phylum Chordata; class Aves; order Accipitriformes; family Accipitridae; genus Aquila; species Aquila chrysaetos. The sequence goes on along the minus strand of NC_044030.1, from coordinate 9,951,346 downwards.
ATCATATAAGCAGATGAATGGGAGAACCCATGTAATAGGACACGTGAGGGATAGGCTTTTACGAGTTTAAAATAAGTTTGAATCATTTATTAACTTCTTATAATTCTACAGCATTATTAATTTCTTATGATTCTACAGTAATTATTGATGTAGTCTACCAAAAATATGCTGCAATAAGATTAAAGCAGTTTGGAAATAATGATGCAATTATTACTGGAGTTACTGTCAGTTTTGTTACGACTTCAGTAGAGTGAATTCTATAATTTAAAGGATAGCTACAGTTGGTCATGTAATTGCTGAATTATCCCTGTGTTTCCTTCTCCCAGCTATTAAATTCTGCATGTCTATCCTAAAAATCAATAGTCTATTGTTCATCATGACTTAATGGCTTATTTCTGGAGTGTAGACTTTGCATACCTGGAAGGAGCTATAATAATAATAATAAATCAATAGTTGTTATATACGTTATGAAAACACAGAAATTTAGTGTGTGATTATTTTGTGCAGATGTACAACATTATTGAATTAATACTGCTTTTATTTAGTTTAAACCATGTATAACAGTCTATTTGATTTTTCAAGACTGAGTTTTGCATGCTTCATGGAGTGAATGAGGTTTGGCCTTTAAATCTCTCAAAATAGCTTGTGATACTTTGTTTTTTGTAGTGGAACTATTGATCGAATTTCCATTTGATTTATTGTAGTTGTTAATCAACACTGCATTTTTGATAAAATTATAGCAAAATATGTGTAAATGTACTTCATAAATGTAATCTAGTTTCATTGCCTGACTAATATGAGATGCCAGTTATAATGGAGTCAATTAACCTTTCAAATAGATTGGATAGCAGATTACACTTTTATTAGTTTTATAGTTGTGCTAATCTTTGACTTGGAGCTGGTTAAATCAGTAGTCATCAGGGATCTTTATGATCTTATTTAAACCAGCCAAAACAAAAATCAGTGCAGCTCTGTTATGGTGGTAGGAAACATACTGAAACTCTCTAACTAATGAAATTGTGGGAACAGAATGCTTTATACACTGTTGGTTTCATACCAGCATTGGTTTACCATGATGAGTTTCAGGCTTTTCATTCTTATTGAAAATGTCATTCTGTAGAATGAAAGGAGTAAAACAGTTTGGGACTTTGAAAAAACTTGGGGCAGATGTGATTTGAACAAGAAAGGCAGCCAGGGTCATCCAAGTGAGTAAGAGACTTAAGTCTATACTTCTTTGAGTTAAAAGAAAGGTCATAGACTTACAGAATAATTTAGGTGGGAAGGGATCTCTGAAGGTCTCTAGGTACAGCATGGCACAGAACAGTGGCAGCTGCATTAAGTTCCTCTGGGCCTTGTCCAGTTGAGTTTTCCTGTTACCTTACTAGGTGACCTGTTTAGTTTTTGAGTATCCTCATAGGAAGAACACTTGTCCTAATATTCTTTCTGATGAAGTGATGTAACCTGATGTGAAGGAGAAAAAATCTAGGCCCAATGGCAGTGAAAAGAGAAGGTAGGATGCAACAAAAAAAGAAGATGGGTAATGGAAAGCAGTAAAGGAATGAATCATGTAAAAGAAACTCCTGAATTTTAGAGCTATGTGCAGCTGGAACCTTAAGACCAATTTTGTCTGCCCAGCCCCTTTTCTTGCAATAATTTCACCAAGGTATTTGCATGCCCATTATGAAAATGTGTGTTGATTACCAATAGTCAGTGAGTTGATTTGCCATAACAAATAGCAGGTGAGTATTTCTACGGTTTTGACAGGTCTAATGTTGAAAAGAATGGTATCTTTAAGTGAAAGGGACAAAAATGAGCACCAGAAGCTAAGGATTTTGTGAAAGTTTTCAAACCCCAAGTTTTCCCTTCTTCCCTACCCTGCATTCACAATTGTGTAGCAAGACAATTACAGATTCTGAAATATGAAGTCATTATGAGGTCAAAATGAGGTCATTATTAATTTTTTAATATGACTGCCTACCAGTGATGAAGAGTTGTACAAAAGGATTGGCTCAGACACAACATGAGACTTGCAAGCAGCAGATGAGATTCAAAGCGATAAGGTGATTGTTTTTTTAAAAGCCTCCTGTTCAGTTGGGAAAATGTTGGAGGCAAATAAAATGGATTTTATAATGCATTATACATAGTAATAAGACTGTGTCCATTTAGGTGAAGTAAAATGTCTTTGATAGTTTTCTACTTAATTTAAAACATTGTCTCTATTTGATTCTTACAGTTGGTCTAGGAGTCCTGCAATCTTGATATCAAAAGATAGTTTATTTTGGCAGCAACTACTGCATTCATCAATGTCTAATGACTGCAAACCTGCACTACTCTATTAAATAACATTGGTCTGAACACGCAGGCAAGTTTTATGAATTTTAATGAATGCTTTTCTATTAATGACAAAGATTCAGAGCTCCAGCTGCCTCCAAGGTTGTCAACTTAGAGAAAGCCTTTATGCCTGGAAGAAATAGGCAACAAAACAAGCATCTAAGAAGGTGATAATGTCAGTGTTGTTAGAGTAAGACTAGATCTGATTTTCTGTCTTCTACAGATGGTTTTGGAATGATGAATTCTGGACTGCCTTGGTACCAAGGGACTTGGTGACTTTTACTGGACACAGCAGTGCAGCGCAAGGGTATTGGAACACAAAATACCTAAATACAGAACACGTCAGGAAGTTTCCATCAGAAAACATTATTTGGAACTGAGTTTTTAATGTACTTTTTAATTTGGTGTATTCACTGAAACTCTGGTAGTAGATACCATTTTGTCCCACTAGCTCACTTATGAGGCAACTAAAGATCCTGGATTTCTAAGATTCACTGCTGTGGCACAGCTTGATACAAAACACATAAATTTATCCAAGTCTGTGCCTGCCAAGGCATTGTCACCTTTAAGACTTCTCCAAGATGTCGAAGACTAACAGGAAGGTTAGGGAGCTGCAGTTTGCGTTTGTGTCGCATGGCTCCTGCTTCTAGGAGAGGACCCCTCTGCAAGTCTAGAGACTTGGTTTCTTGACATTATTAGGAAAAGCAAACTGGGCAGGTAGGCTTGCAGGGTCTGTGGCTTTGAGAGATTTTATGGTCTGAGGCAGATCAACTGCTTAGAGATACCAACAAAGAGTCTTGTAGGCCCTTCAGTCAGAGAAAGATCCGGAAGACATAGCATTTCAGAAGAACCGTGTAGCCTGGAAGCTTCAAAGTTGAAAGGTATCTCCCAGTAAAATATTTTTTTGTTTTGAAATTAAATTTGCAGATTTTGCTTTTCAGCATGCTCTGCTCCAATAGGATTTGAGTTAGGATGTAGAGTGGCATCAGCAAGCAGATCTATCTGAAGCTGTGAGGCACCAGCAGTGCAAAAAGACGTGCTGCACTGTAAAGCAAAGGCAGGACAACAGGGAGCCACTGTGCCTCTGTACGTGTGCTGAGGGGATGGGGTACCTGCAAGACCTTCAACACATGGGTCCTGCAGTGCTTTCCCTATGGTATTTTCACTTGTCTGCTGTCCTTATGTGAAAATCAAACAGACAGCAAGGCTGATCACATGCCTGTGCTGATCATTGTCTTGTAACCTTCTCTGCACTTCTCTGTTAATGCTAATTACTCTGTGATTTGTTTGTGTAGTGCCACTGGAGAGCTTACTGTCTAAAGACATCAAAGTGCTTCACAGCTATTAAGAGGATACTGAGCTGATTTAGAAAAGAGGAAAAGAGCTGCATTGTCCCCAACCCAAGCAACCCTTGGACCCAGGAGGATGACATCTTTCACCAATAGAATATAAGGCAGTTGTGAGCCAGACCAAAAGCCTGTCTTGGCAGCAGGGCTCTGAACATCTGTGGTAAGCAGGAGATAGCTAGGAAAGGGTATAAATTAGGACTATTGTATAGTGACTATCTCTGACATGGTGTTGGTACTTCCCCTGGTCAAACGGAGTGTCGCTGTATTTAATAGCTTGTGATAGACTTTTCTTCCAGGTTCTTTTTACAGTTGCTTTTTGAGCCCTTGTAAATTGCTAGCACCCATAATTCCTATGTCAGGGAGTTTTACAGGTTACCTATGCTATCTATATTTTTTTTATGTGACCCAATAGCTTCACTTAGTGTCCTACATCTAACACTTGAAAAGACTGCAATCTTTCCCTGTTTCCCTGTGCCTCTATACCAGACACAGCCGTTTGCACAGCAGTTGCTGGGCTCTGCTTTGAGACTTTCTTGATCTTCTGGGAAATTCTTCTGGGATGATCAGTGGAGTCCCGGGAACCCTTAGAGGAACGTTAGGGTGCCAGTGAGGACAGCTAGACGAGCCTGTAGCTGCTAGCAAGCTCCAGCAGCTTCTAGCAAGCTCTGCCTGTTGCTCCAGATTGAAGGGGGCTCTGAGCTTGTAAATCTTGAGTCTTAATCAAGGAGAGTCAAGCACTTTTCCAGCAGGTACTAGGCAGAGGCCTCTGTAAGTCCTGGCCCAGAGCACAGCCCTTGGAGCCAGCTGCTTGTACAGCATTTTGCATAGAAGGGAACCAGTAACTCTGCTCACACCAGCACCCCTGTCCTCAGTTATGATAATGATGTACCACAGGATCTGGTCCCCATCAGCCACTGGAGCAATTTTCCCTGTAACAGCAGAGGCCTTGACTGGCGCATGGAGCTGCAGAAGGAGGATGCAGCTTTGCAGGTCTCAGGCTGCAGATGCACCTGGGGCCTCTTGCTGTGGCTGGGGCAATGGGAATGGCCTTTTGGCCAGCAGGAGGGTTCTTCTAATTGAGAATCTGTGTCACCAACTACATGAGCTGTGGGAGCAAGTCAGCAGGCCGCACAGCATCAGAGATGACAAGAAGGGGATCAACCAGCTCCTCTCTGAGACCCCACAGCTTCCAAAGCCAGAACCTTCAAATGCAGCACGGGGACAGGCAAAGTCTCTGTGTATCAGGTTGGAAAGTGGAAACTCCCATGATGGTGAAGGCTGGAGGCTGGTGACTTCTGGCCCTGGGGGTGAAGTCCCTTGCTCCCCATGCAGATCTGCAACTATGAAATAGTTTCAGTGCCGTGGCAGCTCCCTGGCTGAGAGCTCTGTCCAGTGAAGCACTTAAGCCAGCTGAACCTGAACCATGTGGCAAGAGGAAATGGTGAGTGATGGTGTTGGTAGACTCCCTACTTGTGGGGAATGAAGGCCCCTGTCTGCCAACCTGACCTGCTGTCTGGAGAATTTTGCTGCTTGCTAGGGCCTCAGGGGTGGGATGTTGTGGAAAGACTGTTTCAGTCCTCAGACGATTACTCCCTGCTGCTCTTCCACCTGGACGCCAATGATACTGTCAGGAGTTACCTGGGAAATATCAAGAGTGACTACATGGCTCTGGGTGCAATGGTCGAGGACATGAGAGGCCAGTCAGTGGTCTCCTTGATACTGCCAGTGAGGAGGAGGAAGGCCTGAAGAGGACTAGATGGATCCTGTGGGTCAACAGTTGGTTGCACAGCTGATGTCAGCAGCTGGGATTGGCTTCTGTGACCATGGAACCCTCTTTGAGGATCAAGACTGCTTGGAAGGGGATCAAATGGAGCACAAGCATCTTTGCCAACAGGCTGGCCAACCTGGAGAGGAGAGCTTAAACTAACAGTGATGGGGCAGGGGTGGGGAGATAATGACCAACAAATATGAGTAAGCAAAGCAGCAGATTGGAAGGACCAGTGAAGGACCGGGACTGAACAAAGGGCTCAGCATGATGTGAAGAGGAGGGACACTAATCAACAAAAGAGCAGTGAAGTATGATCCCACCAAACATAAGCACATATTTAAGGAAGTGACAGGGAAAGCTCTCAAGTCATTTTTGGGAAATCAGCACAACTGCATGCTTCTCTGTCATGCCACATTTAATAGCTTGTGACTTGGATTCATGGATTCCCCTGTGAGAGAATCAGATCCCACACACAAACACACACACACACTCTCACTTTGGATTCTTGGATTCCCCTATGAGAGAATCAGATCCCACACACAAACACACACACACACTCTCACTTAGGATTAATTATAAGCTTTAGTCAGCAAGTGAGAACTGTTACATACCAGTACTGATTCTTGAACCTCTGATCTCAGTCAACATCCTCTCCATTCTGCAGAAAAAAGTAGTTTTTTCTAGCAGCAGGAGGCATCCCTGACTGTTGGTGGTAATGGGAGCCCCTCCAGTCCACCCATCAGCAGCCTGTTCCCAGCAAAAAGAGTTAACAAAGCAAGCTCATATTTATAGCTGGTTTCTCAGCAGGCCATGCAGGTCATACCATTAACAGGTTTTCCTTGTCTAGCTTATTGGCAAGTGTTCTTTGACCAGCAAGTGGCAGTTTATTGTTGGATTCAATGTTTCAGCTTGAGACCAGCTTTCACAGTTGCTTAGTTTGGGCAACACTCAAGACCAGGGTTGCACGTTGTAGCTTTGACAACATTCAAGACTAGGGACTGATGCATGGTCACACTCTCTGAAGTTCCTGTACACTAATGCACACACTGTGGGAAGGAAATCAGAGGAATTGTAGATCTGCGTGCATTTGCAGGACTATGGGTGTCACAGTGATGGGGTGGAATAGCTCACACGACTGGAGTGTTGCCATGGATAGACAGGCTTTTTCAGGAAGGACAGGCTGGGACAGCAAGAAAGGAGAGTTGCCCTTTATATAAGGGAGCAGCTGGGACACATGGAGCTCTGCCTTGGGATGGGTGATGAGCCAGCTGAGAGCTTGTGAGTCGGAATTAGCTGATAGACTGAAACACGTGACATTGTTGTAGGTGTCTGCTATAGACCATCTGATTAGGAAGCAGTAGATGAGAGGTTCAGACAACCGGAAGAAGACTCACTTTCACAGACCTGGTCCTCGTGCAGCACTTCAGCCACCTTGATATTTGCTGGAGGACAACACAGCAGAGCCCAAGCAATCCAGGAGGTTTCTGGAATGCATTGATGGGAACTTCCTAACATGGGTGATCAAGTTGCTGATGTAAGATGCTCTACTAGACTACATGCTTACAAACAAGGTAGAATTTATCTAGGATCTGAAGGTCAGGGATGCAAACGTCAGGGACATCCTTGGCAGCCATGCCCATGAGATGGTGGAGTTTAGGATTGTGAGAAGAGGGAGCAAGGCAAAAAGTAGGATCACATACCTAGATTTCAGGAGAGCAGACTTTGGCCTGCTCAAGTAACTGCTGGGAAGAATCCCATGGGATACAGCCCTGCAGAGAAGAGGCATCCAGCAGAGCTGGTTCATTTCCAAGGATTACTGCCTCTAAGCTCAAGATTAGTTCATTCTGATGAGCAGGAAATCAAGCAAAGGCAGCAGGAGGTCTGCATGGATGAACAAGGAGCTCCTGACTAACCTCAGATGCAAAAAGGAAGTACAAAAGAGCAGCAGGGACAGGTGACCCAGGAGGAATACAGAGGCACTGTCTGAGCATGCAGGAGTGGGGTAAGAAAAGCCAAAGCCCACATGGAGTTGAATCAGATGAGTAATATGAAGGGCAACAAGAAGGTTTCTTTCTACAGGTGTATCAGCAGCAAAAGGAAGATTAGGGAAAATTTGGGCCCACTCCTAAATGTGTTAGGGAGCCTGGTGACAAAGAACACAGAAAAGTTTGAGAGGTACTCAGTGCCTTCCATGCCTCAGTAGGGCTGGCCTGCAGGAATCCCAGGCCCTTTAGACTGGTGGGAAAATCTGGATCAAGTAAGCCACCCTCAGTGGGGGAGGATCAGGTTAGGTAACATTTAAACAAACTGGACAGACACAAGTCCAGGGACCCCAACAGGATGCACATGCGGGAATTGGCTGGTGTCACTGCAAGCCACTCTCGAGTATCTTTGAAAGGTCATGATGATAGGGTGAGGTTTTTGAGGACTGTAAAAAAATAAATGTCACTCCTATCTTCAAGAAAGGGAAGAAGGATGATCCAGGGAACTACAGGCTGATCAGTGTCTCCTCGGTCCTTGCTAAGGCAATGGAACAACTAATCCTGGAGACCATTTCTAAACAAATGAAGGACAAGAAAGTGATTTGGAGTATTCGGCATGATTACTGATCTCCTCATTGTGACGGGGGAAGGGCCTGGGGATGCTGGTGGACAAGTTGAACATGATACAGCAATGTGCCATTGCAGCAAAGGCGGCCAACAACCTCCTGGGTTGCATTGGGAGGAGCATTGCCAGCAGGTCAGCAGAGATCATCCTTCCTCTCTGCTCAGTACTGGTGAGATACATCTGGAGAGCTGTGCTGGACTCCCCAGTACAAGAGAGATTCTTTGTGGTACGCAGTGAAAGGCTGAGAGGATGTGGGCACAGACTGAAACAGGAAATGGCATTTAACAAATAAAAAGCTTTCTTCCTTTGAGGGTGATTGAACACCAGGACAGGTGGTGCAGAGAGGTTGTGGAGTCTCTGTCGTAGAAGATATTTAAAACCCAACTGGACTTGACAACCTGCTGTAGCTGACGCTGCTTTGGGCCAGGACGTCGGATTAAATGATCTCCAGAGATGCATGTCAACCCCAGCAGTTCTGTGAACTACAGATGGCAGCCTGGCACCTTCTTCAGACATGTTTGTAGCTGGTGGCTCCATATAACTGTTCTCTCATTCGCCAGGTCTCCTTAATGCTGAGATAACTACTGTAACACATGGGTTGTAAGGGGAGCTGTATATTTCAGTTTTACAGATGGGGAAACCGAGGCGCAGAGTGACTTGTCTACAGTTATTCCTTTGGCTAGGGTCAGGATCTCAGCATCTGCATATGAAGTCTTTTATCCTGACTTTTGCTTCAGTCTGAGACGTGACTGTATCACATGTGTCTGAGAAAACCCAGGTGCATTTCAGTAGCTGCTAGTTGAATACTCACGTCTTCTCTTTGTAAGTCTTTGCTTTCTTTAATGGCCTTGAACTATCAACAGAATTTTTCATAGCTAAAGAAAATACTTTTTTCTTAGAACTAAACATTTATCAAGTTATAGCTCCATCACACCAGCACAACATTTTAAAATATATTTTAGTAATAAATAAATGCAGTCATCTGTAAAGCTGCTGTCTCTGAAACACAATTACTCAGCCTTTCTCTTTCTTCTTTTCCTCAGCAGGTAGCAGAATAGGAATATTGAAGCATTAGTCATTTAAAAATATGATGAAGTGTTTTTATGCATATGGGAGAAGGAGAGGGATTAAACAGACGCTTAAAATGTGTCAGTGCCATGCCACTGTAGGAAAGAAAGGGAGAATATTAGAGAGACTGCTGCAAGAAGTAGTTAATAATAATAAAAGAAGAACTTGGCAGCAGGGCGAAGAACTGAAAATTGTCATTTGTTGTAATTGATGAAACTATCAGAGCATCATTTATGAACGAAAGGAACAGTCCAGGCACACACAAGTGAGCACTCACTGACAGCAAGGAGAGTAGAGATCTGAATGCCTATGAAAATCTTCCTAATGGAACAGTAGTTTGAGCACAGCAAAAGAGCAATAAAATGTGCTCCTTTTTGCTATGTGCCTGGGTGGCTGTCTTGTAGAGTTAACTACCAGTGTGGAGGAGGGAGAGCCCCTGCTGTGGAAAGACAGCTGTGGCAAAGGATCTGACTGCAGCCTCTTGTCTCTGCGTACACCTTTAACTGCTGCGAAATTATTTGCCCATTTCTAACCCCAAACACCTACCCAGACCACTTCCATAAATAATGAAGCTTTCAGAGAAAGGTCTGGCTGTTAACGCCTTTCAAAATCAATGGCAACATGACCATTTGTTTCAAAGGCAGCAGAAAGGGGCCCAAGAATGTAGTGTCTAGGTGTTTGGCTTCTCTGAGGCTTTACATTTACCATCAGATTTTCTGGGTTGAGAAATATTGTAGAACAATAGCTCTGTCTAAGAACAAAATGTAAGTTATTGCTCTTCTTCGAAACCTCACAGCTCTCCAACTTGCCAGTCTACCTCCAGTGTTCACTAAAATATAAATGTGGGTATATGTACTGATTTGCTTTGGAGTTAGGCTTCATTTCTACTCACATTTGAATTGCCCAAAGCAACATCTTTTAAGAACCTGACAGGATTGGTTTCTGATTGAGATTCTCTCCTAACAGGCAGATTGATGACCAGAACAAAAGAGATGAAAGTATGGGCAAAAATGTCTAAGGAGAGAGCAGATTTGGAAAGTATTCTCAGTGTGAGAAAGGTGAGAGGATGGGCTCTCTGTAGAGCTGCCCTTCCTAACCATGCACAGTTACTCTATGACTTTATTGTAAGGTTTCCCTCCCTGGAGGGGTGCTTCCATGAGCCTGCAAGGCAGGGATGCTGGGGAGTGGAAAACAGCTTCCCCTTCTTTTGGCCAGATACGATCCCAGCAGCTTTTAGATCTCAGCCTGATGGGGAGCTTTTTTATAGCTTCTTTGGTCTTCCTGGAAGAGTAATGTGTGGATGAGGCAATGGTCTGTGGACCCCATGGCAGCTGTCTGCAAGAAGGTAGCTCCTTTCTTCCAAGTAACAGGCCAGGAATGATTTTCAGGAAAAGAAGGATGCATGGGGTACAAGAATAAACAACTATTCGTTGGGAGGAGAGTATGTACTACTGTGTAGGCTATTCTGCTGTAGCATACCTTGGCATTTGTCTAGAGGTCCAGGTGGGCAAAAGTCCCCTCTTGACTATGTTTTCCCTTGAACTTCCCTCAAATGTGTTGCTAGAAATGTCACCCACTCCATCATTAATGCTTAAGTCCCCAATCTGAAAACAAGCATAGGGAAAGTAAAGATTGTGTTTTGGTGTGGTTTGGTTTTCACTTTCTTCAGATCTTTCTTCCTTTGTATTTTGCTTTATCCTAGTTCTCCTTTTCATCTGATTCTCCCACTGTCAGTCCCTTCAATCTTCAGAAAAATGCTTCCTTTTCAACCTGCAAGGACACATCAGAAATCAAAATGTACCTCTGCATGTCTCAGTGAACAGCTTTGCTTAAAGATACCACATGAAGATACCACAGAGCAATCATGAAAAACATACTGAAAAGATATATTAGTCTGTAGTGCCAGAATCCTGTGTCTTGTCAGGATCTGTTGCTCCTTGTCATTTGAGGAATAGATTTTCCTGACAGCTTCTATATAAGTGAAAACAGTCATTAGATTAAAATGCCTTTAGAGTGCATGACAGATTTAACAGCTTTTATGAGCCATTTCTACAGTGAAATACCATCAGTCAGTGAACCATTCTCAGGGTTGTATAGCAACTTGGAAGTTGTTTTAGCCAAAGGCAGCATTTCAACTTTCCAGGGTAGTCCTTGAATTGGATACTTCTGGAGCACACAGCCTTACACAAATAAAACACGTGTGTGTGCCAATCAAATCCATATTTTGCATGGAATGACCATGGTACATAAAAACTAAATAAACTTCAATTTTGTGTTTTGGTTACTGAAATTAGGTAGATAATTAATTATGACAAGATTTTGCAGTATTTCTAGGGCACTGGGTGACTCATGTCAGCATAGTCCAGGTTAAGAACTGCTGTCAAAAAGAATCAAACTCAAAACAGCCCTTTCACAGAAGAACACATCTTGTTTCAAGTTGGAAGGACAAATTCAACACCAAATTCTCATTAAACTTTCTGGAGTTGCTCTGAGTTTTAGAAGGCTTTCATTAGTTTGCTATATTGCAATATTTAAGTATTCCAACAAGTTTCATGAATTCAGATATTTCTGAGGCTGAAACAGACCATTAGGTAGATCCAGAATGATCTCCAGTGAAAAGCAAGCTGCAGAACTTTATCCAGACAACCTTTTCTTGATTACAAGGTCTTGTTCATGACTAAAGCACCTCTTTCTTAAAAACGTCTCACATGGTGTGAAAATGTCATGAGAAGACAACTGTCTGTCCTGTCCTGTCCCGTCTACCCCCAGTGTATACCTCATTTGGGTACTTGTGCATCACCTGAGCCCGTGTGCTGCTGTAGCTGATTTCTGTAGTCATAAGAGTGTTGTTAGGCTTTATTGCACTGCAGAATGCTCTTTGTATTACAGTCAATTGTCAAATCTGCCCTAAGCTCAGGGAAGACAGACTTAACTCCATTATGAGGGGGATAACTGGGGGAAGATCTGCTCCCCAGATACATATCCAGTGCCTGGACTCACTCCCCAGGGAGCAGTTTAGTGTAGTGAGTGCTGAGATACTGGACCTACTGAAGCCTCATAAAACATGCCCTCCATCGGGAGGCTGGGATAGGACATAGATTAGGAGGGAGAAGCCTTGGTTGGCTCAGTGCTAGAGGTTGATTTATTGTATTTTAGAACAGAATCTCATTTTTTAGAGGAGCAAACACTGAATCCTTTGAAGCACAATTTGGAGAACAGTTCTTTGAGGATGTCCTGGCAGACTGTTTTCTATTTTCTAACCCTCCTATGAGCAGTTTCATGAGATGCAAAGAACTCAGACTGGACTTAAAAGAATCAGCAACAAATGTTCCAAGTATTCCAACCAAACAAGTTCTTCCAAAGCACCTGTTTCTAGCAGTGGCTCATTGTATGATGCTTGAAACATAAAAGTTTTTATTAATGTGTTAGATGCTGGATTTCGTGGAGTCAATAAGAGCTCCCTTAAGAAGTCCTGACGATGATCCCAGGATTTTGTACTGTTTGTTTTGGGCAAGCCTTAGATATGCAGGATAACAAGTCCTGGAGTGTAACTCATTTTCGCTCAGTTCCAAGTGGTATATGTATCTGCGACCTCAATATCTCTCTCTTTCCTCTCTCTCTCTTATTGCAACAGCAAGTCTTTAAACTTGCGGAAACCTGTATAGGGCTGCTTTGAAAAAAAAGTGCCTGTTCTTGTCATTGGAGGTGCTATGTAGGCATTATTGGTGCTGGTACATGCCTGAACACTAAAAAGTTCAGTGATGTTCTCTTCATTTGAAAAAAAGAAAAGAAAAGAAAAAAGAAAAGAAAAGAAAAGAAGAGAAAAGAAAAGAAATTAAAAGAGAAAAGAAAAGAAAAGAAAAGAAAAGAAAAGAAAAGAAAAGAAAAGAAAAGAAAAGAAAAGAAAAGAAAAGAAAAGAAAAGAAAAGATGCCCTTGGCTGCTTCTAATTTAATATCAGAGTAGTCAAAATATATCTATACTCTGCTTCTGTTGCTAAAAAAAGTCATTCAGAACAGATGCCATTTTAACACAGCCTTTTTCTCCTAAGAAAATCACTTACTCTCTGCCATAGTTTGTTGATCATTTTAAGGTGTTAAGTGCTGGAAGCAGCAGTTTCCTGGCTGTGTGCCATTTGGAACTGGATAGAGCATTAATGCCACCTGCTAAAAAGCTTCATGGGACCTGCTCAAGGGAAAATATATACTGTACTTGGGGCCTGGAGGTTTTAATAACACTTGGTAATAGTGATAACATTCTTCACGTACAAAATAAAAATAAAAATTAAAGAATTTGATACATTCTCCCTCTTGACAGATGGAAGTTTAATTCTCTTCTCCCCTTGCTTGTATAAATCTCATCCTGACATTTATCAGGAAGGCTATCAGACTCAATATTGCTCCATGTTTCTGGGGTCTTAAAGGAAAACTATAGTACAAGCATCAGATTTTGCTAAGAGAGGAATCTTAACTTTCACACACAGAAGATAGCTGCCAATTTCACAGAAGTTGAGAAGGCCTTTATTACTACAGCTGTTTGAGGAGCACATTTTGTTTTACTCTTGCTTAACTGGGTTTTGCCATAACAAAGGCAGCAGGTTGCATGTCCGTGAGGAATATATGTTACGTGAATTACAGGATGTGTATATGAGAGACAGAAAAAGTGTGGGACATACCATGATGTCCCAGATACTGGAGCCAAAGCTAGAGGGTCTGGACCTGAAAGCAAGACCTAAGTAATTTTAGAGAGTAGTTTGCCACTGTAGCAGACAAACAGCTTAATGATCCACATTCTTAATGTAAGTGTCATCTGAATATTGCTTAAGGTCCCAATGTTACTGTGTATTTAAAACTGTTCTTCATTATTCTTAAAAATTCCACTCCTGAAGTCAGGTGATGATGTGACAATCTCAACTTTAGCTTAAAAACATCAGCTAAATTTCCAGCTTTTTATTGTGGGGAAAAAATCTCCAGTGCTAGCCCAAGGAATGTAATTCCTGTCAAAATATTAAATTAATGGCTCTTTATGCTACACATATGGACATACTGTGGATTATTGTAAATGACACATAGTTTTTAATACAGGAAGACCAGACCAGATTCAGTAACTTTTATGCTAACAGTGAACAAAGTAAGAACGAGACCACATTGTACCAGGAGTAAGGATCAACCCTGAGTAAAAGACCCAGGAGTAGAGGGAATGTGCGAGTTATCTCTTCCTCTTTAACTTTGACCCCTTCAGTCACTAGATTGACTTTCTGACAGAGAAGCTTTGTGAATTGCCTTCAATAAGGTTTAGGAAAAAAAATTTATTCTTTCTGTTGTTAGTGTAGTAAAACTAACACAAGACAAAATCCTGCTGACATGAACACCTAGATTCATTCTTCGTAACCGAGAATTTAAATTATCGGCATGGTTACTTTTCCGTCCATCAGTGGAGAGTGAAATGGGCACTCTGAGGGGGAAATGGTGCTATTTAAAAATTGCCTCCTGGAAGTACTTCTCTTCTCCAGGTCAGTAGGTACTGTCAGAGTGCAAGCGTAGGAAAGTTGGGTGTTGTCAGTCATTTCCTCAAATGTGCAAGATCTGATGTCAGGGAGCAACTGATGCTCGTGAACAAATATCCTCCATGAGTGTTGAACCCATCTATTTTTCTATTCTTCCTGCTGGCGATAATCCCCTTTGAAATTGCTGGCTGCAAATTTACTGGTCATAAAATCAGCCTCTCCTCTTTTAAACTACATAAAACAGGGACAAAGACTTCTTTTTAAAATCAGGATGAAGCCTGTAATAGGTTATTAAACAAATTGCTACTATCAGCAAATGGCCTGGAATTCCAGCTGTACTTTAAAAAATGAGATGATCTTGTGAAAAATACAGCAGAGAAACGAAACATATTAAAAACATAAAACATTACAGACTCTGCATGGTTGTTTGGTAGTTTGGCATTTGGAATTTAATGTCGCATTAATGCCCCCTGCTGATAAGCCTTCAAAGATCTACTTTGGATCAAGCTCAGTATTTAACACTACTGTGCATCAACACTTTCCTTAAATTAAAAAATAAAATCCAGCATATATCTAATCATAACTGGATTGATCTTAAATAAATCACATTTCTTTTAAGTCTGCTCCATAAGAAGGCCTGTGCTGTCACAAAAGCAGTAACAAAAAAGCCGTTATAATTGTCACATATGAACCCTTTCTACCATTTGTTTAGTAAAAGGGACAAAGTGATGATGCATGACTATGTAGGAACTAAATTTTAAAGAAGAGAAGGAATCTTTAAAATTTTGTACAGAAAGCAGGTTATTATAATGAAATATAGCTTGCCAAAATAGAGAAATTACAAAAGGTTGAACAGTTGTATTGCTATTCAGCGTTATGCTTGTGGGAGCTAAATGTCAGGCCTTTTCACAGCATTTATTATCTATCTTCTAGCTAAAAGAAAAGATCTCATTAGTATTGATTTTTATAGAGACTCCCTTGCATATAACAACACAGGTATTACCTGAGTCCATAAGAGAGCTGGGGATTAATTTCCTCCCTGTTCAGGCCACAGGGGAAATGGTTTTCCTCTGCTGTTAGTGATTAAGAAGACACTATTGTGTTTTTTTGTTTCCGACACCTGTGCTGCTGAATCTTTCCCCTTTGTCCATACATCTCCCTGCCTTTCTGAGGTCCATAAAATCTTGTCCAAGTGTCTGTAGCATTGGCTGACCATGTAAAGCTTGTAGGGACATCCACCACTGTGTGTCATTCCCTCTGAAGAGAGTGAGGAGACCTCTGTTGTCGCTTTCAAGCATCACAGAATGAGTTTAGCCTTTCACAGGCAGAGTTTATGTAAAGAAGCTGTCCCAAGGCAGCCCACCTCTCCAGGAGTGTGATGAATTCAGTGAGAGCAGGGTCAGGCTGTCACAAGACAGAGTACTGGGCCCAGAAACATGGGTGAAGGCTGGGCAGGGGTGGGACAGAGGCACTCCTAGTGCTCTCCTGTCCTCCCTGTGTGCAGGGTCCCAGCAAAAGATCACGCATTCTGCAGGGAAACTGATACCTGCTCAAGCCAGCTCTGCTCCCAGTCATCAGTAGCTTGCACAGATACTGCCTTATGAATGCAGAGGATTGTGCATTTTTCCCATTCAGCAGGAATTCAGAGAGATTGTGAAAGGACTGTTGCAGCTCATAGCCATGTGGATATTTCATACAGCAGCATCATGCATATGGTACGCTTCTGCACATGTGTCGTAGTATTAGAAAGTTAATAGAGAAAGGTGTGTAGGGAAAGGCCAGCAAATTTTGTAGCACTAAAGCACTGATTTTTATCAGTGAGAGGAGACTGTGGAGCATTGCTCAATGGTGTCGCAGCCTTACCATGAAAACAGAACTCGGAATGCTATCTGACACCTAAATTCTGTGCATCTGTTACAGGATCCGATGCATTAGCCTGTGGTTTAAACAGCTACAGAATAGCTGGAAGTGCAGACCTTGAGTTATGTAGATGTGTACGGTTTCTTGTACTCAAGTCACCAACACCAAGAATTAACAGGAAGGCAGGACCAATTGGGAAGTACCCACTTTACACTTAGCTTGACATATAAGCAAAGAGGGCAGTCCATCTGGCCTACAACATACATGCTTTCCTGTGGTGGCTCTTAAACAAGCAAGTTTGCATCACCATTAGCAGCATCCTCAGGAAACAGCATGGTAGATCTATAAAGAATTTTCCTTTGTTGTTTGTAAAACCATTTTTAATAGTCTTTGAATTAATGGGCTGTTTCCTTACAAAGGCAATGGTCACAAGTGAGAAAAGGGAAAAAAAGCCAATAGGACAGAATTGTTCATCCATTATTCTGTCAGAAGCAGGTATGTGGTTCTTGGACAACCACAGCATGAGATGGCAAATGCTTGCACACCCATTTCTGCTGTAGTAGACAGCCAATAGCCCAGAATTTGAAACAAGATATGTCCATCTCTTGAATTTTCTCCACCACAAAGGAGATGTGTGCTGAGCAAGTAGGGTATGTAGGATAGAGAAAGGTGAGCAAACTGCTGTTGATGTCAGTTATCTTAGCTGATAAAGTCAGTGTCAGATTTCAGTGGATCTAGAAAAATTTGTCAACAGGTTTTTTTGCCAGGACAGTATCATGTGATGCATTGATCTGATACGGCACCTTGTCTCCCCTCAAGCTTACACAACTTCCAGTGCTGATGTCAGAGGAATCACCCTCAAGGTTAGAACATGCTTAGCACCCTTGTCAGCAGTCTTGAGAGGGAAGGTAGCCAAGGAGTCACGGAGTTTGTTCATGGCATGTTGTTATTGTTCCGTTGGAAGGGTGAGGGATGTTTTCCAAGCTCTTCTCACTCTTTCTGGAGCAGCACATGTGCCATCTCCTGTTGCAATATCTGTAGGAGTTGCCCTTGCCAGGCACCGGCCCAGGAGTACCATCAGTACGAAGGTGGTCTTCCTCCCATCTTCTTACAGGTCCCAAAAGAATCAATGGAGGAGACAGAAACAAAAGCCATTACAAGCAAATCCACCTCTAGTGGAAACCCAAAATAATAGCAAGTCATATGCAGCTCAGATTTTTTTGTCGATATGGAGAATTATTAACTTTGAAAAAACAGTTGCAATGTTATTTTAATTAATAGGAGTACCAGAGGATTATAGCTTGTAATGGGCCCCTGCAACTGGAGTTCAGAAATCTGTCAGCTCTGCGTCAGTCTTCTAGCAAACACTGCTTCCAACAAACTGGACCCAGTATCTTGGATTGTTCCTATCCTACCTGGGTACCTGAGCAAATGCAAAGATATTTGTATCTGATTCTTTGGACTTGATTAATTTTTATATTCAGACCTTGGCTATGTAGAAACTTACAGTTATAATACACAGCACAATGTGTGGGTAGGTGTCCCTCCTCCCTTCAAGCTGACAGATTCAGCCTGTGATTGATCCATGGGTCACAGTTACCTGTCAAAGAAAGTAGGCTTAAATTTATTACATAAGAATCACTGGTAAAATGTAAGGGTCTGCAAATTAAAAGGTTGAAAACCATGCTTTAAACTGAGAGAGTTGGAGCAGTGTGTAGAGTGGATTGAGTTACACATGATAATTAAGGTGCCTCATACTGTTATTTACTTGATTTCCTACATATGAAAAAGTTGTACCAGTTACAGCATTTTTATGCCTTTATGTCTCTGTTGCCATTAGGAGAAGTGTACTGCTTTAACTACACAGCTAGAGCTGGAGAAATCCAGCTTCTTTATGTGGATGAGCTCTTAGGTAACATTAAGTTTCTGTGGTGTAGCACATAGAAATTCTTCAAGGACCGTTACATAAAAAAGAAGCTGAAACAGTTTTTAACTAGGTGTCAATATTTTTAGAGGTCATGCTACTCTCACAAAACTCCTTCTCCTGAAACAAGTGCCTTAGGAACATGTAAAGTCCTCTTTTGTCTGAGAGTGTCTTCTTCAGCCTTATAAACTATACCTAGTCCCAACTTAAATGCTAAAATGGTAAAATAATACAATTAGTTCTTGAAATGGACTCTTAAGAAGCTCTGCAGGGACAACTCTGATTTCTACACAGCTCCAGCTTCAAAAGCCTGTGTGCTATTAAACCCTCTCTGCCTCCAAGCTGCTTTCCAGCTTGTGGCACCATGCTGACTGGACTTAAAAACTCATGTAACAAAGCCACGTCCTGTAATTGGCTGTTCTCAGAACAGACCATGACTTTTGTGTGCCACAGTTGCATAAGAAAACTGATTTCAGAATCAAATTCCAAAATCAGTTATATCAGGTGAGGGAGAGAAAACACTTTGAAGAGTGGCAGCTTAGGAAGATCACTGGCTTTCGTATTTATTCTCACACTGTAAAATATATGGTTATTCAGCATAATCATAGAATCATGGAATGGTTTGGGTTGGAAGGGACCTTAAAGATCAAATATTTCCAACACCTCTGCCATAAGCATGGACACCTTCTACTAGATCAGGTTGCTCGTAATGAAACCATTCACTTGGAATTATTTTACTGTTAAGTTGAAGTCCAATATAGGTTATTTTTCTCACTGTCTCCAGGTGAGGTATTTGTTCTTCACACATTCCTCTAGCTGCTTTTTCTTTTTTTGGTAATATTTTCATAGAAAATAGATTATTTCCTACATCCAATCCCTTGGCAACCTAAAAGATTATGCAGTTGGCCAGATTCTTATCATCCATTAAAAACATTAATTCACTGTGGTCAGAGATTCTACGTGCCTTTACTGTCTGATATGCTCTTCCTCTTTCTACAGACCTGGATAGGTCACACAGAAGTGTGAAGGTAGAACCTTTTAAGGCATGTCATTTGTGATAAAACAGTACAGAACAGATGCTTAACAAACTGCTGTAGAGACGGAGGCTTTTGTTGATCCCTTAAGAATTCATACTGCTAACTCCCATTAATGCTAATGGGAGATATGTAACTACTACCCTCACACCTCAGTGTGAAAATAGGCATTTTAGCTGCTAGCACATCTGGATCGGATGGGCTTCTAATTAATTGTTGTCTCCATCTTCTGTTATTTGTAAGGAGAGCCTTGTCTGACGGGGTGTTTAATGTTTCCTCACCACTTGACCACTTGTGATAGGTTGACCCTGGCTGGACACCAGGTGCCCACCAAAGCTGCTCTATTACTCCCCTCCTCAGTCATACAGGGGACAGAAAATATAACAAAAGGCTTGTGGGTTGAGATAAGGACAGGGAGAGATCACTCACCAATTACTGTCAAGGGCAAATCAGACCTGACTTGGGGAAAATTAATTAATTACCAATCAAATCAGAATAGGGTAATAAGAAATAAAACAAAATCTTAAGGCACCTTCCCTCCACCCCTCCCTTCTTCCTGGGCTTAATTTTATGCCCAATTTTCTCTACCTGCTCCCCCGCAGTGGCGCAGGGGGACGGGAAATAGGGATTGTGGTCAGTTCATCACACGTTGTCTCTGCCGCTCCTTCCTCCTCAGGGGGAGGACTCCTCGCTCTTCCCCTGCTCCAGCGTGGGTCCCTTCCACGGCGTGCAGTCCTTCAGGAGCACACTGCTCCAGCGTGGGTCCCCCACGGGGTCACAAGTCCTGCCAGAAAACCTGCTCCGTGGGCTCCTCTCTCCACAGATCCTCAGGTCCTGCCAGGAGCCTGCTCCAGTGTGGGCTTCCCACGGGGTCACAGCCTCCTTTGGGAACCCACCTGCTCCGGTGTGGGGTCCTCCCCGGGCTGCAGGTGGAGATCTGCTCCACCGTGGACCTCCATGGACTGCAGGGGGACAGCCTGCCTCACCATGGTCTTCCCCACGGGCTGCAGGGGAATCTCTGCTCCGGTGCCTGGAGCACCTCCTCCCCCTCCTTCTGCACTGACCTGGGGGTCTGCAGGGTTGTTGCTCTCACATGTTCTCACTCCTCTCTCTGAGTGCAGTTTCTGTTGCACAGCAATGTTTTGCCCTTCTTAAACCTGTTCTCCCAGAGGGCGACCACCGTCGCTGACGGGCTCGGCCTTGGCCAGCGGCGGGTCCGACTTGGAGCGGGGGAAGCTTCTAGCAGCTTCTCACAGGAGCCGGCCCTGCGGCCCCTCCCCCGCTACCAAAAAAAACCCGCTCCAAACCCAAAACCCTGAGTTATGCTGTCAGAGTATTAAAGGGAAGGGAAGGATTTCTGGATGCATCCCAGTAGCCCTGGGATTAGTGCAACTGAATTGTACTGCTTATTTTGATGATTCTCTTTCTTTATACTCAGGACACAATCTTACACTAATACCTGATTAGCACCTGCACCAAACAATTACTGATTGCCCAAAGAAGATTGCAAGACTTGCTTCATAAACATCTTGCACATTTAAGGAAGTGATTTTTTGATTGCAGAGAACTCCCACAAGTTAAAGAGGAGCAAGGGTGTACAGTGATAGGAAGGTCTGCAAGGACAGAATCAGTGTGGGCTTGTAGACTGGCGCAAAATTTAATGATGTGGCAAGGGACAGGTGTTAAATGCTACAGAATTAATCCATTTAAATAGCTGGCTTTGAGGAAAAAAACCACATCAATTGTTTGAGTCCAGCTTGTCAAGCTTGATCTAAAATCAAGTAGGAATTTTTAAATGGGGGTGAATCAGACACACTATCATGAATGAGCTTGTGCAGAATCAGGACCTAAGCATGTATCATTGAGCTTTTTCATGTGCAGATTATTGACTAATCCAGAAAAATCTGGTCCAGAAGAAAGGTAAATCTTGGCTGTGCCACAGGCTCTACTGTGACCTAAGGGCAGTCATTTTATCTCCTCTGCTTTTGTCCCCTCTCTGTAAAATAGTGATAAGAGCATTTTCTTATCTTACAATGGAGTAGTGATGATAAACATTAAGGATTATGACATGGTTAAATACTGTGGTAATGGAGGCCATTAAGCACCTTAGACACTTCTATTCATTGGCTGCTTTTCTAAAGTGAATTATTGAGCATTTCTAATTTTTCCCAAGTAAACTCAAGAAAGTGAGTTGATAAGGATTAATAAAAAAACCCTGCAAAATGTCAGTGTTAAACTGCATTGTGTTTTCTGAATTATATAACTGGATGTTTTGTGTCTTTATCTTACGTCAGCCTACCTGCTCTTCTTCACTGCTTCCTTCAATGACTGTAAACCTGAAAACAGGGAGAAAAGGCAGAGTTGTTATCCACTGCAAACTGACGGCTACAAAAATTAGGGTTTTGTGCATTTGTCATTTTAAGTCCTAGCTTTTGAAATCAAAAAAGGTTAGGGGACTGAAGTTGATTAAGGCATCTGTGACCAGTAAATCAAAACAAATGTTGGGGAATTTTTATGGTACCCATTGAGGGAAATTAAACACACGTTTGTGCTTCAATATAAAGAAAAAATTAATGAACAATGCTTTGGGGCGGAGTCCTACTGCCATAAGTGGTTCTACAGGGAGTCTGCAGAGATGCATCAGGAGCCAGTTCCTTATATACACTTGCACCAGCACCGATCCCGAGAGCAGTTGCGTGGGTCACCTCAGCCCAGCTGTGGGTCCACCCCCTGCCCCAGCTCCGCTGCGCAGAGGTGGCTCCTGAACTTGGGCCCCTGAGCGCTCCCCTTCCAGGATGGGTACAAGGCAATGCTGCAGCTATTTCTTATCTCATCACCATGGGAAACTTCACTCCCTTGCAGGGAGTCCTGCTGTCTCTGGCATCCCTGCTTCCAGACAGTTTGACCCCTTCTTGCAGTTGGGCCTTCTTGCCCTTCCTGCCAGATCATTCCTCGGTCACAAATTACCACTGCTGAGCAGTTATGATTAGAATTTCTCCTGCACAAACAACAAAAATCTCACTCATGCCACAATAAATACATACGAAATAGTCACCAAGTGGAAGGGAAAGAGGAAGAGAAAAAGGGAAGGGAAAAGGAAAAGAAGTTCTGGCTTCTGACAGCCCAGGACTTACCAGGCACTGGAACTGAGCTTAAACACCTTTGTATCCAGTCATTCTGTAATCTCAAACGTGTTTATCTGGGCATGTCAGGTAGAGTAGTGACAGTGTCATTGCCTTCCTCTGATGTTAATTTATAAAACTGAGTTGCCCAAGCTGCTCAAGGAGTTAAATTAAGTCCTTAATTATAGGACTCTTGTTTGTTTATAGGGCATCCCACTGACTCATCCAGGATGCTGTAAAGGTCTCTGGGGAAAGCACAAATAACAGCATCTTGCTTTCTATTTGTTAAAAAAAATTCCTTTTGAGCAGGTATGGGGTCTTGAAAATGTCAGGATAAACAAGGAAAGTTGAGAAAAGTTAAGTACTTTTTCAGCTACATGTTTAAGACATTGAATACTCTAGCAGTTCCATCTAAAGCTATTATTATATGATCCAGATAAAATTATGCGAGAGAATACATTTGTTCACACACCTTTAGAGGTAGATATTGCGTAGGAGAAAATATACAGACTAAATCTTTCAAGTTTCCAGCCAGTTCCAGCTGTCTCCAATGGACACCGCAGAACATAGCAGAAGTGTGAGCGGGAAGGAGCGGCAGAGAGAAACTGCCCTGTACTGCCCATACATGGTTGGCTTATCTGCAATTCATTGTGGAGAGGTAGATTTCAAAGTTCTGGATCTTAAAGTTACTGAGTCATCAGAAGGAAGCCAAAATCTTCAGAAAACAAATGCTTTATTAACATTTTATGTTGATATATTACATTCATGCTGTAAATCAGGGTGGGAGAAATAGAGAATATGCATCTTTTGGGGAAATAATTATGTAGATTCTTACTTGCTTAAGCTTCTAAAAAGGGGCTATGTGCTTTGTCTATATAAATTTAACTTTGTACCATAATTCTGTAATCAGCAGAAGTTGATGTTTGAACCCATAGAGCTAACTGGTTGACCTAAAATCATTAAACAATCCAGGCTGTATTTTCCAGAGGTGGAATTAATCTGTGGTTTTTAGAATCTGGCTACAGAATGATATTGTTAATTTTGAAGGTAAAAAATGGGGGAGAGTGCAGAATTTCTCAACTTCACCTTCACTTTGCCCTACTTAAGTCTATCTTACAGGTTGCTCAGGGAGGCTGTGGAGTCTCCATCCTTGGAGATACTCAAAAGCCGTCTGGACATGGTCCTGGACAACAGGCTCAAGGTGTCTCTGCTTGAGCAATGGCATTGGACCAGATGACCTGCAGAGGTCCCTTCCAACCTCAACCACTCTGTGATTCTGTGATCTTCTACTTTCACAAGTGATTTCTCTGATTTCATTTTTTTTTTCTAATTTTAATCCAACACCCACTCAAATAGATGATGACTTTAATGGCTGTCTTGTGTGTCAGAACATACATGCAAGGTTAGGCCAGAGGAATGCAGGGATAGCTTGTAAGTGTACCTTTGAGACGGAGTTGCTGAAATTATTTTTTAAAGGTCTATTCTTACAATAATCTCACAGCAACACAGTTTTGATGCAGAAATTTTGGTGAAAAATACTAAAACCAAGCCACTTTGGAGTTCATTATTTCACTTCCTTTATTACTATTATTTTCTATGGTGTGGCAAGATAACTTGTATATGTGATAACTCTTGTAATAGTGGCAGGAGGCAGTAGTCTTTATAAAGAGGATTCTGAATCAGATCCTGTAATTGCCATAATTTCCGAATCAATGTTGCTATTTTTGAAAATGAGAATTGTGACGTGAGATTTCCTTTGCAGTCTGGCAGAGAATGAAGAAGAATGATGAATTAGTATATCCGCTTAACTTCATGAGGTCATTAGCGACAACCTTTGTGTGTGAGATCATTTTGAGATGTGTTGTTGAAGCAGCGTGGGAAGCTGACACAGACAGTGACAATAGCTCATGTGCAGTAACTGTGGCTATGTACAAAAAAAGTTGATAGCCGAAGTTTTCCAAGCAACCCATTTAGCCAGCAGTAAACTACCAAAAAAGACAAGAAAGGCTCCTTGCAGTTTTTATGTGTAAAGATGAAGATCCAGACTCAAGCCAGAGTCTTTTTCAAAAGCAGTTGTGGTGGAGTGGGGAAGCCAGGCAGTGCACCGTAGCCCCAACCAGTTGTTAGGGAATCAGGATTTCTGAGTAGACTTCTAAAGCTTTACTTGCAAGCAGTGGTTCCAAGGAAAGGTGAGTGGCAGGAGGCAGATTTCCCTCTGGATGAGTCTTCATCTGGGACACAGAGGGCTCTTCTGGATTAGCACAGGATGCACATTCCCCAGCATGAGTTTACAGCTGCAGCGGGGAAGCATTTTGGCTTTAGCTTCCTTTATCCTTTGTAATAATCCTTTCCAGCTCCCTACTGCTGTGCACAGGTTTTAGCTTGTCACTACTGTTGGCTCCTGCAGCGCTGCCCCTCGTTCTGCTAGCTTTCATTGATTGTTGCTGCCATTGACACTCACATGCCCTCTGATAAAGTAGCTGTCGAAGCTCCCGTCCCTCTACAATACGGACCCACTCCTATCTGAGACATTCATTAGTGTTGTTTGCCAAAAGGTTTATGTAACAGATGTTGCAAAGCGGACGCGCAGAAACAGACTCACTCACACACCATTATTGCAAGGGCTGTCAGGGTGACGATAAAGGGGAGGATGGTCTGCAGGACTAGAGTAGCTCGAAGGCATAGCTGCATCTGTTAAAAAAGCAACTAACGTCTCTGTGACCATGTTGTACTTTCAGCTTGTCATCATGGCTGGGACTGTTCTGCTCGCCTACTACTTCGAGTGCACTGATACTTTTCAGGTGCATATCCAGGGTTTCTTCTGTCAGGATGGCAATTTGATGAAACCGTACCCTGGCACAGAGGATGAGAGCTTCATTTCACCTCTTGTGCTCTACTGTGTGCTGGCTTCCACTCCAACAGCTATTGTAAGTATAAGAAATTATTTGAATTCTCCATGACTGCTCCATAAATAATGGCAATAGTCCTTTAATATTTTTGTCCCCTCTCCTCTCTTTTCAGCTGTAATTGATTTACACTTAGCCGGGTCTCTGTTTCGCCTTAGCCTAATATGATCTTCATCAATTATCTCCAGAAGTAATTATTCTGAGGTAATCACAATGCAAGATTGAGGACTAGAGCTTGTTAAGCCTTTTACAATAGCTTGCTCACTTCAGTGATTAGTTGTGAATTGCCTGGGCTCCAGAGAGGCTCTAATGCAAAGGTGATGTATTACTGGAAATCAGAAAACAGGATAAAGCTGAAGTAAAACCTGGGTCGGACATGCGGTATATCCAGGATTATTTGCTGCTATATTAAAAGGACTGTTGAAGGGCTTTAAAAGGCTTAGATGAGCAGAAAAATGCTCAAGACAAAGAAAAATATGAATGCTATTTCCTTTTTATTTGTAAGCTCTTTATTTTTGGCAGTCACATCCACTTAACTTTTTTTTGCCTGATTTTTGTTACTATCCAGCCAGTAAGCTGCAATGTAGCTGTTCTGAGCAGCAATTAGCTAAGTACATACAATTCCAAACAGATTATTGCAGTCATTGATTAGCAAAACTTTGGCCCTTTACCATTTTCTTTGCAGAAGGTTGGAAAGTTCACAAACAGCCAGCTTTTCTGCATTTCTAATTACATTCAAACATTCCTATCAGACTCTGTCTTTATGTCTTTCTCTTTATTTCTTTATCTTTAGTGTTTCTTTCTTATATTAATTTTGCTTTGCATCCCTTTCAAAAGTTGATTAAAGCTGTACGTGATGTGTTTCCATGTGAAAGGTGAATGCTGGACCATAGTCCCTTTTAAGTTTTGATCTGCAGTAGTTTTAATGCATGAAACAAAGTAACACAGAAAGTGTTAAGAAATGTGAAAGGGATCTGCAGAAAAGGCTATGGTTTTTGGTACAGGACACTTTCTGAAAATAAGTAGGGGTTTTGAATTGGATTACATCATGAGTTTATGAAAATCCTGTGCAGTAACAGTATTATTTTCTGTATTGAAACTCAGTTGAATGTTAAGATTTGCATTTTACTTTGTGCTGCAGTGATAGATGATTTGCAAATGAAAAAATAACTACATTTCTCCAACTTCCCCTCCCCCTCCCCCAAATATAGTGCCATTGTTTAGAAAGTAACTTTCACAGGCAGTGTTTTTAAAGGGAGATTGAGTATCACTACCATGCCTTGATGCGGTAACAATGAAGTTAGTGGGAAGTTTGTCTCTTGATTCAGCAATATGGCATTGGGTGGGCAAGTGGTAATAAGAATGTTGCTCTTTATTTGGATCTTCTGTTTTAATCCTTGCTCTGGCAAAGTTTGCTGCAAACCGTTCAGGTTTTGCTTCACTGGATCAGCATTTTCTTTCTTTTCAGTGGCCCAAGAAGTTTTTCCTAGTTACTTTTATTTATGGAAAGCTGAATTGGAGTCTTCTTCAGGAGATGAACAATGCTGGTTTTGTAGTTTCCATAGCCCATGTTAAACACAAGGAATGAAAGACAGTAGTGAATGTCATGTAAAGTTTTTGGGTGCAGAGACCTTCGGCTTAGTGCTGTGTGGAGCTGGTGTGACTATCATACAGTGCAAGAAGTGCAGAGATGCTAGCCTGGGTCCAGAAGTACAGTAATCACCCAAGATGACTGGATCCAGTGCTCGATATAAAATAGTAAGCTCTGCTTCTTGAGTTAAGCTATGCTGTTACACTGGCTGTACTGCTTCAGCTAGAGAAGACATGATCAGGGACAGCACAGGGCTCCTTGCACCATGCTTCATTGTGATCTCTACGTACAACCTCAAGGAGACAATGGATCAAACTTTCCTGGGAAAACATTTTTCTTTCCATTTTTAATGTAGTATGTATTAATACATTATTTAATGCATTATTTGCATTATTTGTATTAGTGTATTGTATTATTAATACATTATTTAATTATTTAATTATTATTACTTAGTATTGGGCTAATCTTCAACTAGAGCATATGTCAGAGGGATCTTTATCTGTCCTCCTGACTGGCGCAGAGCACACTGTTTTTATATGAGTAATTTCACTTTATTTCTCATTCCGATCTTTTTCTGAGAGACTTTTCTCTCCTTGCCGGCTAATTTCAGACTTCTGCTTCAGCTTGTAGCTGTTTTCGTCCAGTCTTCCCTCTGCAGACTGAGTTTTGGCTATGATTGTTTATAGAAAGCTAGTAAATGAGACAGAAAGTGAGTTCAGAGTCTCCCTAAACTCAGTCCTTGCATTGCTGGTCAGACCACTCAGAGTGTGAGTATCCTCAGCTGTCATCTGGTACCCAAACGGATGCTGCCTGTCATTCAGATTGTCACAGTCTGGGAAGAGATGTTTCATCCAGTTGCATCTCCTAGGGATTTCAGTGAAAGGAGCAAGTGCAGCCATTTCTATTTATACTGTGATGATTGTACTCTTTAAAAAAAGAAACACCCCAAAACCTGACAAACAAAACAACCCACACAGCTGTGCTTCGTGGGAGGGAGCTTTGTGTGCCTTCACTGTGGGTTAAGTTGTAGCTTCACTCTCTACACTTTGCTCTCAGGAATAATTGCTGACATCCTGCAGCTCCACTGTGAAGAAATTACTTAAGTCAAAGGTAATGCAAGTCCCTCCTTACAATTACTTGCTTCTCCTCTGCAAGACACCTGTTGCTTCACTTTCTGACAGCAAATTGGTTGGTTTGGCTAAAAGGATTTACAGTAGTAAATCTGATCTCTCTGTGTTGCCTGCCTGTTACCACTGTCCTGACACCTCATGGCATGAGAGTAGTGATTATTGTTAGAATGGGTGGAACCCAGCAGCAATGGAGCACTCATGGTACTAGTAAACAGTGTTTCTGGAGCAATGGAAAATAGTCTAGGAGTCAGTACATGCTCCCTCATCTGAGACACAAGCAGCATTTAAGTGCAGTCCTGTGTGCACAGGTCTGGAGAGGACTCAAAGCCCTGATTTCATCATAGCTGTGAGGTATTATAATGCTTTCAAGCTAAAAGGGAGCATCTTTGTGAATTTAATGGAATATCTTGGTGTCTCAGTCATTTGGCTGTGACAGGGGCCATGGGGAAAACGAATGCATGTATTTTATTTCTTCCCTGACAACACTTCTCAGAAGTGCTCTTGTGGGTTGGTACCACTGTATGTGCATTTCCCTGCACTTTTAGTGGCAAAATAAATGAGACTGGCCTGGTTTTCTGCAGTTTTATTTGTTGTTCTTGAAACATGTGATGCCACTGACTCCGTTTAACCATTTTTTTCTGCTACACTGGGTAGTTAATCATAATACATCAGAATTACAAAAGTCTTTTAATGCTCCTACTGATAACCTCTTAGACTCCGATAATGAGAGTTTCTTGCAAGGGGAGATGCCTGAATCTCATGACAACACTGTTAAATAAATGAAAATCATGTATGCCTGACTCCATTCTGTGAAATGCATTTTTCTCCCAAATGTTCCACAGAGGATAGGTCAAAGGCTTTCATCTGCCTTATTAATTTTTAATTTTCTGAGTGTGGTGGTATTAGCATCTTTGCAGCAAAGTAGTAGGATATGGTGAATTTAGTAATAAATTGCACCTACATAAGGAAAAATTTGTTTTTCTTTGTAAAGAAACAACTGGCAATTTTATTTCAGGTTTAGTGATTTATCCCCTAAACATACATCTTCAGACTCAAGTAGTAAATTTTGCTGATGGCACTGGTAGAAAAGGGGGATTCCTGGAATCCTGTCTGTTTTGGATTGAACTTGTATTTTATCTGTAGGTTCTGGTGCCACAAAGAGCTTTGTAAGATATGTATGATTTCATCTTCATCTCATGCCAGTTGTTTCCAATGCCTTATTTTTTTTTCTCAGAATCTTCCCCCTTCTTGCAGGCTGATGTCAGTCATATTGACATTGTTGGCAGTTGGTTATTGAACAACTGCTAAATTTCCAGCGTTGCTGTTGTCACGCTGAGATGGGTATAGGCCTGCTTTCAGCCTGTCTTAAAGTAAAACAGAAGCTATGGTTAAAACATTTTAATTTTTGCAGACAGGAATGTACCACTCTTGACAGTCATGGCAAGCACTTAGGTACTATACCTACCAGCCAGTCTCTGGAAGCCAGGGAAGGGGAGTGAGAAGGAGGATATTTGTCTCTGTGGCCTTTTGAGAATAGCACAGAACTGCAGTCTTTGCCTCCACCGCATTTCAAAGGATCAAAAGTTCCCAACTTTCCAAAAACTGCTTTTGTCTTGGGCTTCAGGTGGCCTACAGCAACATGTCTGCACATTTGAATAGCTGACCTCTGCATTACAGAGCTTTAGACAGACAACCCCTCATTTTGGTGGTTATAGGTACTTCAGGAAGTGTGAAATTAGCCAGAGAGTAATTGTGGGTTTTTTCAAAGTTGGAGGTCTTAGAATGCAAACCTTTTTCTTGAGGTAAGTATAGCGTAGGTATTTTACTCAGCTGTTTTTCCAGTGATAGGGAATTTAAAAACTAAGAGCAGCTTGAAAGTTTAAACACCGGAGCTTGAGTTCCATGATCACAGGTCTGGTGAATTTAAAAGTGACCTGTCCCACAGCAGCATGTTATGCAGAGCCTGGGAGAAAGCATAATATTTCAATGCACTGCCAATTCCAAAATACTGAGGCAGGGAGGGGTAAGAAATAATAATTCTTTTATTTTTTGCCACTATGAGAACTTTATGAAAACAACGTTTAAAGTGGAACAAGTTGCTTTGCACAAACATAAAATTTTCAAGCCATTTCCTTAAAATTACTCTGAGATGACTCCACCACATTCATTAGTGTCTCTCAAGACTGGCTTTCCCCATTACAAGTTTGCTGCAAATCAGCCAATTCCCCAGCTGGTACTGAACAATGCTTCCAGAGTTCAGAGCTGCTGCCTGCACTGCTCCATCCATTGTGATTTGTCTGCCTGCCCGAGAGGAGCAGAGAGGCTTAGGAACAGAGCCAGCTCACTGAAATGAATACTGAACAGCAGCAGAAAGCTTCAAGGGCACCATTCTTTGCTTCCTTAAAGTAGAATAGAAAGTGCCACTACTGTTTTCATGCAATCTTCAGTTTCTTTCCTTCCATTTCCAGGGAGGAAGTGGCAGCCTGCGTGTAATTTTTAACTGGCCAGTGCTATTAATTTGTGCAAAGGAGTATTTGTTTTCAGATAATGTTGGAATCAGTCAAACTGAACTGGTCTGATTATTAATTAGAAGATGAATTACAGTGTTGATCAGATTTATTTGAAGCAGGAGGAAACTGCTCAAACTTTTCTCTACAACTTGCACTTACCTCCCAAGCTTCAGAAACATCATTCTTTTAGATGGTTTTCCTATTCTTTCTAGCACCTTGCTTCCTTGGACTTTTAACTGTTCTTTGCTGTTGTTTTCATTGAACAACAACAAAAAAACCCAAACAAAAACAAAACAAAAAATCCCCCCAAAACAACAACAAAAAAAAACCAAAACCAGAATGAGATAATAAGTAATTGAATGCAGATTAAGGTCTTATTCTCAGAAGATTATGGGTGAGCTGGGTCTGCAATGTTCCGCTGAAGACATTGCTTCATTTCTTCTTATAGTTATGCAAAATACAGTATTGATCCCTGTGGGCTAGAGAAGACCTGTCTAGATGGTGATGGCAAAGATGAGAAAGTGTCTGAGAGAGCTCTCAGCAGGTGCCTAGTCCTCATAACCAGCGGTGTTACTGATGTTACCAGGGAAAACCTCTGCCTTCCCAGGCAGGCTTGGGTCAGGGTCCTGGCTGCAGATCACAGCAGAAATACTGTGTCCTGGGAGGGTGCCAAGACAGACCCCAGTGACCGCTTTTCTCCTAAGGTGTCTTTTCTCAGTATGAATGTTGCTTAGTGTTTGCCGCCCAGGTTTGACCATGGAGTTTCAGCTGTGTAGTGTCAATGTTTGGCACTGTAGGTAGCAGGTAGGATGGCAGATCAATAACCCTCAGGGCCTGAGGCTAACTGCGAGGGAGACCTAAGGAATTAAGGAACTAACAACACTAAGTGTAAGTCAGTATTTTCTTAGTGGGTGCTGTAGAGAAGATGGAGACAGACTGTTGAAGGCACAAGAAGCAACCCTGCAATGGACACAAGCTGCCAGAAAAGAAACTGATTAAATATTAGGAAAAATCTTTTTACAATGAGGGTAGTCCAACACTGAAACAGTGCTCCCCTACAGGCTGTGGAATCTCCATTCCTGAAGACATTCATAACGTGGCTGCTCAACGCTGTGGTTTATGCTGGCCCTGCTTTGAGTAGGGGATGGCCTGAAGGCTTCTGGGGCCCCTTCCCAGCTAAATCACTGTGTGATTCTGTGCCTCTGCATTCCGTGGCGCTAGTGAATCTTTTCTGCTGTTTAACTAATGACAGATGAATGGAGCCATGAGATCCCATGGAGCGCCTGAAGAGTGTCTCTCTGCTGACAGGCAGCTGTGCTAATGCAGTCCTCAGATACACCGTGATGCAAAAGACCAGAATTGCTTTTGGCCAATGCAACCCAGTGCTGATGAAACACCTGCTAGAGCACTTCACAAAGGTCACCTTTTGGTGAACAGGCCTGCTTTTCCCAGGGAGATTCGTGTGGAGTCATTCTGAACTGGCTGATTGGGGTTGAGAGCCCCATAACCCTCATCTGCTTATATTCTCTGTTTTTGAGTGCTCTGCACATAGCTTGTCTCACAGCCAGTGCCTTCCCTGTATCTGCTCCTCCTCTTGGCTGCTATTTGAATCCTGCAGACTTGATTAATTTAGCTCTTTCTATTTGTGACATTAAAAATGCAGCCACACGCATCCTTGTAGAGGATTCAGGAAATGTTATACAGCTTGCTGAAAGCGGCCCAGAACTGAGAGTGATGATATCCCAAGACCCAAGTTCAGTTTTGTTTGCTGCCAGAGATTTTTGTGTGTCATAGCACGCTTCTGGATCTGGTTTCTATGTAAAAAGTGGTGTTAAGAAGGTTTGACTGTGTCACAAGGATGCCATTAGAGTAAACAAGTTGAAAGACTTAAAACCTCCCAGAAATCAGAATAATGTAAACTTAATGCATAGAAAAGACAGAGATCCTGTCTGTCAGGACATAAATCTTCCTAATATGGGATCTGCATTGTCTTGCTGTGATAGGAAATGCCATTAGTTGTACTTTTTTGTGGAAAGCAGCAGAAGGATGTTGTTTCACAGGGAGACTTCAGGCAGTTGCAGGCTGTGGACACAACTGCGCCTCCTGCATCTCTTCTGTGCACCCTGGCTGGTGCTCCTCCTCCTTTGCCTGTGTGGAATTGCAGCTGAAATGAAAACTGCCTGTGGCAACTTTCACACAACCCCAGTGTTCACTGAAAGTGTGAAAAAATAGAAAAATAGTGTTTTCCCACATGTTGCCCCACATGTTGCCCCTGAGTGAGTGAGTGAATGAGAGTCAGGAGGGCTGTTGAGATGCAGCCTCTGCCAGCAACGATGTGGGACTGCATGGAGGCAGTCAGGCCAGATCCTGTTGGAGAAGAGGGGTGAGCAGTTTGGCTAAGTTGCAGTCAATCTGTAGTGAGTTTTCAAAGGGAGGTTGGGAAAAATGGGGGTGAGGCTGTGGCAGTGTGACTGGTGTCATGCCAGTTTATGCATAGGAGGAACCGGATTGTGGCACTCTGCCTGCACAGGAGTTTGGAGAAACATGACTAAGGAGGAAGATTTTGGCCACTGGAGGAGAGGTAAGCCAAGCTGTGGCAGGGGAGTGAAGCAGGGGTGCAGTCCTCAGCTTTGCTAGAGAATTTGAATTAAGGTACAAGGCTAATGTCCTGAATAAAAGAAACTAATAAAAGGAGCAAAAGTCAAAGCTGGGCCCATCCTTGGCTGTCAGCACCATCAATAATTACTTTTCTAATTTGAATATAACTCTTCAAGGCTGCCTGCCACCCTCACCCCATTGTACAGTTCCTGCAGGAGTGCTGCTCCAGGATGCCACTTTTCTGCAACCTCCTCTTGGTTGTAACCCAGATTCATTCCTGGGTAGTTTATCTTAGTTTATCATTACAGAAACAGCTCTTCTTGATGTTTACCCCAGTCTATTTTTAGAATGCAGTTGTGCAAAGAGTCATTTGACAAGGAGACTGTGAGCTTATCAGAAAGTGTTACAGGAAAAAAAATCAAAAGAAAAGGTAAAGATTCCATGTCCCTTAAAAGCAATAGTTACATTGGTTTGTTGATTAAATTGATAATTAAATAAGCAAACTGTTGGTAATCTGTACGGGAGTGCAGGTAGTACTGGGTGCTCGTGTTGTGCTGAGAACTTGAAAGGGGAAGATATGATACTTCACTGTCTGAAAACATCAGTTCACAAGTTGAAGGACTATCATTTCCAAATCTATTATGGACAAAAGGCTGTTGAAGAGGAAAATGGGACAGATCATTTTATCCGTTTCTTTGCTCAGGAGGAGCCCAGAAATAAGTAAAGCATGTGCCACAGAGGTTTTTGAGAGCTGGATGTTGAGGAGCAAGTATTTGGTGACACTGCCAGTAATAGGAAGGCAGGGCAGATTGAAGTTTTCTCAATGGAGAGGTTGAAATCAACAGAGGAAAAATGACTGCTGGGTAGGTATTTCTGATTCATACGGAGGCTTTGGGACATCATTGTAGTATTTTTACCTAATAGGAATATGAAAAGGAATGTGAGCAAGAGTGTCCAAGCAACATAACCTCAGCGTAGTTGAGCTGCTGTTGCATTCAGGAAACCAAGAACAAAATCACATCCAGTGGCACTACCTTTGCTTCCCTCTTGCCTACATCACCTTAGACTGCAGGTCACCTGTGCTTTCAGTCCCAAACCTCCAGTGCAATTTTCTTGCCATTTCTACTATCTAATTAAGCCAGTATGATACAGCAGTTCATTAACCTTGTATTGTTTCCCCAAATGGAAACAAAATAAATAGTTGGCTTGCTGTTTTCTTTTTCCACCCCTATCTTTGTATCTATATTTAGGTTTCAGATTTAGAACTGAATTGTACCAATTCCTGGGGTGCTGATTATGTTCTGGCAGAAGCTAAGGTACTTAACAGTGTCAGTGATTGATTTGGGGAGGCCAGCTGGGCAACTTGGCTGACCGTGCTTGTGCAGAACCACCACATTTTAAATCATGAGAATCAACAGAGTTACCTGACTTCAAAAATGCCTGGTGAAAAAAAACAAATCAGTTTTTTGAGGAGCTATTCAGACTACATTCTATTTTGCACAGCTAGATTAGCTATCAGAAATAGGTGCCCAGGCCCCCATTGAATTTTTGGAGAGCAGCAAGGCTCACTTTCTAGAGCCCACAATAAAAATACAGGGAAACAATATCCTCAAATTCAGGCAATTAAATTCAATGTCAGAGATGGCACCACAAGAATGGTCCAGTTATGTTGAATCATCTTATATCACCTCACAAATACAGCATTATTACTATACACCTAAACTCTGTATTAAACCAAAGGCACTGTTCACTTAAACACATTTTGATCTGTTATGCCATAGGAAATCTGGAACAACTCTGCTTAAATCAGTGGAACAGCACTAAACAGATTTATAGCCTGGCAAAATTTACTCCTAAATCTATGTAGATCTAATCTATCCACATGGGAGTTGCTAGGAGTATGCCGGGCAGCTAAAATTTATAGAAATAAAGATGGGAAAATATTCAGTTAAATTCTGATGCAAAGGAACTTTAAAAATGGATGTATTGTTAAAGGAGGACTATTAATATGTTTTATACCTAAGTCTCTCTTATTTGAAAAATTTGGGTTTTTTAAAGTCCACTAACCCATATCTTCACAGAGTAGAATTTCCTCGGGGTGTGAATTGTCTCTCAATGTGTACGTACAGCCCCATGCAGACAGAGAGCCAAAGCATTAATTCAAACTTCTGAACATTATCATAATTCAGATAATAAATGGTTTGAAACAGAGTGTCACTTTTAAACTGCTTTAGTGCAGATGGTCTTTTTCTTAATTCCCAGCCCCACAGTTAGTGAGCTGAGCTTATTGAACTGCTTGCCAAATCTGTTAAGAGCAGATGGAGTGAAACGGGATAAAGGCAATATTTCAGTGCAGCTCCCATGCATTGGCTCCCACCCCCAGATGCCATTATCGACATACATTTTACAACTCCACATCTCTCACCATCAGTGGTTAGAATTGTAAAGAGGTTGAGCATACTTGGCTTGAATGTCAATAATCAATAAGGATGCTCATCTGGCTTAATAAGGATAAATTGTTGCCCTTGAAACAACATACAATTCCAGTAGTCAAAGTGAACTAAGATGAGTTGCTTGATATCTATACTAACTCTGGGTGTCTGTGCATGTGTGTGTGCTCACACACTTGTTATGCATTTCTCTGACCGTTCCCTAGCACTATGGTTTCCTCTTGTGTGTCTTATAATAACGTATTAAATTAATTCTTTTGAGTGCTCCCCTTTTAAAAGCTCATTTCTTCCACTTCAGGCTGACTTTTTTTTTCTAAAGACTTTCATTACAAACTCTGTCTTTCTAAAAGCTCCCAGCTTCCCCTTCTAAAGTCTGCTGACAGAACATGGTAGGTGGGATTTTCAGAAGTGCCCACTGTGAGGGGACCATTGCTGCCTCTAAAGCCTGTGATCAAATTCTGTCCAGCTTTAGCTGGGGCAGATGGACCTCTGTGCAACAGACTTAAATTAATTCTGAGTGCTTAGGAAATACTGATCCTACTGCTATAGGAAGCAGTTATTTTTATAGAAAGCATGAATGTTCTGATCACAAAAAAATAAGTAATACATAAGCACAGCTAACCTCAAGATCAGTGGATTCCTGGAGACTTCATTTTTGATGTTTTAATAAATAAAACAGGACATTTAGTAAATAAAAGAGGCCAGAAGTCATCCTCTGGCCCTCAGACTAGCTGGCATGTGCAATCAGTGGCCAAGTGGCTAAACTCCTTCTGCGTAAATAGCAGTGGCTGCATGCAGCTTTCTTTGTGGGACTTGTACCAGGTGTTTTCTGAGAGGCTGTTGTCACCAGGCCAGGCTATGGCAGGGACCATGCTAGCAATGTAACAGTGTGGGTGATTGGCTATGCTGCACCCATACCCTGATACTTTTTACTTCATTAGTACAAATATGTTGTATTTGTCCAGAATTTTTGCTGACCTTCCCAAAAGTTTTGTGACTTCAGATCGATTTCCATTGCAGGGATGTCCTTCATCTAAATTTCTTTTTAAAGTTGGTAGGAGCTCTGTAACCTATCAGGCAGACTCAGGTGAACATGTTTGAGAAGGTGTGAAGGCTGCAGGAAGCATCCAGTATTGCTGAAATTTGCTGGTAAAATGTTGGGATGGAAGTCTGCAGCATTACTTTCCACTTCCCCAGCTGTCTAGAAGCCTTCCATCCGTGACGCCTATACTGTCAGGAAATTTTAAATGCCAATAGCAGGACATGACAAATTCCATGCCAATCACAGTAAAATGAGAGCTTCTGTGATCCACAGTATTCATTAAAGCTCTCTTTGCCCCCTGTATCCTAGGAGTTAGTATAAGAAGGCCTAATATTTGCTGTGTCCTGCCACTGAGTGCAAGAATGACAGATCCTTTTCTGGCTGGGAACTGGGTCTGTGTCAGTTCATCTCAAGTGAGTAAGTGCAGCCTCAATGTGGAAGTGCAGTGTCTCAAAGACACACTGCCATGTAGTAGTTTCTGTGGGCTGGAACCAGCCACCCATGTTTTAGTGTTTGCTCATGTCATTTTTAACCTTCCGTTTCTTTCCCTTTCCTGGCAGATTTTTATTGGTGAGATATCCATGTATTTCATAAAGTCAACCCGAGAAACCCTAATTATCCAAGAGAAAACTATTTTGACTGGAGAGTGCTGTTACCTGAACCCACTGCTTCGAAGAATAATACGTTTTATAGGTAAGCATCCTGAGCACTGCAAGCTTAGTCCCTGTTTGCACCAAAACAGAAGGAAACGTCCTAATAATCTACACCACAAAATTAATTAAGCTGTGAAATCTTTGCAGGCATCTTCCACCTTAGAGGGATAGTCCCCCTCGGGATTTGCAAGGTAACGTTCAAAATGTGCCATATGATGCTGTCTGGAGCTGGTGTCTATCCTATTCTGTTGAGCTTAATGCTTTTTCTGGACCCTTGAAGAAAGATTATGCCAATCAAATCCTTATATGAGTAATTCCGTCATTGCTAGTCTGTGTAAGGTACCCATTTTACTTACAAATTGGTCCTTACCAGCCCATCTCTTTGGTATTTTTCTTTTCAGCTCTGATTTTAACATCTATAGCTCTGTCACATGTTCAGCTGGGCACGGTGTAAAAAATTCCAGAGCCCACTTCAAAATAATGTTCTTATTTTTATTGTATTTTGGTTTTTGCTAGAGCTTTCATTGAGTTAATCGCTGAGAAATGAATGAAGAAGTTCTGTCACTAAACCATTTGGAGGTTGCTTTATATGGTGCTTGCAAACCACTATGCCTTTTTCACACTGTTGATTAGTGTAAAAAAATGCCTACAAGACCTTACTGAGGGGACCGTCCCATGGTTCTTTTGGAGCAGGAAGAGGAACAGCATTGCAGCTTGCATTTCCGCTGTGGTACTGACAGAGAATTTGGTTGTCCCCTGAAGGCTTCTCAATTCACAGCCATTTGAGGCTGCCCAAACCGCATCCCTTGGCATTTAGAGATAAGGAAGGGTGGTTGCTCACTTCTTACTACTTCCTTGTAGCAGCAGAGTAAGAAGAGGGCAGCTCTGAACTGCATGTGCAAGGGGCTCTAGCTTCTCTCCTTCCTTCTTCATGATAAATCCCAAGTTCATGCATGGGATGGGATGGCTTGTCTTGCTGCTGGCATGGGCCAGTGGTAACTATGGCTCAGCACTGACCAAGAGGGACTTTGCCCACAGAACATCACAGCACCTCCTTCCCCGTATACTCTTACAGGTAAAGCATCTTTACACACTGCATCTTGCAGAGAGCTGGGTCTGAATTCAAAGTCTGAGTTAAAAGAAGCAATGGGGAAAAAAAGCTGAAAATATCTGGATTGCTTCTTCCCTGTCACTGCTGAATTTTTGAGCTATATCTGGAAGAAAAATGTCTGCTGTGGCTGTGGCAAGGGTTGTATTGCTTCCATGGAGCACAGCCCTGGCTGCAGGCAGGGATACTGGCTCGGAGCATGGAGTTGAAAGTCTTACCCTGTGTTAAGATTTTCATCAGCAGCAAATATATGCTGCAAAGGAGGAAAAGCCATGGTTTTCATTCTCCCTCTCCTCTCTCTGTGCCTTCTGCTTTATGCATGGAGGTTAGGAAGTGAAACTTTTTTTACCTTCTGCCACAGTGAGGGTGGAGACAAACCACCTGTGGTTCATTACTCAGGCCTGGTCTGTGTGCTGCTGCTGAAAACAAAAGACATGGCAATGCAGTTAAATGTAAAATACCCTTGAACTTCACATAACCTCAAGGATATATTGATGGATAGTAAACTGCCATTAAGAGAGAAGCAGGGTACTGCTGGGCCACTGAGGGCTGTTTGACTGTTCCAGCACACTTGGCATGTTGCAAAGTCCTAATCAAATACTCTTGCCTGCGGGGTCAGCACTAAAAGAGCTTAGACCATGGAGGCTAAGCACTTACTCTGTATGTTTTCTTACAGTTGTCTTTATTCTTAAACATTCATGCTGTTGTTTCTCTTCTGGTGGAAGAGAAGGGGGTAGTGATGATACAGTGGACTCTCAGAGAGTAGTAGGATATGAACCCTGCTAGAGAAATCAATCTTGGCTTTCCAGCTATATTTGTTTTCCTGAGAAAAATGAAGTTAATGTTATTAGAAATTACTTAAATTGTTCATCTCATCTTAAACTACACTGATTGTTTGCTTGTTTTGTTCTGGAACCTTCTCCCTGCCTCAGCAGTAAAATGAGAGTAGCAGAGTTTGTTGAAAAGTGGCTGAAATAATTTATGAAAGGAACTAAAAATAACTGTGCCTTTTTCATTGACATTCCACCTGCATTTTGAAAACATGACATGGACTGAGCAGCTGTAACCTATGCTGGATGATCAGGGAAGTTAGGTCCATACAGCTGCTTACTCCAAAAAGAGGCTACCTGGATGCTTGGCTCTGGAGAGACTAGCAGGTTGCTCATACATGGATTTCCTTGCGTGCGTCTTCTCTTGCTAAACCTGAGGGCCATAACTTAAAGAGCTGATTTAAGCAGGTTGTCTTCGAAGATACCCTAGCAGACTGGCTTGTTGCAAAGAAGTTTGCTGCCAATTTAGCCATGGTACAAATTCATTGGAATATCCACATCTGATGATTTCTTCTGGCCTTGGTGTGTGAGCAAGAGTCTTAAGTGAGTGCCTGAAAAAAGTAGTAATTGAACTCCTTGTAAGTCATTACAGTTGGTATTACTCAGAAGGGTGAGAAAAATCCTTCAATGTGTTTGGGTGCTCACGTGTCAGGAAAAATGAACACTCTTTCCTGACCCTGCAAGGCACATGATGGAGAGCTTTTGAGAGTTGCTATTCCTAAATTTTAGAAAGGCAAAGAGGCTTTTTCTCCCTCCCTGACTCTGTAACTGGAGTTGCTAGCAAGAGATGGGTTTTAAGAGTAGTAGCCTATAGGTGCTTTCCACAAAACAAGCAGAATGTTATAGATACTTCACTGAACATTCACTTAGATTTTGTCAGGAAAGGGAAAGTCCAGACTGTCTTTTGGTGATGTGAAAGATAAGCACCCTTGTCATACTATATCCATGGGATCTTTTGGATCTGATTGCTAGACTTGAGCCTTCTTCCCTCTTGCTTTTTCTTCATGAATACAGAATGAAGCACACTTTTGCACGTTGATAGTGGAGCAAAGAATTAAGCAAAACCAAAAACCTGCAGCTCTTCTGGGATGTTGGCAAAGCCCCATGTTTCTTTTCCTTGATTTTTCTTATTTTGCCTATTATGCTCTCTGCTTATTCTCTCCTTGTTTTCCTCAAGCCCTCAGCAGCTGCCTGTTTCTAAGATTCTCCCCTCATGAGTTTGGCAGGGACCTTGAATGTTGAGCTTTGTCTTAAATCCCTCCCTGGTTCTTCATCCACAGGAAGCAGAACAAAAATTTCTTCTTGCTTCCTGGCCCTGGCATGAATTCTGCACGTTGGTAGACATTTGCTTTTGTGGAGAAGGGCTGCCTCTCAACTTGCTTCAGTGTAGGTCAAGTCCTGTACTGCAGCCTGGATTGGTGAAACCCAGTATGTTTCCTGCATTTAGAAAATCAATTTCTTTATCAGTGAAAAGCTGGCTTAGCTTCAAAACATCAGACTCTGATATATGTTGCAATTTCTTCCATCTTCCTCTTTATCTTTTATAGCTGCTTCCACAGACATTTATTTTGAAGATTTTCAGGTCAAACAAGTGGTCTGCAATTGCTTTATTCTGCCTAAAATATTGGTGCTGCATTGCTGTTCTTTAGTCACATCATCTTTCCTCCCTCCTCTCCCCACCCCTCCCAGCAGTTTTATTACAAATTTCTGCTGCCAAAATTTGCCATTTACATGCTGGACCTTTGAGAAACCAGACAGTAAGAGTGGTTGTTTCTTGGGCTTCTGCCTCTTCTCCCTGTCTCCCAACTTGAGTACGCACAGCCTCTTGTATTTTTATTCACCCTGTCTTGTGGTAATTTCCTGTTCAGTACTTTGTTAAGATCTTGCCATCTTGCATTTACTTCCATGTTCTACTTCATCATTTGTATTGCAAATAGAGGTTATAAATTATTTTAACATTATTTAGTGAATGGTTTCAGTCAAGGATTTAGTCTGTTTATATACAGCTGCTATCATGCCACCAGGATCATGGATTCAGACCTCCCTGAGTCAGTTTGGCAGGGTGACTAGAGTGTGTATTGTGTTGCATTTCATTATATGAGGTTTCTAATCCATGTGATTAAGTTGTATACCTGCAAAGCACTGATAACATGCAAGTAGCCTCTCTCCAGTTCAGATATTCAGAAATGCAACGTGCTTCATGAATTTGTTACCAGTGGCTTTTACTTTGGACCTGCATAAATTGCAGTTAACAAATGGCGCAGATCAGCTTCTGCTGACAGCTTAATTTAAAGCATGGTGACACCTCACAGTGGGCAGCTAAATAATGAAATTAGGGCTTTATTTCAGCAAATTAAGGCTTTAGTTCAGCAAATAAAGGTTTACAAGATTTATACACACATTGAGTTTATTGCAATAGGATAGATATACCCCAGAGCTCTGGTGTCAATTCCCTAGGCAGCTGCAGGACGTAGTTTGCCTGACCTTATCCTTCTGTCTGCCTTGGATCTGAAGTTCACTGTGAAACAATGCATGTTCGGTTAATAACTAATAATAATAATCTGTTAAAGCCCTGCCTTTCAGCAGGGCTCAAGCTGCATTTGTCTGTGCTGCCTCTAACCTAAACTGCTGCAGCAGCTTAAACTACTGTAGGTCTCCCTTCTTATCGCTGAAGAACCCCCACAATGAGAAATAGGTCACTCTGTTGGGGACAAATCAAACCTTACTGTTCCTTTTTATGCCAGGCCCTGAGCTGGCTCTTGTCTAGATGAAAACTGATAGTTGTGAAGGAGTGAGGAAGAAAGAAATCCTGTGTGTCTGTGGGGAGGAGTCTTGAGGCTCCAGAGTACTTCTGCACTGGAAACTGAATTTCTTCTTGCATGCTCAGACCACATGTCTTCCTTCTTACGTCTTGAGGGCACAGTATCCAGGCAGGACACTCACAGGTGAATCAGGCACACACAAAAGGCAGTAGATGCCTGGAGCAGTGAGCTTTGTGGGGTGTTCACTGGGAGATCAAAGCCAATCCTGGGATCAGATTATGAGTGCTCAGAAGAAGCTTGCTGTTGAGCCTGTTCCTGATGCCATGGCAACAGACAATAAATTTCCCTGCAACCCCCACCTCTCCAGTTGTAAAATGGATTAATGATAGAGATCTCCTTTAACAACAGCCTTTAAGATATAATGATGAAGGGTGGTTCAGCAGAGTCTGAGTCACAGGACTATAAATGTATGGCTTTATTGTATGCACAGGGCCATTAGAGCAAAGACTTCAGAGATGAGCTGAGGATCAATATTTCCATAGAGCCATGAGTCCTTCCAGGGACGCCATCCATTGAAACTCTAATCTTCTTTAAAAAACATAGGGGTGGAAAAGCAGTTGGGGGAGTGTGAGTGTACATGTGTAATATGAACATTTTCTGAGCAAATTAGGTTGAGTGTGACAAATTCAGATAATTGACTGGGCACTGGAAGAGAGAGGAGTGCCTAAATAAATGCACTTGGTAGAAGACATGATGATATGTTACTGAAGAGCACAGCTTCTGATGTCTCATAAGCCCTGCAATGCATTGTTTCTTTCGTCACTTTACTTAAGGGTTTCACGATTTTTCTCTGATAAAGCCTTCTACCTCCTCATTCTCATTTCCACCCACTGGCTCCTCACTTCTCTTTTCACAGTGTCTTTTCAGCTGCTCTTCTACAACTCCCAGGGGTTTTTTGTTGGTGTTTTTTTTTTCTGGATGCTTTTTTGTTGTTATTTTGTTCCAAATCAGTGGCATTTTAAATGTCTGTAATGGAGTTTCCATGGAGTCAATAAGCAGCTGCAGTCACTGATGCTAGAGGGATTTGGGGTGGAAGAAGAGAGAGCTTGAGCACGAGTTGCAGGGAGAAGACAGGGTTGTACTAAGGTTACAGTGAGCGAGGAGAGCTGGATTCTTCTTCAGGGCAGATGTCTTTTAGCAAAAGCAATAGACAGAGCTGGAGGTGGCAGGTGGCAACACTGATGAACACAGGGAGCTCGGTGGGAGAAAGACCATTAGAGTAGCATGTGAGTGAAAGCACAGAAACTATGGGTTCATGCTTGGAGGACTTTTTGGCACCAGTT
Source organism: Aquila chrysaetos chrysaetos (assembly GCF_900496995.4). Taxonomy (NCBI): domain Eukaryota; kingdom Metazoa; phylum Chordata; class Aves; order Accipitriformes; family Accipitridae; genus Aquila; species Aquila chrysaetos. The sequence continues at coordinate 9,907,855 of NC_044030.1, read as the reverse complement.
TAGGGGGAGATGTAAGTGAAGAAATTAAAACTGAAGCATTCAAAATTGAAGCTGCCGAAGATTTAGATTCTTCTGCCAAGGCAAGTGTTAGTTCAGGTGAGATGGAGCTGGAAAGGTTTAAGGTTCATATTGTCTGTCCTCAGCATTTTTGACCAGGACTTTCCTTGTTCTTTTTTTAATTTGCACGTTTAGTTTGTCTAAGGTCTTTCTCACTGGAGGTAAAGATATGTGCAAATCTGATCCTCACTTCCTTCTTCTTGGGACTCTGGGGCAGCTAAAGACAGTATCAGGGAGTACAGCCTACCCTCTATCTCTAGCCTAAATTAGTCTCTCTCCCAGTTACATTCTGCTTACTGGTTTGCCTTCTAGCCTCTTCTTTCTGGCTGCTCCTGACACACAGAAACACAGCTGAGAGCCAGGACAGTGACAGAAAGTCAGGAAGCCTTTCCAGAAATAGCTTCTGCTCCTTCTTTAAGGCCTCTTTGTGCAGCCAGACTATGTGACACGTGTGGATGAGGGGAAGGAGTGTCTTTATGTAAATGAAATTAACCTCTATCCATCCTTTCTGCTAGTAACCAACTGTAGAGGCTATAGGTCTTCTTCACATGTGGCTTGCACTGTTTAAATCTTTTCTCAGCATATGGTAAGTTCTAGACTAAAGTTCACTCCCACATTTTCTAGGCCAGAGTGAGCACAGTGAGATAAAGTGCTTGCTCCTTAGCAGGATGACATCACCTCCCGTTACACCTGAGCATCAAAGTCTGGAAGAGGTGCACGTTCTCCCATTCTCTCTCTGTGGCATTATATCACGGACTTCAGCTGTATGACCCTGAAGAGCTAGGGCTAGTTGCCCTTCCCGTGAAGCCTTTCAGCAGTGATTTGTCTGCCTCTAAAAACCTGGCAATCGTGTCACTGCATTCTCATGCTCTGGTCTGTTAGCTTAGCTGCTGTAGGTCATTGAACAAATCCATTGAACAGATGGTTTCCTGAGGTACAAAAACCATCAGGGATGCTCCACCACTACCCAGGCTCACTGGTGTTGCAGCCTTTAAATCAATTACAGCCAACCCTATCTTAAAGTCTCCAGAGACTACATGATGTGTAATCAGTCTGCAAGGGTTAAATTCCTGCTAGCCGAATTCATTGCTGCACATAGCTATGATTTTCATAATCAGTTTCCAGCATAATCAGTTTGGCATAACTGCAAGAGGGGAATTACAGCAATCAATATACATCACAGTCAAAGCATGATAAAGGTTTCAACCATGGCTTGTTCTGCTGTTCTGCAGAGTACTGCAGCCCTCAGCAGTTGAGTCTGGGCCAGCACTTTCAGCACTACCAAATATTGAGAAAATGCAGGTGTTGAAACTTCTGGGTTTTTTGAGAAAAACACTGGACCACTTTTGTACCTGTGCACTGCCTAGAGATTGAAATAACTTTGTGAAGCCCATAAGCTTTTTCTGAAACACCTTGGTTCTCAGCTTGTACTTACTTATGCGATATAGACCATGGGCCAGACTGCCTGGCTCTTAGATTTCCTCTAAGTATTGTAAAGAGCTGGGTAATAATCCTCACTGCATTCCCTGTGATTTGCACAGCACATCAAAAAGATGCCATTTAAAGCAAGCTGTGCCAAAAAATTTTAAGGATTTGGCCAAAGAGCCATATATAAAACAAGATTCGTGGCCTAACTTGCTTGTGCACTGGCTAATGTAGATGAGGAGTTCCTGCCAGCTGTGGAAAACCATGGATTTAAAATATTAGCAGAGGGATAAAGGAAATAAAGGAGCAGTTTCAGTGCTCTCTTCATTTCCCTTTTAAACACAGACCCTTAGAAGGATAAATGGGAGGAAGAGTGTCATGCCAATAAAAAGACAGGGGCCAGTCCTGCAGTCTAGAACCAGAAGAAGGCTACTTCCTTCTTTGACCACCACTGGCTTTTTAAATCCATGATCACACATCAGTTCATTAATAATGACTAATAATAAACTCATATAAAGAATATTAATAAACTCAGTCCCCAAAATCGTCTTCATTGTGGTAACACTCCTTCCTAGCCTTGGGGAAGTGTGGTGAGGACAAAACTCTGCATTCCTGCGGCCGCTCCAGGCTGCTACCCAAGGAGAGGGCTCTTCGCATCAGTGCCCCAGTGAGGAGTACCCCAGTGGGGAATTTGTGTTACAGCACAGCTGTATCAGTCACACCACACCATCTCTGTGAGCAAGTGGCACTGGCAGGCCCCACTTGACACTCATACAATGAATCCATATTTAGTTATGGGGTTTATTTTATGTCTGTACAAGTGTCCTGTGTGTAGGTAGGCCCCGAATGTTTAGAAGGACCTAATTCTGCCAGCTGTAGCCCTTCTGCTTTCTGTTAGCTGCATGGTGAGTGACAATATCTGCAGAATGATCCTTGATTCTTGTTAATTTGATGTAAAGCATTTTCTGCTGCATTATATTGCTGACTCCCTGATACATTTTTTTTTCTTAGACTATAGCAGTCTTTTTTTCTTTTTCTTTTTTTTTTTTTTTAAAGTCAGTACAGATAAGTGGTGAAGTTGTTACAACCATAGTGGTGCCAGCTCTTATGATTTTATCACAGCTCTCCTAAGATGTTTTCCCTGGAGCTCCAGCTCTTGGTCATACTTAAATACATAGCAATCTCAGCTAATTTATAATTTAAGTGACTTTTGCTTACAGAGCTGCAGGAGGGAAAAAGCAAAAATATATGACCCTCAACATTTCCATACCAAAAGTAAATATTTATTTGTTCTAAATTTTTGTGACACTTTAATCTGCCTTAGCGATGTGAAGCAGGAAAGGGGAGCCAGTTCAGTCTTTTGGAACATTTGGGTTTGGCATCTCTGCCAGCCTGCTGTTCTGTTCCTTTGATATGTAGGCAGTACATGCAAGTAAAAGGTCCTCATATATGTTCATAGCAGCTGAAGCAGGTATTACTAACACTCATGGGGAGTCAGTGGAGGATCTGACAACTGCAGTATTGAGCAAGGGATGCTCCACAGCCTTGGAAATGTTTCTGCATTCAAGTGAATGCTTCCTGCTATACCATTTGTGGGTATATGCTCCCAGTGACATGAGCTGAACAGCAACTGTGTGGAAATGTCTTCCAGAGCAAAGCATTAGGATGTTTCTCAAAGGACCTACCAAATATTGCTAGATCAGGATCTTAATTTTTCAACATCAGGATGGTGAATAGTCAAAATCTAAAAGACACTTGACACTAGATAGGATGTTAAAATAAATGCAGTATTGTGTCTCAGCGCTACACTGCTCTTTCAGGTTCAGAGCCATTTTATTACCATTTTTTGGCCCAGATGTGGTAAAAATACATAAACATTTTTAGCAACTCATGTGCATGACACTTGACTGCAGGCTATGAGCCTTTTTCGTAGTGGAAAATTTGCAGGCTTAGTATAGGTACAGCATTTTCAGTGAAATCTAGAGCTCACATTTCTGTTTAGAGCTTGAATCACAAAAATATTTAGGCACTTGCTTATTGTTTTCAGCCTGTTTCTGAGTCCTTCTGGAGTTGCTGAGTTAAGCACCTGTCAGAGTTAAGCATGCAGTCTTCTGTGTCATGCCTTTGCTGCAGGACTCTGCTGGAGTCAGCAGGGGCTTTTGCTGGGTAATGACTGCAGGGTTTGGTCCCTTACCTCGTCATTATGTCTCCTCCTTCAGGTACCAAGATGTTTTTTTTAAACCTGTTTGAATAATCATTATTTTTAACCTTTCCTCACAGGAGTGTTTGCATTTGGACTTTTTGCCACTGACATATTTGTAAACGCTGGCCAGGTTGTGACTGGGAACTTGGCTCCCTACTTCCTGACTGTATGTAAACCCAACTACACTGGAAACGACTGTCGGGCCCACCATGAGTTCATAAACAACGGCAACATCTGCACTGGGGATGCGGAGGTGATTGAAAAGGCAAGGAGATCCTTTCCATCCAAACATGCTGCTTTGAGCATCTACTCAGCTTTATATGCCACGGTGAGTGCCAGTGACGATTGCTAACTTGTATGAGACGTTTCTGTATGTGCATCTATAAGAGGCCGTTTTTCCTACAATGGGTTTTTGAAGAAAAAGGGTTGCTTTGGGGAGGACTTTCTTGTTTATCTGCAGGAGAAAATCCCCTTCTCTCTCTGTTTTACCAATCCTAGTATAAGCAGATCAAATGCTCATTGCTTTTGTGGCACTGTATGATGTGGAAGCATGAGGTCCTAATCTTGTCTTAGCTGCCGATTTTCTTAGAGGCCTTTGAGTATGCATTCAGCCTCTTCTCCCTGCCCCTGTCTCATGAACATTAAAATGAAGTTGATGCTTAAACAGCTCTTGAATCACTACTTTTTCTTTTGTTCACACGCCATGGGTTGTTGAATATTTAAAATGTAAATTGTGCCATTTCAATGGAGGGCTGAACTAGGCTGAATTTTGCTCCCCTTGTTCAGGACCTAAATTCCCCATGGAAAGAAGGTTGTAATGAAAGTCAGTGCCAGAATTTTGCTGTTATCACAGAGAAATGGACCCCAGTTGACATCTTGACAAGGTGACATGCTATACTGTCAGGAAGGAAATTGTCTGTCTTTAAAAGTCTAGTGAAACAGATTGGCTGCACCTTTGTGTTCTCTGGCTAAAGTTTCTGTAATGTTTGAAAATTGATCCAAGAAGCTTACTCAATTCATCCAAGAAGCTTACTCACAAAGTGGAAAACCTTGGTGGTTTTGCCATTAAGATCCAAGGACTTAACCTGGTTCTGATCTCAAAATGGCTTAACTAGGCCTTCTTTCCCCCAATAGCTTGACTCAAATGAGTGGCAGAGTCTGTGTGTAGGCCATCAGGATTTGAGAAAAGCCTTAAACTTGTTATGGTATTTACTGAATATTTTGCCCTGATCTTGGTAGCAGATGAATAAAACACCACATTATTACTCTAAAATGAAGAGGCCACCCGCTGCTGTTTCAATATCCATCTGTTTGCACTGAATGTTGTGTGAATAATGATGGAGATATAAAATGGTATCTCCTTTGTTCAGTATTTGTTGGGAAGTGTTTGGAAAGCCCATAACTTTTCATGTGTATTACTTCTGAACAATAAGCAACCATGTGTGAAATACAGTTCCTAATAAACTCAACATTGTTGTAGCAGCTGTTTTCATCATGATAAACTCTTAGGTGGAAGCTCCAAGATCAGGCTTAGTCCTGGCTCTGCCCTAAGCTAGGGGGCTAGCTACATCCTTTCATGGACTTTCCCTGCCCAACCTCTCTTGTTTCCTAGGAAGGCAAGTCTTCTACAAATGGGCTGATTTCTACTACTGAAGTGGAATAATGCTTTTCCTTCCTGATCTTAAGTCCCCAGTAGTCCAGTGTTTCTGAGCCCTAGCCTTTCAAGAGTACCTGCGATGGACCTGCACTTCTCCCCACATAGGAAGATACCAGGTGAAGGCAGGGCATGGAGTTATTTCTGAGCCTCAAGGTGATAAAAGTCTGCCCTTAAGGCATTTCAGCCTACAGTCCAGTTTTAGCCCATTTCTCTGCCTGAAGACACCCTCTAGCACTAAAGGTGTTGTCACTTGTGTTTTCTCTGCCTGTCAGCTGGGAATAACATGAGCATTACACAAGAAATGCAGTGTTCAGATCTAGCTTGGCTTCATAATTGTGTTGTGCACAATTTTTTGAGAAGCGTCTTGCTGATTCTAATATGCATGATAATGTGGGCTGCTGAACATAAAACACAGGGCATTTGGTTAGTAATGACTGTATTTTGCATAAAGCTGAAGATTTGAGCTATGGAGCAAGAAAAATAAACCAGGTTGAACATGAGGAGGCAGGAGAATGAAATCAGCACAGACATTGTCTTTCATCATATAAATGTCTGTTGAGATCTGGGAGTCTCCTCCCATCACTGAACCTCAAGTATCTTCTGCAGATGTTTCTGTACTGATTTGTTCATTAGTCTGCTAGTGACAGTACTCCCACTATGATTGGTTTGGCCTTGTGTTTTGGTTTTTTTGTTTATAATCTGGGTTTTATACTTAATCAACTAGACTTTTTCTTGGTACCTGCCAAAGAAGCTGAGGAGAACCCAAAGCATCACTTCTGTGATCTCTGTAGGCAGAGATGAATCTTGTATGCCTAAAGTAAGGGAAAGAGAAAACAGCCAGCAGCCCTGGCTTCCATACTTACACAAAAATTAAAATGGCATCTAATGAAGTTTTATTAGTCTCCCAGAAGTATCACAGGAAGAGATGGCAGTCACTGTACATAGTATATGCTGCCTTTCCCAAAGGAAAATGATAGGCTAGAAATACTCCTTAATTAATTAACATTTCTGGCAAAAACCAAAAAACAGACGATACAATCATATGTTGCATATGGATATCCCAGTTACATCATCTTTAAACAACTGTTATTTCATGCTTTTCTGAGAAAGGTCATGGAAGAGCCAATGGCATCTAACAGATAGTAGTGTTCAAGCAGGACATGGAATATTAAAGTATTTCACCAGCACAACTGGAGGACCTCTTATTGTAGAGAGAAGGTAGATATCCTTGCTGATCCTCCTGTTTGCCTCTCAAGTGAAAGCAAGAATTGTTTTACAGTCACAACAGGGTCTCTGTGGTTGAAAGATACGACTAGTCACTTATATTGACTGTTTAGTAGTGGTTTTGGGATTCTTCAGCCAAGTTCTTCCCTAGGAGCATCCATAAGTAACGCTTTCTCTTACCTCCATGTGGCTAGAAGACTCCACCTCATCACACTGGAGCATGACCTGGCATCTGTCGTTTACACCTGGGTGCGTTGCTTCTTGACTAGATTAGAGTGATACAATATACCTGGATGTGAAACTTTCAACATTTGGGAAATTTTGAATAGCAGAGAACACTACAGCAAGTCTCTTCTGCAACCCAAGTCACTGTGACCCCACCAACAATTTCTTCCCTTTCTGCATTAACACCTGCCAGACTAATCAATGAAATTCAAGGCCTTGGCACTTCAAGCAGCAGCACTGAGCATCCAGAAGACTGCAAGATGTACAAGACTTATCATTGTCAGAGGCTCTGCTTCTCTCTTACCGTAGAAATCTCTATGGTAAAGGAAAAGATTGTCTCTAAAGCTTGTAGACGCTGCGCTTTCCAGTATTGGTATGAAATTGTGAACTTTCCAAGTAAACTATGACATATCTCCCCACTTTCTGCTGAAAGGACAAGACTTCTTCCACTCCACCTTTCTCATCATAGATATACATTCTAAATATATGCATATATTTGCATACATGTATGTTGTGGTTCAACTCCAGCTGACAACTAAGCACCACACAGCCACTCGCACGCTCCCCCCCAGTCGGATGAGGGAGAGAATTGGAAGAGTAAAAGTGAGAAAACTCTTGGGTTGAGATAAAGACAGTCTAATAGGTAAAGCAAAAGCCACACATGCAAGCAAAGCAAAACAAGGAATTCATTCACTGCTTCCCATGGCAGGCAGGTGTTCAGCCATCTCCAGAAAAGCAGGGTTCCTTCACACGTAATTGTTCCTTGGGAAGACAAACGCTGTGACTCTGAACATCCCCCTGCTTCCTCCTTTCCACCAGCTTTTATTGCTGAGCATGACGTCCTATGGTCTAGAATATCCCTTTGGTCAGCTGGGGTCAGCTGTCCCAGCTGTGTCCCCTCCCAACTCCTTGTGCCCCCCCAGCCTACTCTCTGGTGGGGTGGGGTGAGAAGCAGAAAAGGCCTGGACTCTGTGTAAGCACTGCTCAGCACTAACTGAAACATCCCTGTGTTACCAGCAGTGTTTCCAGCACAAATCCAAAACATACCCTCATACCAGCTACTATGAAGAAAATTAACTCTATCCCACCCAAAACCAGCACAATATATAAATATATATATGTATGTATGTATATTTTAAATTTGCAAACAAAAAAGCCTCCTAGACTGCCTATGCTTTTGTCTGTCTGAAAAAGATGTGAGAGGAATTACAGGTTGAATGCTACTGTCACACATTGCACATTGATAAATACACTACTTGAGTGTACTGGTAAGAGCACACAAAGAAGCTGAATAGATAATTTATATAGTTCAATCATATGTAGTTTATTTTTTAATATGATTTTTTCTATTTTCTTCACAACTTTTGATATTGACTTCCTTCCTCCCTCCCTGTCCCCCCCATCAAATAACTGGTTTTGACATTCAGAGTTTTGTAAACAAATTTACCCTATAAATAGCATTGTGGGATATTTTCAGAAACAACTGCTGTGTGTAGGAAATCAAATGTAAGTGACTTTCACTGAGATTTTGGGCTCATACAGAAAGCTTTGAAAACATGCCCTAAGTGAAAGGGTAAACACATGGTGAGAATCTTAAAAAATATCTTGGCTTTAGGGACAAGGACAATAAAGATCAAACGGCAGTGATCAGGAAGTCTGACCAGAATGGAGAAGATCTCCCACTTGTTTCTGAGCTCAGTGTATATTTATGGACGAACTGGAGCATACCTTCTAGGAAAACAGTTTGTCTTGTTTCAAACCCTCCTCGTGAGGGTTTAATAGATTTCCCTTGGCAATCTGTTCACATGGTTAATTACCCTCATTGCTAAAAATGTTCTCTTTATTACAAGTTTACGTTTTCCTGTTGAGATGCATGAAACTTCAAATGCATTATATACTTCCCATGTGTAATAAGGAGAACTCTCCCATGTGGGTATTCCAGAGATCCAGCTTCATCTCATACCTGTAAGAAAACAAGCATGTGTGGGTTGTTCTCTGTAGTAGCATTTGCAGCTGTCGCAGCAGGAGTGCATTCTTACTTTGAAGAGGTGATGCTTTTCCTTTGGATGCTGTAAACCGCAGTAGTGCAGGAGAGCAACCTGGCTCCCTATTTCTCGTTTGAATTGGCTTCTGCTAAAAGAAATGCCTAAGGTGAAAGGGTGGGTGGTAATTATTCAGAAAGTGGCAATGATATTTTTTTCCTATTGTTTCCAAAGAAGATCCTTAACGCGAGTTTTGGTGATAGTCGGGTGCAGCTCAACCTACCAGCAGAGACTGGGGCAAGATTGCCGCCTAGTGCTCAGTTGCTCGCTGTCATTTCAAGGCATGTGCTGCAGTCAGGTATTATTAGGTTTGAAAAACAAAGCAAGCAGGAACCTCTCGAGTAGCTTAGTCCCATTCCCAGTGCTACTATACACCACAATGTTCCAGTTCATAAACTGAATTTACCTTTAAATGATGTGCTCAGCAGCACACTTAAGGACAGAAGACTTGCCTTCCCTGGGCAGAGATCTAGCAAATTTAGCTGTTAGAAGTCTAGTACTGCAGTATCTTGGCACATGAAAGTACAGTTTTGCCTAAGTCCAGAGGCAGGCAGATGTGCCTTCCCCTAGTTGGTTTCTCTGGCCTGTCCCTTTCCCTTCCAAGAGGTGGTTGCTGCATCCCTTCCCTTCTTCTGGAGTCACATATTGTAATGGCTTTAGGGCTAACATTTTTAACACCAGCCAGTGAGGGGAAGCCAGCTGTCAGGACATTTGATGGCCCAGTCAGGGTGAAGGGAAAAGAAAAACGGACAGGGAGAAAGTTAGAGTAAAAAATAGGCACAGTACAGCAGAATAAAGGAATATATGAAAGGCAATGAACAGAGTGACCTTGAGAATGGATATAATTTGTTTCTTGATCCCAAAACTATGTGCCAGACCATAGTGACCTCTCTACCTGGCTCATGAAGAAGGGGACAGGCATTGAAATACAGTAAAATAATTGCCCATGGCTGCCAAATAGGTCATGGAGTGCGAAGCAAGCTGTGCTGGTAGTTGCAATTGGAAGCACCAAGCCAAGCCTCCGCAGACTTCCTTCAGCACAGACACAGGAAAATCCCAAGGCAGCTTCACCGCAGCCAAGCCATTGTAGTCTTGGCCAGAGACTGGTGGTGTGAGCCAGCACGGTGTCCTTAGCTGCTGCAGCAGCAGCAATGGAGAGCAGCTCTTGGGTCTCCACAGTCCTGCAGAGTCCCACCCTGATTTCAGTGCTGCCCGTGCAAAGCACTCAGCAGTGCCCTTCCCCAGAAATGAAGTCATAATAGAGAAAGCTGAGGTTTGTGACCTGCAGAGAGCACAATCACAGATCCCAGTTGTGGTGTTATTGCAGATGTGATTAAACAATAAGGATCTCCTGTAGAGTCTTTTGTCTATGTCATGGTTTAATGCCAGCCAGCAATTAGGCACCACACAGCCATTCGCTCACTCACTCCTCCCCACTCCCAGTGGGATGGGGAAGAGAATTAAAAAAAAAAAAAAAGTAAAATTCATGGGTTGAGATTAGAACAGTTTAATAACTGAAGTAAAATAAAATATAATAATAACAATAATAATAAAATATAATAGTAATAATAGTAATGAAAAGGAATATAATAAAATATCTTTAAAAAAAAAAAAAACACAAACAGGAAAAGACAAGTGATGTACAGTGCAATTGCCCAGCACCTGCGGACCAATGCCCAAGCAGCAATCTGTGCCTTCCAGCCAACTCCCCCAGTTTATATACTGAGCATGACATTCTGTGGTATGGAATATCCCTTTGGCTAGTTCAGGTCAGCTGTCCTGGCTGTGCTCCCTGCCAGCTTCTTGTGCACCTGCGTGCTGGCAGAGCATGGGAAACTGAAAAATCCTTAACTTACGGTAAGCGCTGCTTAGCAACAACAAAAACATCAGTGGGTTATCAACATTATTCTCACACTAAATCCAAAATACTGTACCAGCTACTAAGAAGAAAATTAACTCTATCCCAGGTGAAACCAGGACAGTCTATAAGACTAACAGAACCATAATTCCATTTTTGACAACTGAAAAAGGGTCAAGAATGGAAGTATTTTCAGCTTTGATGATTTTACTGTTTTTACAACAGGAGAATGTATTTTTTCTTTACAAATAAAATGGCATCTTTTGATATTAAGCACTGGAAGAGACACTTCCATGGTTTGTAATCTTTCCATTCCCCAGCAGAACAGGTGTTTGTACTTTCATTGGATCAGATCTACACTATATGAATCAGGTTCGTTTACCTGGTGATTGGTAATAAGAATCAAATTAATTTTTCAAATGTATCTTCCTGATTGCGTTTCATGTATGGGAGGCAGTGTGTCATCTGGAGACATTTCTGGCAAATGTGTTTGATGTATTTGCTTTGCTTATCAAAGCTTTGGAAATCATGCACGCATCCATACTTCCTTGCTGAAAAGGATTTTATTGACTTGTTTTGCCATCAGTCTTGGTTTGCTTGATCTTTGTAATTTTGTGGCTCTGGAATTAATGACTGGCTGCTAATTGCAACCCACATGGTTTTACTCTCTGTGTCAAAATGCATTTAAAATAAAATACAAACTGCCACAAACATGTGGGGTTCATTAAAAAATACTCAGAGCACAGTGAAACTTCATGGTCTGGAATTACATTTTCAGAATCAACTTTGGTTTCAAAGAAATCTCTCTTATATTCTGTGTTTTATTTCATCTTGCAGAGAAAACGTCTGGAATGGTTTCCCTTAATGTTCTCTGTTTCTTAAATTTAACAGCACTTAGGAAACCAGAGCAGCTAGTTCATATGGGTGCTAGGCACTCCATCACGTGCACATTATAGTTTCTGCAGGAGTATAAACATAAATCCTTGACTCCCTTTGCAAACATTTAGTCATGTACATTCAGAGTGCATGTTTGGTAGCGTATGAGCAAGTATGTGCACAAGTTAGGAAGTCAGTAAAACTGAGCCTGTACATACCAGCTCAGAAAAAGTCCAGTATGTAAATGTAGTTCATGCAATATTTGACATCCTGAAACATAATTTAACAATGTATTGTTCTCTTAAAAGTGTTCTCTGACTTACCTTAAACCTCTTCCTCTACTTCCCAATGCTTTTTTTAATGAATCATGGGTTTTGTCACATCCTTGCTGATTCAGGATTTGTCTGGGTGGGAAAAGATGCATTTCTGGCAGGGCCCCTTTTCATTTTTGGCTTACTCTTTGTTTCAGATGTACATCACAAGCACAATTAAAACCAAGAGTAGCAGGCTAGCCAAACCTGTGCTGTGTCTGGGTACCCTGTGTGCTGCATTCCTCACTGGGCTAAATCGAGTTTCTGAGTATCGAAACCACTGTTCGGATGTGATTGCAGGCTTCATCTTGGGGAGTGCTGTAGCTTTGTTTCTGGTAAGCCCATCAGTCTTTCTGCATTCCTTTTAAAAATACCTCAGTTTAAAAAAAAAGCAAAAATTACTGTTCTCTTGTGGCCTATTGCAGCTGATTAATCCAGTTGCTAAGACCTAATTCTAGCCCCATCTAATTAAACGTATCAGAGAAAATCCCAATATAAAATCAGGTTGATACTAATTAATAAGGCTAATATGATGAAATTTTGTGCATTGTATATATTTCAAGATTATTTTAATTACTGTACATGTTCTTACTTGACCTGCCCTGGAAAACTCTTGAAAGATGGTGTAGATTTCAACTAATGTCAAAAGCAGGGCATGCCTGAGACTTCTTCTCTGACACCCCTGTGTTGCAAAACGTCACTGTCTGCCTGATATCTGGCAAAAATGTAGGATACACAGTGTTATCTGGGGCTCTAAGCAGTGGCCCTGGTTCTCCATTTCGTTTCAGACCATAAAAGAAGTGCAATAGAAAGGAAAGGCAGCACAAACTCCCTGGGAGACAAAACTACCTCCATTTGCAGCATTTGGAGTTGAGCTGGAATTGTTTACCATCTCATAGGATAAACAAATCTATCAAAATGTATCAAAGGCCTTCCCACAGAATCTAGGAACAGCATCTCTCTGGACTTTGAATGTTACTTGCTCACCTGTAGGCTGTGTGGTTCAAGTGTTTTGCTTGGTGAGGGATCTCTTGCTGAGGATTTACCCACACAGCAAGCAGTCAAGGTGATTCTGACTGTTACCAAGAAATGTGCCTGGTTCCATTTAATCAAAAGATGCTTCAAAACTATCCACTGCATAGCAACAGACACTTTATCCCTGTAATCAGGAGAGATTATGTTTCAAAGATCCCTTACATCTAGATTGTCCTGTTACTGATCTTTTTTTCTACTCTGTACTTAAAAAACCCCCAACAAACCTTCACATATCATTTATTTCTGTGTTCCCTTTAAATAAAAAAGACGTCTGCAACCTCTAACCTGAATCTCCTTGGCTTTAGTGTAAGTAATTTGTCTGATTCCCACTGGGAAAGGCAGTTTAAATCTAGCCCATGCAATACAAGAGGCAGTCACCACATATATCTGGTCAGGACAGTCTATGTGCTCCCAGTACCTGTTTCTAGCAGTGACAGCCAGCTCCCAGCCACAGCCACATTTTGGCCCTGCAGACCTTCTGCCACCCTGCAGGTGTCAGAAGCCCAATTGCAGAGTGGTGGAAGGGGTCTCCCAGAGCTTGGAGGGGAGGGGAGGGGTGCTGCTGCTGGCACAAGACTCACCCAGGCTGCAGCCTGCTCCTTGCTCAGATATAAAGAGCAGTGAAGAGGAAGAGCCAGCAAGGAGCTGGCTGCAGAAATCACTCTGACAGCAGATGTGTCAGCTCCTGTATGTCTTTTTTTTCCACTGTGTCCCCAAGCCCCAAAGTGCCATGTGTGTTTGCTCTTATTGCATCACCATGTGGGTGCAGTAAGTCTGGTCATGCACAGGGGAAGGGTGTGTGGAATAAACCCCACAGCAGTTGTGCTGGAAGTATGCAGGAATGGTGCCAAATGAGCTTGATGTCATCCAGATGTGAGGTAGATTCAGCCATCCAGTGAGCTGTTTTCACTTTGGAAATGACAGGCAGAGTCTGAAGGGAGTATTTGGCCAATAAAATGCATCATCAGGGTAGTCCAGGGTTCTATGATGATAAAGCAGACATGGAAGTCTCTGCTTGTATAAAGTCTTACGTGTATAAAACGTAAAAAGGCTGAGATATCATTCATCACCTCACATTACAGGCCAGATGAATCCATTTACCAAGGTAGTCCACCATGCGCAACTCTGTCAGTAAACACACTGTAGTCCAAGGCTGAGATAGATGATGCCTTCAACCAATACCCAGGTTAAGTTCTTTGCAAAAGCTGGCAGTTGTGAGACCCCTGATGGTAATTCCTTTGAGTTTTGTCTACGGACAGAACATGCTAGCTGACCTCACTTTTTTTTTTTTTTCCCTGCATTACACAGGGGATATGTGTTGTCCATAACTTTAAAGGCACTCATGGAGCTCCTTCTAAACCGAAGCCTGAAGACCCACGAGGAGTGCCGCTAATGGCTTTTCCAAGAGTGGAAAGTCCTCTGGAGACTTTGAGTGCACAGGTACTGCAAATCCTCTCACCCGGACCATCACCAAGCACATTTTCTGTTATGGCAGAGTAAAAAGTAGCTGTATACATAACTATACAGGGAGCTGTTTTATTCCTGATGTTAAGCCCATTGAACAGAATGAATTTGCATCGGGGGAGAGTTTGTTTTAAGGCATTTATCCCTTAAACTAGCAAATACTGTACATCTTCTGCCCCTGTGCATGTCCAAAGCTAAAGCAGTAGGGTTTCACTTGCCTCTGCATATTGTTCGTGATAACAAACTTTTGCTTAGAAGAATAGAAAACTGAGAGAAAAGTAAAGATAATTCTGCCTAATTACACTTTGGAATGCTTTTGGGATGTCTTAAGGATTTACTCTAACATTCGTAATCCTGAGAATAAACTATGATGTCCAGAAAAATATTATAGAGATTAGTTTTTTATCCTTATTACTGTTCAGTATCTTCTATAAAAAGAAGAAATCATGTACTGTTTTTTAACTCCAAGACATCATCATTAATAGCATTCTTTCAAGTTTCAAAAAAAACAGGCTAGCAGGAGCGTCATTATTGATGGTGTTTCTCTTCTTAAATTACTAAATTCAAATGGCTTGTGTTGGTGTAACTGAATTATACCCAGTCCTTTCAAAACAGACAAGCAAATGCCACCTGCCAAGAATTTCTGGGAACAAAGAGGAACTGCAGTTTATCAGCTATCTGAAATGCCCTAGTGTAATTTATTTGTTCTTTAAATTGTTCTTCCTTTATTAGATGGCCTGTCATTCCTGTGTACATGGTGTGTGGCAAGATCAATAGTGACTTTTGTTAAACCCTTTGACAAATAAACTGAAAATAGGAATTAAAAAAATGGAAGAGACACTGTTTCTAGCTCCTGGAAATACTTTGCTTAATTGAAAAGTCAATTTTGATTAGGCAAAGATTTGCTGGAAGGCCTTCAACTAAATCTGCAGAACTGTGTGCATTAACTGTTCTCTTGGTGGATTTGCAGTCCAGAAACTAAGTGCTACTTATGTATCCACATTGTGTCATGTATGACAGAAGGGTTGAACAGGTGAAAATATTCACAGACTGTGAGAAAAAATTTGTCTAGTCAGCTATTTGTATCTTCTGGACTGTGAAGTGTAAGTAGGGACTAGGCCTTAACTGTTGATGTCCTCTATAATCAACAAGATAATTTTCTCTGATTCAGGGTATCACTCTCTAAATGACCATACATCTACCATGCAGGAGTAGATTGGGAAAAACATGATCCCACTCTGAAGCTATTATAAACAAATCCTTGGGAGTGCCTGCTCCTTAGTGTTTCTTCAGATATAGGAGGTGCATCATCCTTCTCTGTGCAGATTTCTGCATCTATTCCCACTCTTGTTTTGCTTGCACCCACACCGATGCAGCATGACACAAGGACGACTCAGTACTGCCACTGAAGTCCTGGACATTGGCTTCCAAGAAGGTTAAATCAAGACTGTTGCCACCTAAAGAGGACTTCTGTGTTGCTATATATCTGTGGCTGCATGTGTTTTGGCATAATGACCCCACCTCTGTATGGTTTTAAGCTCTATGTGTTCCCTAGTAGCAAACTGTGTAGGATCTACATGCACACATCACATGAAGCCAGACCATGGTCTTTTAAGCTCTTCATGACTGAGGACAGACCTACTGTATTAGTTATGTGACTGTATGAAGTGCTTGAGCCTGTACTGACATGTCCCTCTGGACAGGATCCAGACCAGTTTGAAAGTCTTTATTGAAAAAGTCACACGTTGTTTTTCAAGCCTGTTAGTGCGCGTTCATAGCCCAGAAGCAGGGCTTGAGTTTCCCAGCACCAGCTCAGGATAGACAGCAGTCATGTTTGCAGTGATCTCTTCATTTTAAGGCCCTACACTAGCTGGGCAACAGATTTTATTAGTGGACATTTTTCTCATTCATTCTGCACATTAGGTATGTAAATGCCAACTTGTATATAAACGTTCATGTGTTTGTTTGCATTTTCCTCTTTGCAGAATCACTCTGCCTCTATGACTGAAGTAACCTGAGATGGAAGATTGGCAACCGAAGCTATTTTTTATTACCCTCCAGTACAATACTCCAAGACACACAGTTACTAAATGTCTAACTGTGATGACCAGTATTATGTTATGTCTAGTTAGAGGCTAATGTTTTGTACTTTTTTTGTATGAGGAAGTGATGTAGCTTGCCCTGATTTTTTGTCAGCTTTAATATTATTATGCCAGAATTTAAAAGCAAAACAGAAAAAGAACAAAAAAAACCCTTTTCTTGTTTAAAGTGTGCACTGAGGAACTACATCTATGGAATTGTTGATGTTGTTATGTGATATTTGTACACAATTTTTTTTTTTTTAATTTTTTAATTTATATATCTTGGGGAAAAAAAAATAATTCACTTTTTCTTACCATAAGAAGTGCTTCTACCAGTGGGTCAGATTCTGATCTGAGTAAGCTCAGCATAGATCTGAAGTAATTGCATATATTTAAATCAGATTAAAATACTGGTGATCAGGAATCTAACCTGAATGATACTATCAACAAGTAATAAACATCCCTTCTTGATTCAGTGAGCTACTTAAGCATTCCTTAGCATTATGGACTTCAGTTAGCCATCCATTTCCAGACTACTTGGCAGACTTGAAGTATGTCCTTAAGCATCTTACTGAATCAAAGCCTGATTGTTCTGGTGTGGGTGATTGTGCTAGTTATTGAAGAATAACTAAAACAACATACTCAGTCTGCAATATATACAGACTGGACATGAAAATTTATAGTAGTAGCTGATAGCATGTGAGCTGACTATATCATCTCCCTAGATCTCCATTCCTCCCCGAGGCCCAGCTAAAGCTCCCAGTGAAACCTGGCTTCAGGAATTGACTATGGGGATATACAGCCACCACTGTGGAGCTGAGGCTGTGCTTTAAGTGTTTCATAACTTCATCATAGATTTGTGGGGTAACTAGTAACACTGGTGCAAAGGAAAAGTGACACCACCTCCTCAGTGGAGTGGCATTACTTGGCGTTCAGTTTGGCGTAACCAGGAAGCCAATTTTGCCCCAACAGTGTAGTTTTCACTGAGGGGCTTTGGCAAGTCAAAAAGAGAAAAGAAACTGACACAGTTTGTAGTAGCAGTCTGCATTTTTGTAAATTCTGCCATACAGAATTTATATCAAAACTGCTATTTTACAATTTAACAACTTTGTTTAAGGATTAAAAAGACAATTAAGTGTGGGTGGGGGGGGGTGGGGGGAAGAACGAAAAAGAGCCCATTTACAATGGCTAGAACTGGGGCAAAGGCTTCATTACATGACTTTTCACTGTTTCTAGGATTTTCCTGCATCTCATTCTTCTAGCATGGTGATAACTGCTGTGTGTCTCCTTTAAAGAATGGAGCCTCTGTCTGTACTTTTACTGGAATGTTTACCTCACATTTCCATGTTGGTTCTTCTTGGCTTTTTTTGTATATTTTTTCCAAAACAGAAGCAAAAAAAATTATCAAAAAACCAAAACGTGTAGCCTCGTGTCTGTCATTTGCCTGTGACACAACAAAAATTTGGGATGTCTGTTTGTGTCTGGTCTTGCGGTGTTTCTTCCAGGTTGGTATTTTCTTCTGGCTTTACTGATGTCTGCTTCAGTCTTAGGAGTGTAAGGGTCAGACTTGGGCCATGCAGGCTGTCTGTGACCATAAGGAACCATTGATAGTGTTCTGGGTCCCTCACTACAACTTTGATCCAAATTCCACATGGGAAATTTCTGCTTCATAAATGTGGCTGTGGAACCAGTCCTTGTTCTGCTGTGTTAGGAGAATAATGACGTTTTAGGAAAGCTTATCAGCAACGAATACTCCAGTACACCCAGTCAGCAGCACGTTAGTCCACTCATACTGCAACGGGTTAGCAGGGGGTTGAATTCTAAAATAAAAACTTTATATTCTGTAGCCTAGTTTTTGCAGCTGTGGTCCCTGGAGTTTTATTCCTCCCAAGTGTGTTGTTACCACAGCATGAATCTTGCATTCTTGGTCAATAGCTTTCACAGAATTGGTAGTGATGTTGTCCCCCTCTGCTTATCCTCTAGTATGATGACATGGGCAGTCTTTCTGAAGGTGGAAGATGTGGGTTTGAGTTTCTTCCCATCCTCCAGCTTGAAGAAGGATTTGAATCTCCGTTTTTCCACTTCCTGAAAGACTGCTTTATCCTTCCACTGACAGTGCAGCATGGTGAGAGACACCCCTCTCCACTTTGAAATAAGCAAGAAAGCCCTGCTCTCTTCTTTGACATGGATGCCTGCACCTGGGAGATGTGAGGTCTGCAGGTAGGTGCAGATCCACAGGGGTCTGCATGCTTGTTTGCAAGTGCCCAAGTTCTAGATGACTGGTTAGATGAAGCTAGACCTATCACACATGTTCATTGCATTTCCTCTTGGCTAGCTCTATGTGTTTGTTACCATTTTAGATTTATAGTACCCTCAGCCTTTTCCAGTTGACAGATAACCCCTTGCACAGGAAGTCTAAACCTAACAGTATATTTGCTTTTCCCAGGTGCCTTTCCCTTCAGGAGCAATGTGTGTCCACCTCCTGGAATCTCTGACCCAGTGAAAAATCAGTCTTTAGGTAGCCTTTGGTTAATTTCTTTTTCTTTAGTTCCTGTTCTGAGGCACATCATTCTCTATGCGCTGTGTACAGTAAGCTTAGGCAGCTAACAGTGGCTTCTGTAGTCCTGTGTTATGACTAACTGCGTAAAATAAACACGTTGCCATTGGATCATCTCTTAAGATGGATGTATGGCCATTGGGCTGTGCAGTTTCATGCACTTCAGGAATGAACCTGGCCTACCTAATGTTACTGGCAGCAGTGTCCCACCCCCCTGCTTGGGGGGGTTACCCAGCTGGATGGTTGTGGCCTTCCTCTGCCCTCCCAGGCTAACTCCCATCTGACAGGGAAGTGGGTACCCCTGCAGACCTGGTGTTCTTGCTCCTCCTGGTGTGCAGATTGCGCCGCTCAGCTGCACAAAGGCTCTGGAACATGACTCTTGGCATTAGGAAAACCACCTGCCCCTGTCTTAATTGAGTACCTGTACGGAGGGAAAACTGGCACATCTCATTGAAACCGGAGGTCAGCATTAGAAATAAAACGTTCATCCTTCCCCAAACACGAATGGACAGACTTTGCCGATGCCCCCACAGGCTGGCAGACACAGTGGTGTAGGACAGCCTCCCTCAGCTGGCTGTACACATGCAGGAGTCTCTTCGTAGTGCACCACAGCTTTCTCTCATTCACGGACACACCAGTCCACCCAGTCTGGCATCCAGTCTCCCCGTTAAGAAACACACTCCTAACCTGGCTTCTTTACACTTTCTTTTTGACCTTCTCTACTGGTTCTGCCTAAAACAAATGAAGATCAGCCCTCTGGCAAATGCATGGGTGGGGCTTTTATTTATTTATAACTTGATTCAATAGAAATTAAGTACTTTTGAAAGCCCAAGGATAAAAAAAAAGTGTTTAAGCACCTAGAAGTCTTAGTCCTTCCATGGCACAGGTATTCTATGCAAGACTGTGGTCTCATTTCAGACTTCTGCTTTTTTACCTTGTTACAAGCAGTTAAATGTTTTGCATCTCAAATACCCATGTGGGATCTTCCCTTGTAGGTTGGCCCCTGCAGCTTCTTGCACCAGTGTGCTGATGGAAGCATGAAGTTTGCACCTCAGAGAGACCAAAGTATCTGAGATTAGGGAAATGCCAATTTGACTCAACTCGGGCACAGCAAAACACGAGACGAGGCTGTTGTCATGCTCCCTTCTTACCTATCCTATTTTTCACTCTTCTGTTTTTCACTCTCTCTTTTGATCACGTTAAATGAGCTATGGAAGTTACATACTGGGAGAGACACAGAAGGGGGGAATGAGCAGAAAGTGCAACTACCACTGAAAGTGTTTTTTTAGATAAGAAGTACTCAGTAAGAGGAAACAAGGAGACCTAAGTATCTCTCCTTTGATGGAAAGAAGACATAATTTAATGAAAAAAATGCTTCCAATTCATTGCTCCCAAACAGCCTCTGAAGCAGACAAGATGACGCCAATTTAGCTATCTATCACACTGTGTTTTTCCATAAGCTACAGGGAAAAAGGGATTTGTGAACAGCCAGCCTTCCACAGTGACCAGTGAAAGATCCCCAGTCCCCTCATGTTCATCCCGCAATGGAACACGTAGTAGTACACTTATGCTATTCTGTAATTCCCCAGGAGTCAAAAGGAGGAAAGAACAGGTTTCTTTAATCTCTTCAGAACTATAAGAAAGCAGCACTTGAGAAGTTTGCTGAATGAAGAAACTGAGCACTATAACACACAAAAGCAGCAGTTTCTAAGCGTGCTTCAGGTATTATACACTAAGAGAAACCAGGGGAGCTAGGGTTCAGGAGAGCAAGCAGTATAACCAGGGTATTGCTGGATCATTCCCAGAAATACCAGACATACAGAATCTAACCTCAATGTAAACAACCTGTTTTGTAGAAAACATTCACAAAGCACCATGCATTTCTCAGACTGTTGCATTCATTTTCTTGTCCTGATTTCACTGCTTGCCTCCTCTGATTAAAGGCAAACCTACACCATCAGTTACACAGGAAGAAAAACTAACATACAGCTATTACATGTTTTTCCATAGCTACAGAAAAAAATAACATATAGCTAACATACAAGAAAAACCAGTAGCTATTAGAAGCAGCAACAGAACTTACAAATATAAAAACGGGGTCCTTTGACAGACATGGAAGAATTCTACAAGCTGCTTTGATGGCAGCAGCTGTTTTTGTTGGGCTGTTGGAGAGTTCACCATTACTGAGTTAACAGATTTCAGAATTCCATTTGGCACTATTTTCCTGTAGCAATTTTGAGTAAAACAAGTGGTTTTATTTTAAGATGGCACCTGTGATGGCTTTTAAAAACCTTATTGCTGACCGGGTCTTCTTCTCAAGCTCAAGGGGAAAAAGAAAAAAAAAAAAAAAAAAAAGCTGGCTTACCTCCCTACTCCTTCCCCAAGAGTTTGCTGGTCCTGCTAGTCTTGGTGGCCAAGCTGAACAGGGCTCCTGACACAGCCAAACTGCACTCACAAAAGCCCATTACACAGTTCACAGCTGGACACAAGAAGTTTATGAGGTGAGGGAAGAAACTGGGGAGTTGGTCTCCCCTGTTTATCCCCACTGGACCCTCTAACTGTTGGGCAACAGGGTAAAGGCCAGAAAGCATACATCAGTACCATTACTGCCCACACCACATCAGTTTCACAAGGAGAACTTCCGCTCTTTTTTCTGTATGTAATACACGGAACCAATGAAACCCGAGGATAACTAAATGAACTTTTATTAGTGATATTCATATATTTGGTTGCTACCACAATAAAAGGGCTCTGCTTCTGCTCTGCAGCCCTGCCTTAGGAACACAAGCAAAGCAAAGTGATGCTTCATGGTGCGACTCACTGCTCCCAGGTAATCTTCAGGTTTGGGGGTAGCTCTGCAGCACACAGTTCATCAAACTTGGAAGCATCCTTCACAGGAGTGCTGTAGAAATTCAAGACATCCTCAGCACTGCACATCAGGTGGAGCTGAGAGTTGGGGACAGTGTGACCAAGTTCTGCTGCCAGCTGAGCCAGGAGGCGATACTTTAACCTGTTTTCTTTGAGGGGTGTCTGCTGCCAATTATCAGGAAGTGAGGGTCCAAAAATCTCCTTGACGTGAGACTCAAGGCAGCTCTGTACATCCTCTGGAGGAAGATAGCTTCTGCTGCGTGGTGGAGGACAGATCAGGCTGGGTTCACTTTTCTCTTCATGAACTATTTTGTCTGCTTCTCCTTCTTTTTCCTCCTTCCTGCTGACACCAGACAGAAGTATTTTCAGTCTCTGGGCTACTTAAGACTGAGTCAGAGCACATTTCTATTCATAATCTTTTAATATTGGACTCAACCTAGCCTGTAGAGAGTTTACACATCCCATGGACACAGCAGGTTCGTTATGCATGCAAGAACAAAAGTGCATAGGCTAGACCTTTGTTTTCCCCCCAAATGCTGCTTGCCACCCAGGCTGTCTCTACACAGCCATCACCAGCCTAGCTTATTTTACTGGTCTGAGTGTAAATAGGATTTTAACCAGATTAATGACTTGTTTTCCCAGTTACAGCTCCATTTTCTAATCTGCTGTGGAAAACAAAAGGATAACAGAAAATAACCACTACTATAGAAAAAATTAGTGTGCACGGATTAAAAAAAATACAATCACTAGTTTTAACTAGAAAACCTCCCCCAAGTTATTTGACTTGCTCACATGCCACAATCCAGTCAACAACACAAGCGTGGTGTCACCCAAGAAGTGATACAGAAACGACTCTTCTTCGTTCCCGTTGTAGTACTGCCCTGAAACGTTTTTTCCACACCTAGCAAATTCCCTTACCAAAGCGGGTACGCGCATTAAAAGGCCTAACTCCGCACCGTCACACCCGCCTGCCAGCAGCGCGCCCCCGGCAAGGACGGCGTGAGGGAGGGCACTGGTTGCACGCCCCGAGACCTGCGACCCAAGGCGCTCTGGTGCACGAAAACCGAGGAGGGCAGGTCTGCGTGACCAGCCGCCGGTCTCCCGACTCGGCCGCGGGCCTGCCCAGCACGCACACACACACACACACACACACACACCCGCCGCCCTCGGCCGGTCGCAGGCCCAGCACGGGGAGGCAGCGGGGCCAAGAGCCGCCAGCGCCTGCCCTGCCCTGCCCGCCCCCGGGAGCCACCCCCCAAAACACAGGGCTGGAGACCCTTCCCCCGCCGTTACCTCAGGCCGCCCCAAAACGCCCTGCGCGCCGGAGCGCCGAGGCCCCGGCGCCGGCCAGCCGCCCGCAGGACCGCCGCCATCCTGAGGGGAGGACGAGCCTCTTCCCGCCAGCCCGCGCGGGGAGTCACGCGGTTCCGCCCCGCACTGCCTCACGGGAACGGTAGTCCCGCCCGTCACGGTCGCCCCCGAACCGGCGCCTCCCGCCGCCCCCTCGGTCCGCCATCGCCCCGCCATCGCCCCGGCTGCCCCACGCACCCCGCGGGGCGGGTACGGCAGAGGCCGCAGGCGCGGGAGGGAGGTTTGGCAGCCGAGTGCGTGGGGCGAGCGCAGCGTGAGGCGGGGAGCCGCCTCGTCACCGGCTGCGGCGTTAGCGATCGCTGCGTGCGTGGGCCAGTCGAAGACTTGGCGGCTGTCTGTGGAGGGTTGCGTCCCGTCTTTGGGGGGCGATGGTTGCCGGTGCTGTCAGCCGGCCCCTCTCCGCAGGGAGCGGGTGCTGTAGGCCGCGTTTCCGATCCGGGCACACAATTATATCGGGGTATCACTTTTCCTGTTTTTCAAAAGGGTGTTCGTTTTCAAAAGCGAGAAATAGCGCTTCCTCTGTAGGCAGCGTGGCGTTGCTTCATGGTGGTACGTTCGGCTGATGTCCGCTTGCTCCGGCCACAAACGCAAGGAGCCTGGCCGCAGCCGCCAGCTGCATCAGGCACGGCGCGTGTGACGTGTCCAGCGAAGGAGCAGGAATTATTTGGCAAAGCTACAGCTGTAGTTCCATAAAAGCGTGAGAAGGTTTCTTTTGCTGGTTTGGGGGAACATTTTTTCCCCTCTTCGTATTTTAAGAGAAGCAATCTACATAGATCAGAAGATCAGTAGGATGTTTCTCATCAGGAGCAGAGGTTTATTTGAACTCGGGTGCGTGGAGACCTACAGGACCACAACTGAACCAGGAAAGAGGTGTTGTTCCTGACTCTGCTATCAGCCTTTGGAGTGTTTTTTGGCAAGTCACTTGCTCTTCATTCAAGGTTGAGGTCAGGACAGACTAAAAGCATGCATTAATTACGCAGTGATTGTATCCGTGTGAAGGAGATTGGCTATTTATTGCCTGTGTGAAAGAGTGGTTAATAATGCAAAGAACACAAGGAGGTTACAGGGCAGTGATTTTCCCTATTTTCCCTCTCCTTGCTGGCAGGAGCAGTGGGTGCCTGTGGCTGGGAGGAGCAGCCTGCAGAGCAGGGTGGCTCCAGCTGCGCAGGCTTGGTCCCAAGTGGTCCAGAAGTGTGTGTGGGTGTCTTTTGGGTTGCGTACTTTGTGCTGGCTGGTGGGCTGCTCCATGGTGTTGCTCGTTGATGGGTGTAGCGTGTTGCCGGGCAAATATTCTTGTATAACCTTAGGTCTGCTATTTCTGCCATTTATGCCTTTTTTGATAACAACTGTCTAATTGTGCTTTAGCTAATGAAGCTTATATCCCTAAGAGGTACATAGCAACATACCAAAGGTCAAGCTGTGGGCCTCCAACATCAGCCTAATTATTCAAGCTACACCAGCAGGGTAGGCCAAGATGCCTCCCTGCATGTTTTTGTGGAAAATGCCACCATAAAAGCACTTTGGCAAAATAGTCTTTGCACAGCACCAACTCAACCTGTGCAGCCCTAACTCAGTGTATAGCAGCCTCATCACACCAGCCATGATTCTCCAGAGGCAGAAGAAGCTTCTGAAGGTAGTGTTATTTATCTATGGCCTGAATCCCATGCACTGCTCACCATATACATCTCTCAATTTTTCTCAGTGTCTGTCAGACTTCAGTCAGCAGGATTAACCTCTCCAGCTGTATCACTATTGAATTATTTCCCTTTCATCTCCTCAGGGTTTCCCAAGCTCACCAGCTGTAACGCTTTGAGACTTAATCTTTGCATAGGCTGCTGAAAACCACAGATGTGTGAAAGAGACTGTAAAGTTTATACAGAATAAAGAATTGTGAGACAGAGATTAGTTTCAATTACTGTTTTATTCCCATGATTGAACACACAGTCGGGTTTTGTAATTCAGGATTTTGGCTGCAAAATGTGGTAATGGGCAAGGGTATGTATTTGCATTGCTAGGGAACGACTTAATCTGCCTACGATTCTGGGGACTAAGTTTAAACCAGAGGGAGAGCAGGTTCATGATTCATTGGCGGCTGTTGTTTGTTGTATAGAAGGAATTCCCCTTCCTTGGAATGTGCAGATGAAACAAGAATATTCCCTCGGTAAATTGTGGGAGCATAGGGTAGAGACGAAGCTAATCCATTTTATCTCCAATTTTGTTTAGGGTAAGGGAAATTAGATTTCTTTGGTTTTCTTTCATTTCTGAACATCTTCCACCTTGCGAAGAGGGACAGGACGGAGGAAGGTTCCTGCGCTTTCAGTAGGTGTAGCTGGCAGTGAAAAGGGACTGCGTGGCAGCTGTGTCAGTCTTCCCAGCCACAACGTACTGTCCTCTGCAAGCCAAACTGTTAATCTGAAAAAGAAAGAGAAAGGAGGGGAAAACAGTTAGCTTGGAGTAAGAAAGACAGATGTAGAAAGACAGCAGGAGTAACCAAGCAAGGCAAAAATAACAGAACAACATCCCTGGTGAATATGAAGCACCAGATGGGGCGGGAACAAGAGGAGCCTTAGGAAGGTGACAGCATGTCTCCCTTCATGGTGAGCAGCTCCTCCCTGTACTGCAGGGAAGCCTCGTACCTGGGCCCGCTTGCGGAAGGCCTCCTGTGCAGCCTTCTTGTTCTCGCTTTTGCCCACCCATGCTGCCAGGGCAGAGGCTTGCAGGGCTCTCCCGTATGAAAAGGTCAGTTTCCAAGGCTTAGGCAGAGGGGACTGATTCATGGCATTCAGGTTGACAGAAGCCTCCTCTTCACTCTGACCTCCAGACAGGAAGCAGATTCCTGCAAGAAAAAGGTTTCGAGGCTTAGAAATGAAATGCTCCAGCCACCACAATCCCTGACTTTTATGTGCCAGAGGAGTGAGCATGTCAGATGTAGGAGCAAGGCCAGCAAGAGGGACAGTGTGAATGGATACATAGGAATGAATTGGGAATCACCTGGAACGGCAGCCGGAACGGTGCGGAGAAGAGTAGTGACAGTTGCTATGGCTACATCCTGAGGGGTGTACTTCTTGGGGCAGGAATGCCCAGCTGTCACCATGTTGGGTTTCAGCAGTGTCCCTTCCAGGTAGACATGATGATCATTCAGGGCCTTGTAGACAGCAGCAAGAACCTGAAAACAGCAGGATTGAATGTAGACCTCTGCTCAAATCTTCACCTCAACCTGCTATGGAAAGACAACTCATTCCTTGGGAGTGTGAGAAGATCAAATTGAATTTTGCTTTCTCATGAAATTTATCACAGGGGTTGCAGCCCTGGAGACACCACTGCTTGTGAGATGACCAGGATACCACTCTTCATATTTACTGAATTTGTCCCTGCAAGCTGAGGTACTGAAAAGGTGGTCAGTGGTTTTGGTCCCAGTGCATCTTTTTGAGATTGAGAATGCTTATATAGGTGGTTCAAGTGGAAATCCAAAAGCATGGATTCTACTCTCACGTTCACTATTAACTGCGAGCAACTCATTTTTGTGATGCAGTTACGAAGTACCTTTTTGGTCGAAAATCCTTGAGATCTGTGAGCACAAACTGCATAAGATCAGCTACTGATCTGTGAAGGGGAGGAGAGGGGCAGGAATCTCTTACCTTTTCTGTGACATACTGACAGCGTTGGAGATCATGGTCTCCATCAGGCAAGATTTCCGGCTCCACAATGGGCACCAAGCCATGCTAAGGAAAGAAAAACAGGGAAGTCACTAGGGTGTGGAAGAAAAACTGTTCTTGTCTACCCTGACTTTGGTGGTATTCCTTCTTGCTGCACTGCCCTTCTACCTCATCTTTCCCAAAACCCTCACAGAGATCCGCCTTTCAAGTTACCTATCATGTTATCACAGAGAACAGTGAGAAGGGGCAACAGCATCTCAGGAAAGGTTGATGGAGGGTAGATACCTGCTGGCAGATGCTGGCATAGCGTGCCAGTGTGTTGGCATTCTCTTGGATGGCAAGTTGAGAGGGTGTTGTGCTGGTGATCTTCAGCACTGCACGCCACTTGCCAAAGTCAGCACCATCTTTCTTGTACTGGGCGCAGCGCTCAGCCAATCCATCCAGCCCTGCAGATGACAGAACAGTGCTTCACTGAGAGCAGTTCTTTAGGACATAGCTCTGAAAAGTACCATGACACCAGCCAAGGCTGCGACTCAGGGTAGTCACCCCATGGCTTTTGCTGCACCAGTCATAAGTTAGGCTCCTTAGATCTCTCCTTACCTTGGATGGTGGTTTCTCCATTTGTTCCTGCTAGGGGTGCTGTGCCTTTATCCAGCTGTGGAGATGAGGAAAACAGGAAGGGTTACAGAGAGATAGAGATCAGTTACAGAGAGATAGAGATCAGTCTTATCTTCTTACCCATGGCTAGTCTGTCTTTGCAGGCTGACTGTGAGTGAAGCATGGGGCTGAACATGCTAAGGGTGCAAACGAGGGAAATGTTGGAGCAAAGGGGAGGCAGAGGAGTGAATTGGTTAAGAGGAAGGGACAATGTGTAGATGGCCACAGGGAATGGCTCGAGAGCTCTATCAGATGCGGAAAGGACTGGATTTAGGTTACTGCATGGAGGGATTTAATTGCGGCAAACGGTGAGTAGATGCGAGTTGGTGAATGAAAAGTTCCTGCATTAAATGCACATGTGCTCCTGGTTAGTTATATAAAAGCAATGCAGAGAATGGTGGCAGAGATCCTCTAGTTATTTTAAAACCAAGCACAAAAAAGAAGAAAAGTGTTTGGCAGGAGAGAGTGCAGCCCCATATATAATTTTCACTGGAAATGGGTTTTAGATTGTGCTGCCATCCAGACATCTGCAGATACTGACCTTTATTCCCACCACAATGCCTTTTTCTTTGATGAGAGCGGGAAATGGCTTTCCAGTGCTGTCTTTCTGATAGAGAGTCTCATGGAAGAAGATCACTCCCCCAATGCTCTGGTTGATGGAAGCATCTGAAGAGAAGAGGATCTCTCGAAAAGCCCGGCGATTCTCCTCTGTGTTCTCCACATTGATCCTCTGCAGCCTGTTCCCCATGGTACCTAGCGAGGTGGACAAAGGTTGGACGGAGAGGTGTTAGGCTTGGCTGGCCTCCTGGTCCCATTATGTAATAATGAACTGGAGCTTCAGTTCAGAGCTTCCCTTCTCAACCCATAGTTGGTCACCTTTTGTTGCCCTAGATGCATCCCTGCTTGGCTGAGTTGTTCCTGCTCAGTCAACAGCTTCTAAGTGTTTTTAATTTACTCCACTGATTTCAAAGACAAAGCAAACTTAACTGAAAAAGTCTTGGGTACTGCTAATTGATTGATATCCAGAACTCACCCACTGATTCATCTGCAGCTAAGATCCCCTTTCCTGAAGCCACAATCCGCTGAGCAATGTCTGAAAGAGCTTTCTTCTGCTCTGGAGACAGCGCTGGGAATTGGTGGGTCATGTTGACTTATCTGTGGAAGAGAATTACTGTTACAAGCTGGGGGAGACTGTGTACACAAACTGGGAACCAAAGATACCACTGAGGTGTTTCTATGGGAGGGCAGTCAGTGCTTGTCTGGACCATGTTATCACAGGCACACGCACAGAAATCCATTTGAGTTCTTCTTGAGTTGGTGTGTCTGGCAAAACCAGAAGAGAGAAATGCAGGAGTCACACCCTAACGCATCCTTCCAGAACCAAATTGGGAAAGACTCTGCTTTTTACATGGATTTGCTTAGAGACTAAGGGAAGGTCAGTCTGTCATAAAAACATGCACCAAGCTAACAAGTATGCTGATTGCAGACTCTGCGAACTTCTTTGCAAAGCACTTATGACTTTTTGGTCCCAATCAGAAGAATGCCAATTATCACATTGCTTACTTTTCCTAACAATGCCCCTCTCCCATGCCCTGGCCTGTGTTGGTGGTATTTGCTATCTTATCTTGTGTAGTTGACTTTCCATCCCCACCCTCCTGCCTTGATTTGTAATTCTGTCTTCCCCATGGCTGCTTTCAGAACTGTAGTGCATTGCTTGCTCTATGGAAAACCTGGGTGTTTAGAAGGATTCACCACCCATGTCTATCTTTTCAGCTGTGGCAGGGGCTTACCTGCTGCAGATACACAGCACCTGAAATCCAGGTTCTGTCTTGTTATGACAAAATGCTTGATCTTATTGAAGTTTTGATTATATGGCATTAAATTACAGTTTCTCAGATCATCTGAATAGTCCAAGTTACTTCCCTATGTGTATAAGCCTGTGAGCCTGAGACATAAAGGCTGTCTTCCATCTGTTTATCATATGTGATAGCTAAAGCAACACCCATGTTTTTATCAGCGGGTGGTAAATCCATGAGATGAATCATTAAAAAGACCTCCAATACCAAGTTTTCCTCCAGAGGGGCAGGCCTCTGGGCAGCATCTGCATTTTCTGTTCCCAAACTCAGCCTTAGAGAGGAGTGAGAACATGCCATTTCTCATTTCACTATGTGCCAGAGATGGCCAGCAAGTATGTCTCCCTGTATAAGCATGTACGCAGCCAAGTCCTCCATCCTCTTTCCCTGCACACAGATATTATGTCGCCAGGGAATCCTTGTCTTGCCCACCCTGCTGGAGGGTGTAATGGGGAGAAACAATCAGGGGTCTGGCTACTTACTCATGATACGGTAACAGAGTTCTGTGCACCATGCTAAATGGTGCCAAAATTTTCTGGCAACAGTGCCATCACAGTACTGTGACAGCTATAAATTTGTGTCTCTGATTTGTAGTTGAAGGTACTTTGGTATTGGTAATGTTATTGTGCAAGATTCAAATGGTGTTGTCTACCAGTACAGACCAGTCAGATGCAGTGTCCAGATACCTGCTTTACATTTTTGTGAGTTGTTTGAGGCTAGAATTCATCCTATGCAACTTATCAGTGGTGAGTCATTCTAGATTTAGAGGGAATTTGAAGGAGTGTGTGATGAAGACTGCGTCAGATGAGGGAGAGTTCCCTCCTTTAGCAAGCACTGAAATGTCTTGCTGTGGTCCTGCAAAAGGAGGCTTTGCTGCACTCCTCTCTCTGTATGCCAGGCTGTGGCCAGACCTCTGGGAAGCATCCTTCTACTGTGGTGACCCCAGCTCCATCACTCCCAGCTCTTATCCTGTTCAGCCCACCTAAAAGAACTCGGAAGAGCTATCATGTATACTGCATAGATAATTAAGTTCACCTGTAACCCTCCTTATCCCTCACCTGCTTTCTGTGTCTGTACATCTCTTAGAAATAGGAAACTGGCTTGTTACTATGATTGCTGTAATAATAGTTTGTGTTGTAAGCACTTCAGTCAAAACCATAGCACTGCTAAATAAATTGCTATGCAAAATGATGAGGAATCACTCCAGGAGTTCACAGTCTGTGCAAAAAGGCTGGAAAATTGTGATCCGGCAAGAATATGATCTTGCCCAAGGTCAAAGCTAATGAATTGCTAAATCAGTAATAGGATTTCAGAGTTGCAGTTTGGTGGTATGCTACAGCATGAGTAGGTGTATCCAGATAATCTTTAATCCAGCTAGCTGAATTACAAGATCGTCAGTCACTCTAGTTATGTTGTTATGGCTATACTTTTTCTCCAGCAATGCAATAAGCAATGAGACTGATGTCTGTTGTATCTTACTTGTTTCCAGTGTTTGCATAAAGATAACAAAGAGACAGTTATCACTCAAAACCAGCCTGCAAAGCAAATTGCCAAAATACGGAAATACGAGTTTTCAGTGGATAATGCTGGTCCAAGTGAGTACTTTGAGAGACTGAAACACTACAGTATAGTTCCACAATGATGAATTGGAAGACAGCAGATTAGTTCCAGTTTCTATACAAGTATCTCACTGAGTGTGAAGAAGTAGGTGGAGATTTGCCAAAAGGTTCCCGAAAATGATCTATAAGGCCATGGTGAGTGGTTCCCAGCTACCCTGCTGAACTACAAGGACAAATAAAATGCACAGTGTTTCTAACTGAAATGGTGAAGAAATGAGGGCAAAAGAGCAGTTGTAAAGCTAATGATAGTTCTAAGGTCCAGAATGTTCAAGTACCCTTGATTTAGGACTTCATTTTTCTGTGATTCTTTCATGAGGAGCATAATCTCTGAGGATCTTCCCCATTGGATTCAGAAAGGGCATCTCTGCTGTAAGGTACTGCTCTGAGCATTTAAAGGGGAGTGGAGAAGTCTTACACTTCAGCAACATTCACTTACACTTCGTTCAGCTGCTTTGTAAAGAGTAAGCTCCCAGCACACCCACAGAAACATTAATGTCCCCCCTTAAAGAGCTGGATATGTCACCTTACAGGTCCTGAGGAAAAACAGTTGTGCTCAGGCTGCCAAAGCTGGGCAGCTCATTTCATTCTTCCAAGAACAAAGCCCATTTGCCTTATTATTCTGCTTTATTTGTTTAATTTGACAACTTTTGCAGGCAGGAAAAAGCTTGAAGGAACTGTATTCTCAGTAACAGTATCTAGGAGTTGTCCCACCACTAAAGTTTTTCAAGAAATTTTATTTTTATTTACCCATTTTAGGCTGTGGGCTAGCATCATAGTGTCACAAGCTCAAGTGATTTCACATTAATTTGACATTGTATGAATACAATGTATTCTCTTCATGGTAACTGCTTACATAACATTTTTAAAAAGTGGAAGAAAAAACAAAATAATAAAACTGCACAGCATGCACAAAACCCCCAGCTTTATGGCTACCTTGAGTGTTTGTCAGGCTTTAGCAGCTCCTTAGGCAAACAAAGTTCTTTGTTCAGCCTCCAGCCTGTGACCAGCAGGAGGTGAGGGTGGGGGGAAAGGGGACAGCACAGTTGTAAAAGTAAATATTGTACTGCTGAAGTCTCAAGTTTTTCTCAGCTACCGTAATGGAGGACTGCAGGGAAAATATCTTCATGGATATCAGCACAAGCACTGCATCCTGTTAATACTAACAGTGAGAACTAAAGGGCAGAGGCAAGACAAACAGCAGAAGGAACAAACTGTTACATTCCACTTTAGGTTGTCTTAGAAACATTAATACTTCATTGGCATCTTTTCTTTCCAACCACCTCAAGAGACTGGCATCTTCTAATCTTACAGAAAATCTCACCTGAGTCCTGGTTTGCAGATGGGAAAAGATTGCATTAGAATCTGTAAGTTTTTCTCTTGGGTGTCTTCGTTGCCTTCTTTTATAAAATTGGTTCCAAAAGCGCAGGACCAAAGTCTCAAAATACAGTTTGTATCCCATGCATTTAGCTTTTCCTGTTCAATTACTGGTCAACACAGCCGTTCAATATCATCTCTGACAGTTAGCAATACAAACCACATGTGCATGTCGTTGCACTGTGCCCACAAGAGATTCTGCATCCAAAGACCAGGGTTTGAAGAAGTGAAAGTTGCGTGTATAAATAGATAAATACCGTTGCTGGGGAGAATGAAAAGTATTCAAAAATTTAGCCCATCGCATGCAGGCACAGTGTTGACCTGACTGGATTTACTCCTCCTTTACACTTGTATGCTTAGGAGAGACAGACACATAATGAGTTATGCACCTTATATTCTCATTGCAGCGGATAAATCTAGTTATTGGCCTCACTTCTCTATGGAGCTCCATTAAAAAGCTATTTCTAAGTAAGACTGGTTACTTGGACATTGGGCAAACTGATAGGTATGAATGGCTGGGCAAGCCTGGCCCCATCTTGCTGACAGAGCACATTCTTATCTAGCCTGCAGATGACACCAAGCTGGCAGGACTAGTTGATACGCTTGATTGCTGGGCAGCCATCCAGAGGCTGGACGGGGGGCGGGAAGAGACCAACAGGAGCACCATGAAGTTCAGCCAGGACAAATGCCCAGCCGTTGCCTGGGGGGCAGAGCCCTGGCAGTGATCCCACCAGGGATGGTGGGACAGGGGAACAGCTCTTCGGAGAAGGTCCAGGGCACTGTTGGGCAGCGAGCTCAACAGGGGCCAACAGTGAGGGCCAGCAGCATCCCGTGTGACCAGGGGTCCGGCCCAGAGAGGCAAGGGAGGACAGGGATTATCCCCCTCTGCTCAGCACTCTTTAGATCACATCTGGGTGCTGCATCCAGTGTTGGGCTCCTGCAGTACAGGAAACATACTGAAAAACTGGAGTGAGTTCAACAGATGCCACTGAGAAGGTCGGGGGCTGAAGCACTTGCTTTGCGAGGAGGAGGCTGCAGAGCTGGGTCTAATTCAGCCTCGAGCAGAGATGGCTTCGGGGGCACCTCTCAGCAGCCCCCAATACCTACAGAGTGGTAATTCAAGAGGCAGAGCCAGGGTCTTCACAGTGGCATGTGACGGGAGGGTGAGAGACAACAGGCAGAAGCTGAAACTTGAGCGATTCGGACTGGATATGAAGAATTTTTTTTCACTGTTGGGACAGCCAAGCAGTGGAGCAGGTTGACAGAGAGGCTGTGGTGTCTCCATCCGTGGAGGCTGTCAAGACCCACCTGAATAAAGCCGTAAGCAGCCTGGTCTGACCTTGTGTCTAACACTGCTTTGAGCAGGAGGTTGGACTGCAGACCTCCTAATGTCCCCTTCAGCCTGAATTAGCCTGTGACTCTGTGTGAGGACTTGCTTTAGGGAGCTGAAGTGGCAGTGGTGCCTCCTGTACGTGTGAAGGAGCTCTGAGGGAAGAACAGGATGTTTCTCCCTTTATCTTTGCAGTGGGAGTGAAGGTTTCAGTATAGCAAAATGTTTCATTTTTGGGTTCTAAAAAGTGAGTCAAAGGTATGGGACAAAAAGAGATACTCAGATTTCTGTCACCTAGAAAAAGCAGCAGATGTTTTTGATTGGCTTACTAATTTCACCATCTTGATAGGTCCTTTGGGGCATATATGATGGTAAATTGTCTGGTTGGTTTTTGCTCTTAAGAGGGTGAAAACAAGGGGTTTTCCCATCTTCATGCTCTGTCTAGGGACCTTGCTTCAACATCCTATCTCAAGTGGATGGGAGTATGAGTCCTGCAGTTCCACATGAGCCTCAGAGCTACACTCAAGCCCTGAGCAAATGTACCCCCAGTTCATCTCTCTAGCAAGTATGAAAGGAGGTTATGTACTTGGGGACCTGGCCTCTGCAGTCAGTGGAGAGCACTCCTGGAGCACTCATGACTGCTAGAGATGGCTGAGGTGGCAAGAAACTGGTTTCTTGGCAGGAAGTGTGGTCATTAGGGTGAAGCTGCTTCTCTTTCAGGGCTGGGCTCTTCTGAGAGAAGGTAAAAAAATGCTGCCAGACTTGCATGAGAATTCAAGTCTTGTACTGCCAGCAGGGGAGCCTGGGGGAAGCAGTGGTGAGGGTTTCAGGTGGGCTAAATCGTTTCGGGTGCCAGGCACAGGGAATAGTTGAGGAAGTGATGGAGTATCACAGACTCTGTGAGGATTTGAGTTTGTTGAGCAATTTTCTGAAGCTGGCTGTTCGCAACTTGAAAGGTTACGGCCTAAATATTGCAAGAGCAGTTTTTAGTTTCCTGTGCTGCAGACTACCTTAGATCCCCCTACCGAAGAATCTTATCCACACTACTGCACTAATACTTCAGAATAAGCTGCACAACAAACACGCATAATTACACTTCTGTCAGTATCAGTGTTTGTCAGGACCAGCTGCATTCTCCAGTGATTCTTTCTTCTCCTTGCGAAACATAAATTTATGTACCCCATAAGCATAAGCAAGAACATACAATACAAAGCACTAGAAAGCAATGCAGGTATGTTATTGCTCTAGTCCCCTTACACTAAGGATTCACTTACTCCAGGAGTTCTGAGTGATTAAACTAAGTTAGAAAGCCAGTGTTAGCAGCAAATGGGTCACATTGGAAGATCACTGCAGAATGGCTGAGTGCTTATTTCTTGCAAGCTGTTCCTGGAACAAAAAAATAAAAACAAAACCAAAAAGAACTCCCCAAGCCCACTTTAGATAAACAGATCGTGTCTCAGCTGCTGATATACATACCACCTTTACAGTTTAGAAATGAATTATACTTACTTGTTAGTGGACAGTGCCTCTGCTGCTACAAGCTTCTGGTGAGGTGGCTGCAGGTGAAGAGACCCGGTCCTTCTAATCACTAACTTTTATAAAATTCTTGACAGGCTTGGTTTTGGTTTTTTTTTTTTTCCTCCACTCCTTCATTCCCTCTCCTCCCCAGGCTGGTTGGGGAGATGTCATTGCTCGAGGTCGGTCATTGGCTGTCAGAGCACAACCACACACAACCAATGGGACCTCGTCTCGCTCCTGGGGTTTCTCCCCTTTCCCCTCCCCTGTAGATATAAGGCCATTCAGGATGCTGTGAAACGGAGACATTTTCCAGTTATTTCAAATTATTCCTCCTCTTTCTAAAACAGACTGAAAAGAACTACAAGAGGAACCATGGAAATTGTTTACAGGGAACTTGGGCATAACTTTCCGTTTAGGAATCTGGAAGCTTATATGTAGGAAACCACACAGTGCAGGAAGGAAGAGTAGAAAACAAAATGCAGAAGCAAGAAACAGATCCTTAATTGACGTGAGTTACTGTCATTTCAGTGGCTTCCTAAGCATTACACTGATTTTCCTCACTTGAAAATTCAGCACAGAAACATATTTTTCTTCTCCAATTAGTATATGGAAAGGCAAAATGCAATGCTACAGTACCAGGGTTCATGAAACTGCAAGTTCTGATTTCCTTTAATGCAGTGTATGTGTGAGAATGATAGTTATCAGAAGAAATATGCCCACATTGAGGTGCACAAGTGCAAGCCAAATTTTCTACCAAAATCCCATTGAAACGCTTACCCATATTACAATGACATACAAACTTCTCAGTTGCTTAGCAAAATTTTCCTATGAAAAATGCTAATGCTCTATAAAGGGTATATCAGCATTCCAGTTTATATGAAATCACACTACAGCTATTCACCAAATCTAGGTAGATAGACTTGATTTTTTGTTTTTATTTTATTTTTCCCCCCATACTGCAGGTCAATACTCCTGGAGGGAAGTACAGCGCAGGGACTGTTAGGCAAACATCATACCCTCAGCAGCAACACGCTTTTCGACCTTGGACATTAGCATGTCTTTGCCACAAACACCCAGTGTTTGCCTGAAGAATGACGTAGTTTCTCCATTTGTTTGGCTCATGTAGTGACACCTTTAGCCTTTACACGGACATGGTGAGACATCTGATTTCTCCTCTCACTGAGCAACACTGTCTTCATTAGGGCACTTCCTCCTTGAGCCTGTCTCTTCTAGAGCTGCGTGCCAAGATCAGTGCCTGTAGGAGATCTTAACAGCTTACATGCTGCCAGCGGTAGCACTCTGTGACAGTCAGAAGAGAAACCTCTGAAAAAGCTGAGGATACAGTCCAATTGAAGCTCTTGGGCTTGTGTTGTTTTGTTTTCTTTAACGTTCTCCTTCCTGATCCATAGCTTTTTGCTGAAGAATGCCGTGGCACATAACGTGGACATAAAGCCTTCCCTGCTTTACATTGTTTGCTTTATATTCCATTTCTCCCATCCTAGCAGAAGGATGAACCCCATGGTGTATTAAAGTTTCTCCACCATGAACAGAGGCATCTAGTATGGATTAAAAATATTTTTAATGAAATACACATTATCTAAGACCCTCTTTAGACCACAAAGGTGTCATACCGATGGTCTTCTTCAGGGCCACAGAGAAAATCAGAGTTTGAGTCCCATCATTCCTGGTTTGGTTAGAAGCTGTCACAGGTAGGAAAGTACTCAGAAGTGTTTCTTTCCCAGTGTCATCTGTGATAAGGTCTGACAGGCTATTAGAGAAATGTTGGGGGGAGTTTTGAAAAAAAACAGTGTCTGACATTTAGAAACCACTGTAGATAATCCCCTGCAGCCCACCTTGCATTCTTAACTCTTTCAGAAGTGTGTATATATATATATATATATATATATACATATATATGTATTTCCAGGTAGGTAATGGCTAATATGTGTCTTTCTAGTCCTTCTGAGCCAATATCCAGCACTTCAAGCACTAGGATTACAGGTTCTAGCAGAGATTCTGAGGACTGAGGAGAAAAAAAGTGAATGGACACGATGGTTAACTTTTTCACTTAATTTATGAATGGGAGCCTTTTCAGGCAAGAATATGGAATGAGCAATGATGCTAGATAATGTCACTGTAAGGTTCAGTACTATTAACATGCAGACCCATGACGCTGACCATGCTGTGCAGAAATTAGTAGTAGAGTGATACTAAAACACTGGAAAAGAGTATATGCTTTCATCATCACAGCTGCATAATCATAGTGTGGGGATACTTATACCTCTAAAAATTTGGTTATAGTGGTATCAGTTATCCTTAAATGATAGGAGGAATAAGCTTGCATCATGAGGGGAATGCAGTGTACTTGCATTTAACCAAGCAACTAACCTGCCCCATAAAAAATATCAAATCATTGCCTGCACTAATTTTTCGACAGCAAAATTCGAGTATTGTCCAAGTTGTAAACCTGTCTCATTGAGTTAGTGTTTGAACTCGTAGTATGGGCAACTCTCTCAGCTTTCCAGTGACTCAACTAAAAGCCTTTTTCAGAGTAATGTGATGCAGGCATAGGGCTGTAGCTAGCAAAAGGCTGGCTGCTGGTGTCAGCACCCTTGGCAGAGGTAGCTACATCTGGACATTACTTTGACAGAGATTGAATTTGTGGCCATGGACAGCATGATTTTGATACAGATGTCACAATACAGGAAGACTGGGACACCTTTGGTGGACATGGAGTGTGACGAATACCAAAACCCTGGTGGAAGATGTATTCAGAGGAATGAAGAAGATCAGGAATCAGATTTGGGGGCTTCAGGAAAACAGGAGGTAAAAAGAGGCAGAGATCATGCAGATGAATGTTAAGGGGTACAGATAACAACTTTGTGACAAAAAGTGGCTCGATAATGGTGTGAAACAGATGCCCTCTTGTAGCATCCACTGTTGTTTGTGTTGCCACCCGTCTTAGTGGTATGTGGGGTTTGTCTTCTGCAGTTTATAGGGCTGGCCATGCAGGCAGAGTTTCTGGTAGGCGTTCAGTTCCTGAGGAAGCATCAGCTCTTCTCTGCCTCCCTGGGGCTTCCTCATCTCCCTCTGCCTCTGGCATGGGAAGGGGGAAGTACTGCAAAGATCCAGGGCTGAGGATAAGGACAGGGAGAATGGGAAGGGAGGGCAGTTGAGCTAAAGAACAAGTACTCTCAGTTATTGGTATTCTTAAAAATAATTTTACAGACTATTGCAGTGACTGCTGATCCACTTTTCTAGTGAAGAGAGAAATATTTTAATAGAGCAAGGATTATATAACTACTTTTGAGAGTTTTGGATGTGTGAGAATTGATTACTTAAATACATATCTAATCTAAGTATGGTGATTGAAGTTTTTCTGCATGGATCATGGCTTTTTTATCTATTAATGAGAAAGCTGATATAAACAGTATTGCAATATAAAAATATTTATAGCTCACTCAAATCTGTGTTTGAAACATCACTGCAAACAAGATGCATAACTAGTAAGAGAGCTTAAATGTTCATTGTTGTACCTTTTATAGCATGGAAACAGAAAATGGTGGTCAGCTATATAAAAGATGGATATTGTTAAAACACAAGCGTCTAGCATTTCCTCTGACAAATGTGGCACAGCATAAGTGAATTTTGTATTTGAATGGCTTGGAGATTTTGCTGATGTTGACTTTTCCATCTGAAATTACCATACAAAAGCTGGCAGAACTATAAATTAAAAAATTTTAAGGACCACTAAAAACTGTCTTTACAGGTGGCTTGATTTATTATTCAGGTCTTAATCTGTGCTTTTGCCTTCTTGAGTTTGACAAAGCAAGTAGTAGATTTTCACAGTAGAATATAATTTAATTGCTGTCCTTGTCATATCCAACCTCGCTGTCAAAGGATCTGTCACTTCTGCACTGAAGTTTTGAGTGAAGATTGTTGCTGGATGAAGTACAATAAAGCTTCCCTCTACACTTCAGTAAATGAAGTACTATTAATCTTACCAACACTTTTGTATGTGGTCAGACTAGTAAAAGGGTTTGAAATGGAATGGAAAAAAACACTGGAAGTTGGAAGAATGTCTGAGTATATTATGCATCCACGTGAAAAACACCTGGCTCTGTGCGCCCCAAGAGAGTGCTGCCTGCGTGATGGGGTTAAAGTCTAATCAGAGCAGATTTGAGCTGAGTGGAGTCTGCCTCTTCCTCACGTCTCCACACCATGCTCGATGTTTCCTGTTTTCTGTACTCTGCAGTCTTGCTTAACTGTCTCAAAGTCCAGCTTGTTCAGCCCTATCTAATCAGAGGTATTGTTTATTAAGTAAGTTGTTTGTTTTCCCCATTCACCTACAGCCCTCACCCCCAATGCAGAGAGCCTGGCTTTTAACCCCACTGAAAGAAATCACCTGTATTTCTGGCTCCACGGCAGTGTCTGCAGTCATGTACATCAGGGAGAGTATGGATGGTGTTGGGCAGAACAGACTCAGGCCCACAAAGAGCACTGAGGGGATTGCATAGAGAGGGTTTGCTTGCTCTTCATTCTTTGCATCTTTAAGCAAACAAACACCATGTAACAAACACCATGACTTGGAATGAAAAACAGGCAAGCACATATCATTACTGTTACCAAACACCAAATCTCTGTAATAATTTCAATAGTGGGGACAGCAAACGAGGATACAACTTTAAATCAGGCTGCCAGTGGCAACATTTCTGGGCTGTGCAAAATAGCTGTAACAGGACATGAAGATAAATGCAGTAATGACACTGGTCTCTGTGCCTTTCTATTGACATTTTGTTTTTAAAAAAGCAAGCGGGCAAACAACTGGCTGCTATAATGGGAGACACTTAACTGTTTATTACCTGTTTATCTAAGCAGCACATAGTCCTCAAAACAGCACACTTTTAGGTGCTGCATGTTAACATTGGCATACCATTTGCAAAATACAAACTACAACAGATGTCTGAAGTGGACTGGTTTGCTGCAAAGACCATTGCAGATGCAGTTTCTGCACTGCTGGAGGAACACTGGACACTGTGGCAGAAATTCAAAGAGAAGGTAGGCACTGAAGAATATATAGCTGGCCAGAGGCTTACTAACAGGGCAAGAAAATAGAACACTACTTATTCTTCGTCAAAATCTAAAAATCACCAGTGGTTACACAGCTGGTAATATGGCATTCATAGCTTGCCATGCAGAACAAAGTCTTGGAAAAGGACATTGATATTGCTGACACTTAGCCTATAGATGCATGAATAAACTGGCTGATGGGGTGGATTCTCTCAAAGGATGAGCTGTGAGGACAGGTAGTTTGTGGAAATTAAGTTACTCTAGCAACAGAGACACATGCAGTGAAGAAGCACAGACCATGGAGTACCTAATTCTATATGCATTTTTGGCAGATGTATGTTTTACTGAAAATTATTCAGAACCATATGTTGGGCCCTGCCATCTGCTGAATTTGGATACGATGTCTATAAAGCTGGTGTGGAAATACACAAAAAGAAACTCTTAACTTGGGGAGAGAAACTGCCACTGCCTTTGTAACTACAACTGCCTCCCACAGAAAATTACCTTTTTTATTTTGTGAAAAATATAGCCTTTCTATACAAAAGTATACTATGGTTAAATTCCAACATGGAGATTTTATCTCAGGTCCCTATTAAAATGCGTCAATACTTAATTGGAGAAGGGCCTGAGCAACGTGGTCTAATAAGACCTGGTCTGAGTGGGGAATTGGACCAGGGACCTTCAGATGTCCTTTTCAACCTAAATTGTAGGATCCAAATTATTACATCCATGCAGATGCATGCAGATGCATGAACACAGAAGTATCTTTCTTAGTCATATATAGTAAGGAAAGAGATGGATCTGCCAGTCAGGAAGTTGAACAGTGGCACACAGAAAGAAGAGACAGTAGAGTTTTAATAGAAAGGGGTTTTATCTGGTAGAAAGTTTGCTTGTAAATTTCTTTAGAAAAAAAGTAATTCACCCTGCATCCAGCCAAATTGCTGTTGAAATACCCAGTCTGGCGATTCACAGCTCCTCACAGCTGAGAGGAAGGCTTTTTCCTTGTCTCTTCAAATGCAGTGCCTTCTCACTAAGACATTGACTCCTACTGTAGTTAGAAAATCCTCTTGGGCCTCTATGCTAATAGAGACCTATCAATTTATGCTTTGTGTTCTGCCAGAATCATGCTTATGTTGGACATGCCTTGGAAACAAAGGTAGTTTTTGTTTAATTGAGTAACTTCCCCTGAATTTTCTTGAACAATAATGCCTTGAGTCCTGCTGTCTGGCCCATCAAGAAAGAATCCTCTTGTGCAAGCAGTAGTTGCTGCGTTGAAAAAGAGTCTCTGACCTATTGGGAATGAACCAACACCCAAGAAAACCCATACTGTTTGTTTCAAAAATAGTGAGTAAGTTTGGTTTAATGTGAGTAAAACCAAAGTCTTAAGGCTGCGTTTCAAGGAGTTAATGCTAGGTGTTGAAGTTATGTAGCCTGAGATATGGCAACTCAGCTCTGCTCCCCCGGTAGAAAAGAGAGGGAAAGGCTTGTGTGAAACTGCATTTTTAGCCGGAACTGTGGAACAAAATCCAACAGGAATTAAGAATTCACAGTAACATCCCATTTTCTGTTGCAACAGCGAAGTACATTTCTCTGACTTGTCATTTCTAATAAAACATGTGGCACAGAAAACAGAAACAAAAATCAATCTACTTGTGAAAGTTCAGAGGCAGCAGCAGAAGGAACGCTTGCCTGAGATGCCACATTGGCATGGTGGGCTCTGAGCAAGTACCCGAGTAACTCAGAAATAGCCCCCAGCAGGCTCAGTAGAAGAAGCACCTCTGTTGTAAAGGTGAATTGGGCACTTAAGGAAATTATTCCAAAAGGACCTGAAGAATTTCTGCCAGGAGACCTGCTCCCTGCAAAAAGGAGTTTGTTCTCAACAGGTTTATCTGAAACTCTCTCACTGGCAGGTTCAGGCTGTAGGCCCTCTGCATATTGTTTGGTCTCCCAGTCAACTTCTCTCACCTCTTATGCTCTGAAAATTGTCTTCTAGTCTAGAAGGGATGCTTCAAATTCATGTTCTTCATTTTCAGCTATGACGCTCAGTGAAATTATTGACCTCTCCTGGACTTCTGGGACAACAAAGTACTACTGGGCAAACAAGAAAAATAACTTGGAGACAAATGGATAAATCATTTCCCACATCAAAACATTTATTAACTGCATATAGTTAGTTGGTTTCTTTTCTAAGGTTTCTTTCTTTCTTTTCCTTCCTCCTTTTTCCTTTCCCTATTCCATTTATTGTACCTTGCTGTGAGATTTTCTTTGCAAGAATGCGTGTGAGTGGACCCTCATGAAAAGAACAGGGCATTGTCCAGGATTTGTATAGTATAAAGATAGAAAAAGATTGAAAAGAAAGCACACCACACTGAAAGAGTCACAGCTGAAGATGCATAAACAAACAAGTTGTATTTTCTCACACACACAGGCACTTAGTGGAATACATATACAACGACACTCAAATCCTGCCATCTTAACCATATTATAGTAAAGCCTGAGAATAGGTTTGCCCACCTGCCACTGTGTGACCACTCTGGGATCTTTGGGATTCTCAGCAGCTGGGAATAAATCGTGGCTCTGCCTGTACAATTTTTCCTGTGTCCTCTGACAGGAGAGGTGCTTTGCCTTTGGAATGACATGGAATCCACAAGCAGTTTTTACTCACATCTGATTTCCAAAGGTGTTATAAAAGTATCTCAGCTGATTACTAAGAGAGCAAAGCACTGCTCTGTGTTGTGAAACCATTTCTCGGCTAACTTGCATTATGCATTTGTGTTGTGTAATTGATATCTATTGCACACTGACAGCTGGAGGCATGCAACTATTTTTTGGTTCATCTCTCAGGAGTTTTATGTCTTTCACATCTACAACCAGACTTGTTAAGAGCTTAAGGCATAAATCACCTGGGAGAGACTGGGGGAAAGAAAATCCGAAGTAAAGCTCTTCCTTCACCAAAACCAAAAAACCCCAACTGACCAAAACTCAACAGAAATAATGTACTTGGTTCATTCCAAAGCTAGGAATGTGGTTTCAAAAATAGTTCAACCAAACTCCACATGTAAGTGAATTTGATTCAAAGCCCACTAAAGTTAGGGTGGGCTTTTCATTAGACATAAACATTTTGGTGCCAGTTTTGATTCTGTATGAGATCTGTCATCTGCATGGTTTTAAATTTAACTTTGCCCACAGCTATGGTACAAAGTACCTTTTCCAAATGCCTAACCACCAGAGCACATTAAGTTAATGCGTCAGTATCAGAGTGGCCCCTTGATGTGCTGTGCTATTGTTGCTTGTTTTTATGAACAGCTAGCTTTGTTTCCTGTTGGTATTTTGTTTGCTGCCAGGAGCAGTGAATGAACCACTTAGTGCAAGCTGTGAATTACAGCTCCAAAATGAAACAAGGATCCCGCACAATAGCGGCACCTGATCTAATCTTTCCTTTGCCTCTGTGCTGATAGAAAGGCAAGGTAAATTCATATTGAATATCTAAGTCCAATCAGCAACTGATAAGGCCTCTTTTAATGACCTGGATCCACTACAACTAGTGACGATACCAACCAACACAATAGTCATCCTATGTTTTTTATGAAGTCTGTAACTTATCAATGAAAACGTGCATTTGTGACCTGGCTGTGTAACATCAACGCCTGTTACTCTGTTTTCCTATTCCTACCTTCAGATGTGACCTTTAACGAAGCAGTGGAGGCATTGCTTTTAAGAGCCTCTGTTCCAAGAAAAAGGAGTGGGAAGCGTGGAGGTGCAGATATGATCTGTAGGGTGAGACAGTAACAAATAGAGGCTTCGTAAAATTTGTGGGAAAGTCCACATAAACCACTGCTGCTTTTGAAAGGTCTGCTCAAAACCACAGCTTTGAAACAGAGGTCAGGGATCAGACCTTAGTAAGGATGGGAAAATAGGGGCTTTTCCCTCACTAGCTTAAACTTGAGACATTCACTTTGTCCAACATTTCTGTTGCCCTAAGGTGAGGCTTTCTGTAACCAATGTAAAGGAGAGTAGGCAGTGTAGCTGTATATATTCGTGTGAGAGCTTCTCCCTAAGAATGATAGAGGAGAGTAGACAATCCACACCCTCAGCTGGAATCCTCCCCTCCCCTCCCACATGGTGGATGGTGATTAGTTCCAAGTATATATTAAATAGGGTCTGCATGTACATAAGTTTATTTTTTAAGAAACTTTTTTTTTTAAAGAGAGTTATTCTTTGTCCACCTGGAGGCACAGGATGCCCAGTGCGAGCAGCACATCATCTGAGTTTGCACAGTCTCTCCACCTAGCGGCAACTTCTCTGGGCTTTGTGTCTGGTAAGGCATGAACAGATCACAGCAGTTTTGGGTTGTCGTTCAGCCGAAGGCTGGAATACATTCCCACGTGCCGGACCAGGTTGGGTTCCACCACGTAGGCCTTCTCCCCCTTAGTACGCAGCAGTGAGTAGAGGGCAATATCCTTAGCAAAACCCTGGCGGCAGTGCAGCCC
This sequence comes from Aquila chrysaetos chrysaetos, assembly GCF_900496995.4. Classification (NCBI taxonomy): domain Eukaryota; kingdom Metazoa; phylum Chordata; class Aves; order Accipitriformes; family Accipitridae; genus Aquila; species Aquila chrysaetos. Next base: position 9,863,034 of record NC_044030.1, on the reverse strand, counting down.
CTTCAGGTAACCTAAGGCACGGTGGGCAGATGGAGCAGAGAAGAGCATGGCAGGCGTGCAGCACTCGGTGACCGGCACGATATTATACAGCGCGGGGGCCAGCCGCCGCAGCTCCAGCATGTAATGCCGTCCCACCAGCTCTGACAAAGCCATACTGTACAAAGCAAAGAAGAAGACAATGGGCCAGCTGAGGCTGGGGCGCCCAGTTGCCCAGCAGTACACACAGTTCAGCATGGGCCCCAGAAACATGCCCAGACCTAGCCACTCGAGGATTCTCATGGGTTCGGGGTTGAAGTAGCGCTGAAGCCTCTCGGGATGGTAAAGCTTGAAGTACAGTGCGTCTCTGAGGTATGGTTTGGAGAAGCGGGCCAACAAGAGGTGCTGCAAGACAGGAAATATCTCCTCCTCTGGCACAGCATCATCTTCCACTATGAGGATATATTCTGGGTTGTACACCAACAGCGACTGCTGAAGGCAGAAGACGTAGTCCTGCTTCTCCTTCTCAAACTGGTTCACTCTGGGGTCAGGGTTCTCACCAGTTTTGTCACGACTGACCATAGGAAAGAAGCTGCTCAGCAGCCTGACGTCCTGATGGCTACTGGGGTCTGACTCCACATTGCAGAGGAGGATGCGGTGGCTCCGGCAACGTGCACCACAATTCTGGAGGAGGCGGTGGAAGTGGGAGGCCACTTGCAAGACATAGTGGAAATCATTCCGCCTCTGCACAGTGATAATGGTGACCAGCAACAAGGGCTGGAAGGCGTCACCACCAGAGGCCTCAGAGGCGTTTGGTATCTGTAGCTTCTCAAAGTAACGGAGGGCAGCCTGGCCCTCCTGCTGGTTCTGCTCCAGGAACTCCTGGCTCATGGGGTTCAGGTGCCAGCGCCGCAAATAGAAGTAAGAGTGGAGGAGCCGGTGACAAATCAAAGGTGCAAGCACACCGAATGTCACCACAGTCAGTGTGAGGAGATGGATAAAAGGACTGGACCAACGGCACCACCTCCCAGAGAGCTGCCAGGCTTGGTGTAACATGGCTGCTGCAGAAGGAGGCCACCCCTGCTCTATTCATGCCCTCATTCATTCAATTCTGATGCATCCTCCCTGGATTGCGAGGTATCACTGGGGTAGTGGCTGCCAAACCTGCACAATTTGTCCAAGCCTGGAGAGGAAGAAAAGAGATGGTTAATGAAATAGGAACTGTCAGAGTGGGAAGACTGTGATTTGACAAAATGGAAAGCTGAGGGCTAGTCACTGAGTAAGCCAAAATAAAAGGCCCCTGAGGAGTCCTTTGTGGTGGGGGCATCACAAAATTGTCATGGCAGGTTGAGGAAAGATGAGCCAAACTTAGTTTCCAGCAAAGTGCCCCTAAGTCCTTTTCAGTACATAGGAGCTCTGATCTGACTTAGCTAGATAAGACTTTGTTGTGTTTGTTACTGTGCTTCAAATGCATAACAAACTAGCAACATGGATGCAGGATGTGTGGAATCCCTTTCTGGTAAAGGCAGAGAACTTTTAGACACCACTATCTGGTCACAGTAACATAGTAAGACTTCGGTCACAGCCAAGAACCAAAGCCGGATCTCTTGTATCTTAGCCTAGCACGTATGTGAGAGACAAACTTTTACCTCTGTGGAATGACACATGCTTCCCTTCTGTTGCTCACACAATTCCAAATGCATGCTTTTTCACTTTGCTCCCCAGAGTGTGAAGCAAGGTAACAAAGATACCAATTTACTTCACCAAGGGCATGTGTACACCAAGTGTAATATGTGTGTGTGTCTCAGATGTCTCCTCCTCTCTAGACCCTGTGAAATACACAGCCACAGCAAGATTAACAGGTTGCAATTGAGCCATTGACACATATTTGTTATTTAAGAGTTTGTAATTTAAAATTATATGCCTTTAATTTAAAACCAAAACATTTATATAAAAATAGTGTTCTTTTGTACACATACACTTCAAGCAAACATCCATTTTCACAAAAATTAGATTTTTGCCATATTTGGCTTTTCTGTTCTGCTTCTCTGGGCTGCCATGAACGCCTAACAGCCTGGCTGTCAGAAGCTTACACAAAATCATGGCAATTAGGCTGTTCGGATGAATTCTCTGTGCCAGTAATTTCCCTTTTTAATCTGCTTTTTTAATCCCTTTTTTAATCTCCCTTTTACTTTCCATTCCCTCTCCTTGTGAACCGAGCTATTCACACGCACTCCACCCCCCCCCCCCAGCTGACTGACTGTGCACCATTCAGTGGAGAGTTTCTCCCATTTTTAACCTTCTGCCTTCACCAAGTTCAATCATCAAATGGTGCTCCCAGACCAAAATGTTACCCTTTTTCCTTCTCTGCGCTGTTGTCTGAAGCAGCCTAAGCAATGGTGTGTGGATAGAAAGAAATCAGGGCTGTGGCTGTTCTTCTCTGTCTCAGAAGAATGGACCATGTAGAAGAAATGACTCAGAGGACGCTGAGCAGGGTCTAATTCTAGGACTACCTCAAAAGTGCCTTCGTTACCATAGTGACAGCTTCGCTGTATTTACCATTAAGAAAACTGCTTCCTATTGCCGTATGGGAATCTTACAATGTTATATAAAAGGCCTTTTACTAAGATTAATGCAAAATATACAAGAGTTATTCCAAATGTTTGTTAGAGGCCAGGCACTTCATGCTGTGAGATCTCAAACCATCTTTGCATAGACTGCGGCATCACTGTTGTGCTATCTTACGATTCATGAAAACACAAGACTTCAAAGATTCAGTGTCATTAAATAGAGATAACAAATTTACACACTGAGGCATGAGAATCTGCAGTGTCTTCCCATATAGCTCTTTTTTTTTTTTTCTTTCTGATTACACAACCCTGTTTCACAGACACTGCATTGTATTGCATCAGTGGACCTTGTAAAAGCCTTAAAGGTGATGGCTGCATTTCAGCCGCCAGATCCAAGCCACGATGATTCAGGACATGAAGACCTGAAATCCATCAGATGCAAAGGCCTGGCATTTAAATGCATTTATTCATCCAAAATCCAGGGCGTTCCTTTTTCTCATTTTCTGCTAACCAGTCACAAACATTAAGGGAAGACACAAATGCAGAATCATACTCTACAACTCACACCGGCATACTTTTGAGCCTCCTCTTGATGCAAGCAGCACTGTTGGCACTGTCGCTGAGCCAGCCGCCAAACTTGAGAGCGATGGCCACAGTGGGAAAAGGAGGTGAAGGAAAGGTAGAAGATAGTTTAGTTCTGGGAGGGTAAAGAAACCTACTCTCCGTCCGCCAGCTATGCTGGATATCTGAGCTACTAAAACCACGAGCCTGCAGCGAGCGCCGTGGCTCTCAGGATACAGGCTGCAGCACCAACAGTCCCCGCGCAAGCAAGGGTCCTCCTCCCCCGCGCCGTGCCCCGTGAGAAGGGAGAAGGGGCTCTCCCCTCTCCCCTGCCGCAGCGGGAGCGGCGGGCCGGCGGCCAGCCGAGCTGCCGGGCGGCAGCCTCACCGGGCGGCTCAGGCAGAACCTCGCCTGAGGCCTCGCTCGTCTGCAGCCCGCCTCGGTCAAGGCCGAGGCCCACCTGCCCCACGAGAAGGTCCCTCCCGTGTCCCCGCGGGTGGGCTCCCCCCCCGGCCTGCGGCCGCCCGCTCCCGCGGCCCTGCCGGCTGGCAGCGCGGTGCTGGCGCTCCACCTGCTGGTGTCCGCACCGCCGGCTGGCTGCACCACCCGCTCCTCGGGGGTACCCGTCATCGCCCACCCGCTCCTCGGGGGGTATCCATCGCCCACCCGCTCCTCGGGGGTACCCGTCACCGCCCACCCGCTCCTCGGGGGGTATCCATCACCCACCGTCTCCTCAAGGGTGCCCATCATCACCCACCCGCTCCTCGGGCGGTACCCATCACCGCCCACCTGCTCCTCAGGGGGTATCCATCACCCACCCTCTCCTCAAGGGTACCCATCATCACCCACCCTCTCTTCAGGGGGTACCCATCATCACCCACCCAATCCTCAGAGGGTAACCATCATCGCCCACCCTCTCCTCAGGGGGTACCCATCATCACCCACCTGCTCCTCAGAGGGTATCCATCATCGCCCACCCTCTCCTCGGGGGGGGTATCCATCATCACCAACCCTCTCCTCAGGGGGTATCCATCACCCACCCTCTCCTCAGGGGGTATCCATCATCGCTGACCCTCTCCTCAGGGGTACCCATCACCCACCCTCTCCTCGGGGGGTATCCATCATCACCCACCCTCTCCTCAGGGGGTACCCATCATCGCTGACCCTCTCCTCAGGGGTACCCATCACCCACCCTCTCCTCGGGGGGTATCCATCATCACCCACCCTCTCCTCAGGGGGTACCCATCATCGCTGACCCTCTCCTCAGGGGTACCCATCACCCACCCTCTCCTCGGGGGGTATCCATCATCACCCACCCTCTCCTCAGGGGGTACCCATCATCGCTGACCCTCTCCTCAGGGGGTATCCATCTCCTCACTTCACAAACAGGAGGAGCTGACTCTAAAAAAGCACACAGGACTGGAAGCCAGCCACGCAGGTCACCGTGTCGTGTTCAGCAGCGTTTCTGACTTGCCCTGGCTTCACCTCATCAGTAACACAACTCAAGATCTTGGAGGTCTTACCCTGGTTTTGCAGTTCGGAACACCTCGAGGAAAACAACCATCAAACAGGCACTTTTGCTTCTCTCCAAATCTTCCCCTGCTGCCTAGGCTGTTAGCACTCACATTGACTGCCACACTCTTTATCAGTTTACATCCAAAGAAAAAGGCTGTTTTCACTGGGTAGTGGAATAACCACAGAGGCTAAAAATGGTCAGGAGCATATCAAAGTGGGTCAAATACTCTGGTTTATGCCAAAAACAGGCTGAAGGAGCTAGAAAAGAGGGGAGACACTGACCTTCTCCCCACTTTTTGGCCATAACACTGGGAACCCAGGAGTTGCCAATCTAGATAGAAATTTCTTGCTTCTACAGAGGCAAAATCTGATCTTCTCTGCAGAACTTGAATCCAAAGTTTCTGGTCAGGCTGTTTTCTAGTCATTAAGATGGCTCTGACTTTACAGAAGTTACTGTTTTCAGAAGCTGTTGGTACTGTCACATTCACTTTTTTCCCTTTTTAGAGGGAAAAAAAAAAATCTTGTTTGTTCTTCCTTAAGTATTTAAGTGGCATTTCTGACAGCAAAAAAAAGGAAGTTTGAGGAGAAAAGTAAGATTCAGAATTGGATTTTATAGTGCTTAAGTAATAAACTGTAGGAATCCTGAATAGTAACTATTTTGCAATCATGTAAATGCTTGCAGTGGAGGCCACTTCTATGTATGTTCTGTGCAGAACTGAGCCATTGCTTAAACACATTTAGAAGCTGAGGCAATATAAAGCTATATATTTGGCTTGTTTCTTTACTTAGATCCTCATGATGGAGATTCCACCCAGAAACACCGGGTTCACCTGGTTCCAAATCTATGTTCCCATCTTCATTAATACCCCAATTCTCGGCTAAATTCTAGTGTTCATGAAAATGTTACCTCTGCACACACTGAGGAAGAGTAGAAAAATGAGTAATGTCCTCTTTGGGGTGCAGAATACTGTCTGCTGTGCTAGTGCTTTAAAAGAGAAGCTGATTTTTTGTCTGCTCCAAACTCCTCTCCACAGAGGTGTTCCTGCAGGCAGTCATTCCTGGAACAAAGCTTCCTACGTGTTTCAAAGCTGCAAAATTTTAGGAGGCTCCTGGACAGCTAATGTAAGAGAGGGCATCTGTCTTCTGCTGACTTTGTGAGACAAGGCTGTAATTATTACTTTATGATTACAATATTAAATGATTCCTTTTTGCCTAATTACACTTCTTTTCAGCGTCAATGGGAAAAGCCATTCCTTTCCTAACTTAAAAACAGCTGGATGAAGTCATGTGGTCAGAAGCTAGAGTCATCTCTGTGGGAAACAAAGGTAGGCTCTCGGAAATTGTCATGGAGAGGCTAGCTGTTACAGTCCCCACCTCAGCCATAATGATGCTAGTAGTAATGGCGTTCACACAAGTTGTAGTTTTGATTTGTGCATTGATCCTATATAACAGTATCCCAAGTTGAAATGCCCCAACCTAATATCGTGCAGACAAGCTGCAACCTCAGGACCAAGCTCCTCTACTAATTAACCCTCTCTGGCAGAGACAAGAGCTTTGTCTTGGCTGTGATATTGTTATGCACCAGCAAACAGTCCTGCTTGAATCTGAGGAAACTGGTGCAAGCTTCACAAAGTCATAAAGAGCCATATAGATCTCCTTTTGTTTCATATATGCATGCTGACAGCTGACTGCTGTGTACAGATATCCTCAGCTTCCAAAACCTGAGGTCCCTACCATGAGCTGATCCCTATTACTGGACCAGATGGCCAGCTTTTCTCATCTGCAATTCGTCTTGTTTTCTGACAGCTTTTAGTAGGTCAGGTGCCAGATAATATTTTTGCAATGTGTGCAGGCTTGCCTTGAAAACAGCAGTGTCCAGTAGAAGCCAAACATTCACAGATCTGACCATTAGACTTAGATGCCAAACTGGGAGCTGGGCTCCCTAGAAAACACAAACCATCCTGGCAAGAGCTGTGCTTCTAAAAACATTCAGCAGAACGTTAATAGCAAGAGCTCAGCAGTTGTTCTTTGATTGTATTTTACTGGCAGGTACCAAATACATCTCTTACCTCTTCTACCTCAAGCAGTGCTTAAAGCAGTTGTCATTGTATTGTTTCTAGACAATGAATGTCAAATAAGTCAGGCTGTTTCATTTAACTTTCACCTAAAGTGCTTCCTGCTATGGCAAAGACCAGGGCTGCTGCTGATGCACTTGATCTCTCAGTTCTCTTAGAACTTTACCTTTTGTTTCTTATGGTCTATGTACTAAAGGCGTAACAGTGCTACAGTCTAACAGGTTAATGATAGCTTGAAGCCTAAGAGAAGTGGCTAGGGAGGTGGAGACAGTTTGGCCTTGGCCCTTTGCAGGACTTTCACGCTGTAAGAGGTAGAAATCAATGGCACAGCCATCTATTTTGATCTGCTGTTCCTCAGAGCCTGTCAATGAACATACAAACTTCTGCCCAAGAAGATGGAACTGAAGCACTATTAGAAAAGTGAAAATGCACAGATAGACCAGGAGTAACCCTGTCCAGTTAGGAAACCCCAGAAACTGCAGAATTGCATATTGAATGTAAATTTATGGATCGGCTGGCCTGCTTTCCTCATTTAACCATAGTTAACTTTTATAGGTTGTTCATAAATCCCTAGAAATCCAGGGAGCACAGATCAAAAGCTACTGAACTAAGAGGCAAGGTACATGGATGTGGCATCTGGAAGATACTTTCTCCATTTTCCTTGAACTAAGAAGGTAAAACTATGTCACCAGTGAAACAGGCTATGAACTGAATATGTATTAATTACAGTTATTTCCCCAACTTCTGTCTTGGTTCTCATGTATATTAATTTTCTTCTGCCACATAAATCTGAAGGGATCCCATTCTCCACACCTGCTGACTTTCACCTGGCTGCCTCCCTGCTATGCAGTGTCATGGGAAAGCAATGCTTTTCCCTGTTGCTATCAAGCAGTAACGTCCATATTCAGATCAAGTGGGAGTGGAAAGCAGCCTGGAGAAGAGAGTTCTGCAAGATAACAGCTTAACACAGACTTAAGGCAAGGGGTTTTGTGAGGAGCTGTCTTTTATTGGATGACACCAAAGGTTTACATGGCTTTAAAATTAGTTATGCAATCTGTACCTGTCTGAATTTACATTTTCTTTTGTGCCAGAGGTAAAAAAAAGAAGGATATGTTGTTACAGAATATGGTAATGATCTGTATAAAAACTGCTTCATATTTTCACAGAGGTCTGCCTGGAGCCCTCCAAAATCTTAAATGTGGCTTTCGGTTTGAGCCTACTTGTGCTAAAGCACAAGTATAAAATTCACATCTCTAATTGTTAAAAAAAGAAAAATGTATTAGACAAAGCTGCTGCTAATAATGACACCGGCTATTACCTTTCGCTGTCTGCTCTTGGAATCTAAGAGCTAAACATGCATTGACTCATCAGAGATGCTACAGATAATTTGTATTTTAAGTCCTTGTGTCACAGTCTTTTGCTAAAATAAGACCAGAGCCCCTGCACGCAAGATACTGTACACAAATATAGTAAGAGGCAATTTCTACCTTAGTGGATCTTCAGCTTAAGAATATAAAAGACAGTAGGGAATCTGTTTTTCCCAGACATGTAACGTATCAGCCTGGTTTTGTTGTCATGAACAACTGGTATTTTATAGTTTAACCATACTGGTAGTCCACACAGGCAAATTATCTAGAATAGCTATTGAAAAATCAGCTACTAAATGTGGTGTGCTGAAGTAAGAGCAACTCTTTGCAAATTAAAGCAATCTGAACAGACCAGGAAGAAGAAATCTCGGTCTTGGAGAAGTCTGTCCCAAAGGGGCTCTTCCAGAGCAGCAGGAATAAGGTATCCCAGCGCTGCTATTGTTGAACAGCTCCTTCTATTCAATTTCTCTATGCAATTGTGCCCTTGGGGCTTGCTAGGAAACCAGCCATTTCACAGTCTCTGAAAGAGCAATGTGCAGATGAAATTAGGTCCCTGAGTATCTGTGACTTGGGTAGGTGCGACGGGTGCAGCCACTCTGAGTGAGCAGCACTTTGGTTCAGGCATCACCGACAAACCAGCCCTGCTGTGCAAACCACGAAAACTGTGCCCTATCTTCTCAGGAACGAAGGAGTCTAGGCCACATCTTACCGGGAGCTAACAGTACCAGCCTGAGCTGGGACTAGACAGAACTACAACTGCTGCACCTGCACTCCAGCACATACACCAAAGCGGGGCGTTGACTACAAGTCAATCACTTTATGCTATAGATATCCATAGCGCCCCGATCCCATTGACCTCTCCTGTTTGGCTGTGGGCTGCATGGTGGTGATCACCCCTTGAGCAGGGACACCTCTCAGGGTTACTCCTCGAGGCTGTGAGACCCCTCACCCGGCATCCAGCATCTATAATGAGGTAACCACATATTACATTAGGCCTACAAGGATATTGTAGGCTAGTGACATTTATATATCCAGCTATAGCTTAAGCATTAGAAGTGTAGTAAGTAGCAGAGTGTTTGACCACCATCTAATCATCGTCTAAAACATTGCTGAAATCATCACTTAGATTATTGTTCAATTACCATTTCATTACAGCTTGATTATCGATTATTGTTAAATAATCAGTTTAATTATAATTCAATTATTGCTTAATCAAAATTATTATTTATCATTCAATCATTGATTAATTATCATTTGATCATCGTTTATTCACCAATAAAACCTTTTACTTAACCCCACAATGATGACTTCTGTTAATAATTCACCTGTAACAGTAGGGCTGGGGGTGTGGGTGTATAACTGGGGGAGAGGGAAATAAAAGGAAACAGATGTGGTGATGGCTGCTAATGCAGAAAATGTTGCAGCTTTACTGTTGTTCATTTATGACTGTAAAGAATAAAACACAGTAATAAATAGGAAACTATTTTTGTGAGCCTTTGATGGTAAGGCTGTAAGTTTACAGTTGGGATAGGTCTATAAAAATGCAAAACCATACCAGGTGACAACTGGAACACTGTGATTCTAACCTCTGTTTGAAAGAAAAAATGTTTAGTCATATTGATAAACAGCATTCTTTTTTTAAGAGGCACTGTCTAGTAATGTTAAACAGTACTACTGACTTTCTCTGTGTCCGACTCACTTGTGTCCGAGGAATACACAATCTTCCTCCACTCCCCGCCCAATGTATGAAACAGACTATTTATCCTGCATAGAAAGGCATGGTAAATGGGATGCCCTGGTTCTGGGGGATACTGGTGATCTCTCTGAGCCCCAAGGGAAGAAAATGGGATAAATACAGTAGCTGATAAATAGTCTGTTACATAATTAGTATCACCTTTGTTAGACAGACGAGAGAGCAGATTTCGTATGTGCAGGAGGGTTTTTCTCCTGGGTTTTGTGCTTGTAAATGCTTTCCGAATCTGGTGTGCCTTCATGGCAGCCCATAGGTAAATAAAATTGTTTTCTCAGCAACTCTATGAGAGCAAGCCAGTTTATGGACCTGTAGTGCACATTGGTATAGTTTCATGTTTTGCTGCACCATCAGCACAGCTGCAAATTTCCTCCACGGCCTATGATTTTCAATGTCAGTGGCTTCAGTCCTTAGGTTTCTTAGGTGCTCCTCTTTGCCTTTGGGAGAGCTGCCAGGTAGCACAAGGTGACCCTTAAAGCACTGGGATTAATAGCAGTTACCTTAGCGATGATGGTCAAAGAGGAGAGGGCGTTAGATAAGAAAAGCTGATCCCCCCTCCACTCTCTGCCCTCCTTGCAAAAGAGCAGAGACACAGATGGTATTTCAGTGTGCCCAGTCCTCAACCCCCTTGCCTGGACTTTTGACCAAGGAAATTCTGGCCATGCTTCTACCTCAGCCAAGGGCTCCTTTGGGTAGCGCCAACAACAGGGTGGAAGCTGGGTGGTGTTTTGTTTTTTTTTTCTTGTTTCCTTAAGAGTTGCATTTGCCTTCCCTAATGGAAGCACTGTTTCTTTAGGCCCAGCCAGGCTCTGGCCACCCTCTCTTCTGCTCGTCACCATGTATAGTCACATCCTCAGGGCAAGCACAGGACATTTCCTCGTTCCCTGGAGCCTCTCCACTCCCCCCCCCCTCGCTCGGGTGCCTCAGCTACAGCAGCAAAGCCCAGCTGGCTCCCGGAAAGCCATGCCCTTCTCCACTGCTAAGCACTCACCAGCAACTTCGCCCCCAGGGCTCGGTGCAGCCGGCGGGACAAAACCGACCCCCCCCCTCCCCCCGCCTCCGCTCCGCGCCGCCGGCCCTGCGCCTTCCCCGGGCGGTCCCCAAAGCCACGTCGGCCGAGGACTTGCCCCCTCTCCCCGCACTCCCCGCCGCAGAAGCGAGAACCGACACCCACCCACCCCCGGGGCGGGGCGGGGGCAGCCCGAGACACGGAGGGGAGATTTACCCTTTCCTGCTCGGCAGCCTCGCCCCGCGCACCGGGAGGCGTCCCGCAGCCCGCGGCAGAGCCGCGCTCCCCGCTGATGCGGCCCCTCCGCTCCCCTTCTGCCGGCTCTCCGCCCCCGGCGGGCCGGGCGGTCCATGCAGCCGCGCTCCCCTTTCCGCTCTATCTTGCCGCTCCGCTTGTTGCTCACTTCTCTCCCGCAAATTCTTCTCCTCCCTCTCGGGCGGTGAGGGTGGGATTAAAGGCATCAAAGCCTAAACATGTGACTACGCCAGCACAGAGATTCTCGGAAGGAGAGGAAGGGGAGCCGGCAAGAGTGGGAAACCAAAAACCAGAGGCGGGGGGGGAGGTCTGTGAAAGCAGGTGAAGAAGCCAAAGGCGAGTTGCCCGAGCCCCAGGAGGACTGCCCCGGCGCAGCCGGAGCCCCTTATCCCTGCTCGGCGGTCCCCGAATCCTCCGTCGGGAGCAGCGAAACGCCAGCCCGGGTAGTGCTGCAGAGCCCTGCGGTCCTCTACGGCTGCACAAAGCTCCCCAAAGCCCTTCCCTCGCCAGGATTTCAAGCGTACTCCCGGCATGGGTCAGGTGTATTTGTGTATTTGTTGGCTCCCATGGCCACGCCTTTGCGGCACTGCCCCGTCTTGCTCCTTCTGCATGGCTCCCCTCCCTCCCGAGTCGGTAGCCGGTTTATCTTCTGGCCGCCGGCTCTGCGCCCCACGCCGAGCCCCTTGCCAGCCGGTCAAATCACGGTGCGGTGCCTTACCTCGGGGAGCGAAAGATCACTCCCCGGATGCTCAAGTGGAGAGGCAGCGCTTCAGAGTTACCAGCAGATTGTTTTATGTGCGTGTCAACCACGGTCTGCAGAAATGCTAAGCTTTCCCAGTGGGGAGGCTCATCAGCTACACCAAAATTTGTATCGGGCTGTTCAGGGTCCAAAAAATCACATCAAACTGACACAAGAGTGCCTCTGACCTGTTCATTTCCCCTTCCCCTTTTCTCTGTGTTCCAGTTCCCAGTTCTTCTACACACACAGAAGAACAGCCCTTTGACCATAATTATACTTAGTTACGCAAACTGTTTCTAAATTCTGTTATCCGAAATATGCCTCAGAGAAAGTATTCTGTCTTTCGTTGTAAGAACTCCTTAGTTTTGTGCCTGCAGCTCCAGAAAAAATGAGTGCATATATTCAGGCTAAATTCTTTCCAGGCTCTGACCTCTCTTACTTCTAGGAAAAATCTGGAAAAAAAACCAACAAGAAAAAATCCATTACGCTGTTTCAGTAAAACACTATGTTCTGTTAAGCACAGCTAGAATTTTGCTAGAGCCCAGTCCAGTGATCAGAAGCTTCTAGCGGGATGCATGTTTTTGTTTTTTAATTTTAATGTGTCAATTTATATTATTCCCTCTAATAAGCATTATGGACAAAGGAACTCAGTTATGCATGCCTGTAATCCTTACTTCTTACAACTGGCAAGACCTATCCCCTCAGCTAAGGTTTCTTATTGTGGAGACCACGTGAATGAATTGGGGGGAAAGCCAGAGGAACAGTAATGCTCATAATAACCCACTCAAGCATCACATTTGGGTTCCTATAGCGACTTCCTCCCCTAGGAAAAGGTGAGGCACACTGGAACGTCCACAGGTTTACCCAGATGCATGTTACTCTGAAAATAATAAGACAGTAGAAGAAAGCACAGTTTCTCAGGTGATTTGCTTTCCAAAGTCCTTCTCTGCTGACCACCTCTGCCTCTTTTTCTACCAGTTTTTAGTGACAGTGATTCATACTCTACCTTCCGCTTCAATGTTCTCATGCCTGCAAATACTGATGCACCAGAAACACAATAGATCCTGGAACAGAAGAGAGGCAAAAGGGTATATGAGAGTACTGGGGGTGGGAAAGAGGTCCATTAGCATGTTCTTCCCAGCACCGGAGTTGCAGAATTTGTGAGGAAAAAAAAAAAGATTTTTTTTTTCCCCACTTCTGTGTCAGTACGTGTATGGGAGAGTGACTATTGAGTGACATCAGCAGAAACACATCACATTGCACCCAGTATTACATTTCAGGTGGGGTTTCAGCCAGCAGAACAATTTGGCAGTAATAAATTAAAAGGAATGGGCCAGAAGGCCTTTTCTTTGGCAATAAATATTTAGGTAATTGTAATTTTATGAGGAGCCTTTCTGTACAGTCTTCTCTGCTGCTCCTTCACTCACTTGCCTGCTTTTCAGGGAACACTTGGCTTTCATCCTTAAACACTTATTTCTTTAAAACAGCTTCTGTTAGACCCGAAAGACTGAGGGAGAAAAGTCACGAGTGATTTTGGGGCAGTGGCACAGTTTAAACAACAGCCTGTCATCCCAGACTACTCATTCTCATCACAGTGCTGTCTCCTGCTGTGCTCTAGCATAAGGGGGACTGATGTGGCTGAAAAATAAAACTTTTCTTATGATGGATTATTTCTTAGACAGATCACTTCATCTCTTCAGTTCCCCACACCAAATGACTAGGTAAGCACAGCAGGGAGGGGTCTGGAAAGCAGAGCTGAACATCTGGGGACACAATCACTCATGCAGTAGTAACCTAACTACAACCTGCAATGCTGAGAAGAAATAGTTACTTCCAAAATTATTCGGCCTGTACAATAACAGGACAATACTTTAAAGTTATAATCAGAAAAAATCCTGTGGTGAGAATTGTATTCGAGTCGGGGAGGTTCAGCCCAGCCGTTTGGATCCAAGTATTTTCTGTTGCCAAAGCAGCCTTCCCCCCTGCCATCCACTGTAACAGCTCTCACGGCACTGAGCATTTGTGCAAGGGAATGGAGCTAATACTTTCTTTTGCTTTGCTTGAGGTCAGGTACAGCTCCTGCTTTTCATAAACATGAGTGTTAGAAGCAGGACAAGTTAGGCAGGTGATGTTTACATGCTTGCACAATGTGGAAAGCAGAAGAGCAGAAGTTCATGGTCTTCGGGGCTGCTGAATTGAGAAGCCTGGTTTCTTACGGAAGTGTGTCGTTTGTGTTCTGTACATCACTGTCAAAACACCCTTTGCTCCCACCTCATATTCCTTGCCTCCTCACAATTCCTTAGCTTTCCTCCAACACAGTAGTCCTCTGCTTCATGTTTTTACCAGAAGGCAAGGGCATGAGGGTGTGCACACTCTAATTGATTTTGAGCTACGTGTACTGATTATCCAGCCAATGAATCAAACTTACAGGTTCCTGTTCAGTGTGTGTTGAAGGCTTGTGCTCAGTGGGATGGAGATGTGGGTCTCTCTGCTCTACAGGAGACTGCATGGAGTATATAGCAGCAAACATATTAGAGACTTACCTCCTTCAGCCAGTTGCAATGAAATTTGACAAGTGTGTTCAAAATTTATTAGGGACAGGGAAGAAGCTGTGAAAAGCCAGGAAAAAAAAAAAGGGCGAAAAAAAGAGAAAAAAGAAGGAAAAAAAAAAGATTTTGTAAGCCTGGTGTCTTTAGGAAAAAATCCAAAGCAATTGCATTCTAGCAGGAAGAATGAATAGTATGTTTACCATAACATGTTGTACCAGTATGTATATAACCTGGTCAGTTGTAAAGGCTGTGCGTCTTCTACAAACACTCTGAGAAGTTCTCCAGTGCAGTGACAGTAGTATTCCTTTACGTTCAGCTACCAGATGATAATAATTACCCAGTTATTCCTGTACTGTCAGCTGCACAACAGGTATCTTCTCCTTGTAGGTATCTGCTGTTCACTTCAAAAGCTAACTTTTAAAAATACCTTTCTTCCTTTGCTACGTATTTATAGGAAAAAATGCACAGAGTAAATCAATAAATATTTCCTGCTTACATTCTGCTTTTTAAGAAGCAGCAGGCATTTCTGATGGCTGTTTTGATTAGGAATACAATATTGATGATAACCAAATTACATACAGTGGCTTTCTCTTTTTTTCATTTAGACTCGGTACTGATCACTGGGGACAAAAACTGTTGAAAGTCCTTTGTTGGTTACTGGAGACACAGTGAGCTCACATGTCAGGTCTATTGTGTTTGACTTTAGACAACAGCAGTGAGATGAAATACTGCTCCAAAGGGGATGAATTCATGCTGGCTTAGCTGTCTAGGATACATCAATGTTCTCTGGAAAGGCTGAAATACTTTGATCTCCTTTTCATCCTGGTCTGCGCATTTGATTATCCATTCAGGACTAAGCACTCTTCATATATTTCCCAGGCCTTCCCTCTGTACAGCGTCCTATATACAACTGCATTCCAGACTTCTCAGGCTTATACCAATAATTAATTCATCCTGCAGATACATTATTAAATACTGTTCCTGTAATCTCTTCTACCTAAACTGCACGTGTCTGAAGATGACAGAAACACACTTATTGTAGTCCAGTTCTTTTTAGAAAGTATTGCACACATACACACACGCAAAGCTTTTCTATGCTTCCTTTGCTTCTCTAAGCAAATCATGAGGTAGGTCTGTTCATAGCAAAAAAAATAACAGTGTGAGCTAACATGGCAATGTGTTAAATGATGGCAGAATTTCAGAAGGGCCACGAGTGTGATTGTGCTCAGAGAAATGGATGTATCTTAACCAGTTAATTGTACGTGGTCTGGTGATCCAACTTCCTATCTGTCTTGCTCCAGTATTCTGACATTTGCAGACCACAAACCGAGTATTTCAAAGAGAGGGACAAACGTTTTAATTTAGAAATAGAGTCAAGTGGCTCTCCAAACTATCTGTTAAAATACATTGGCTCTCAGTTACTTGCTCTGTGTTGCAACACAGATGAACAGTCTGGAACAGTGTACTTTTTGCAGATGCTAAAAAAAAGAATGGGGTAAAGAGGCAAAACACAAGATTTCCAAGCTGAGGGTCAGACAGGAATTATCCTGTAGGGACTGCTGGAAAGCTTTTAATTTTCCCTTCCAGAATGGAGTAAAGTTATTTTGTATGGTCACTGGGCACATTTCACTAACAAATTCTGTGCCTGTGTGAGAAGCACAGAACATTAGTAATTTCTCTGCTCTCTTTCACTGCAAATTTTAGATGTGCATTTCTGGAACTAAAGGTCTGCCTCCGACATGAGAGAAATGGCCTGTCTAGCTAGAAAGTTCGGGTGCCACTCATACAAGGTTTTAACTACACGAAGACTCTCAGGAAAATTGTATCAAATTATGACTTTTTAAAGACTGCTTCAAACCTAAGGGACAGCACTGTTTGATGTTTAAGAGGTTGTAATTCAGTTTAGCTGAATGGTCTTTGGAAATGAAAGCAACAAAATAAATGTTAACCTTTTTTTCATTCTACATAATAGTGTCTGCACAGGACGTAATACAGAGACTATAATAGTTCACTTTTAGTTCATATTTTTAATTCATTCAGATTAATTTTTTTGAATATTTAAGTTTAGGCAAGTCCTGGGAGGCCAACTAGGGGTACTGGCCTTACTTGAAGAAGGACATAAAAGTCTGTGACTAGTCCATGATCTAGAAGGATAACCTGCTATAATTACTAGTATAAAGATTCAAGTCATTTCTCTAGAGTTTATTTTGTAAATTCTCTAATTTTTACTATCGATGAGTAATGAATATTTTCAGATAAATCTCATTTTCCTTTTCCAATCTCATAGTGCAACAGACAGAGCTTACCAAGATACAAAGCAGTTTCTGAAGAGCAGCTCTTTAAAATTTAAGCACATCTACTCATATGGATAGTGGGCATAGGCTCATTTTCAGGAAACTCTTCATAGCACTATTTACGAATCATTTGCATACAGGAACCCCCCATACACAGACAGCAAATTAACGGGGTATGCTGCCCAGTAACAAAACCAGAAAGAAAACACTCAAGCTCCTGCTCCATTTTCTGGGCTTTTTATTTCTCACGATCATTACTGCAACTGGGCAGTGAGGCAGCAAGGCAATAGCTAGTAATGCCTGTTGAGACTTCTCAGTCTGCGTTACTCACTGATTGGAGTCTTTCATTCCTTCTTTCTTTAGATTGCCTGCCAGGATGTTCTGGGTGTCAAGAGAGTGAGCAAGAGAGTGAGAGCGCACTTCTCTTCTCTATGGTCTTGACTTTTAATTGAGCTGCTTCCAGTATTTATCTTTTTGTATCTCCAGGGCTGGATGTCTGGTTCTTCAGGCACTTCCAGTGTGAGTGGTGCGGGCAAACAGTCTTTGGCTTATTACAGAAGATTGTATTTATGACTTACTAAGCTGCGCAAAAGCTACTGTTGTTACTATATAGTTATATCATATCCAAAGCTCCTATTTGGAAAAAGTACAGGGGTCCATCCTTGTTAGTCACCAAACAGGAAGGGGAAGTAGATGAGGCATGTTTTACAGACCTCATTATTTCCATAAAATAAAACCACTTAATCATCTTTTGCATTCACACCTATATTCTCTATTTAGTTTATAGCACCAAGTGTTTCTCTACAAGAGGAAGACAATTAGGGAAGTTAACATGACAAAACAAAAGTAAGTGAGAATTTCTGTCCAGAGCATAAAAGCCACTTAAACATTCCTATCCAAGTCAGTTCCGGTCAGACAACAATGGAATTTTATTCCTACACTGGAGCAAAATATAATTTGTATTTCCCTTTTCAGATGCGTGTCATAAGTATTCTAGTATGCTGTAGGGTGAATTTAGATAAGCAATAATTAACTAATTTTAGTTTAAAACAAAAGTAGTACATTTTCTTTTTACAGTAAAGCAAGAACCCACTTAGTCCAAGTGCATTGGCTACAGTTTTATGTGTGTTTGTTTTCTTTAGTCAGCTTGTCTGCCAAGAAAATTGTATGTCTTAAATAATATAAACAGCAATTGTTGGATAGATCAAGGACGCTGTAGAGTGATATATATATCTGTGTGATCTGATGTACACACTGCATTGGGTGCATATTATTAGGTACAGTACCCTGATGTTATTAAATACAGTTCCGCTGGTGTCCCTGATAAATGTGTACCCAGCACAGCACGCTGCAGCACCACCTTTTAATTCCATTTCATGCCCACAGCAAAAAAAAAATCAGCTGCTTCACAACATTCGTGAGAGAAAAACAAAAATTATCCTATTTTTACAGCACATCCTTAGTCACAATGAGGTAAAGAAAAAGCCATGCCAAGAGGATGGGATACTAGAACAAACCTTAAAGAACCAAATTTTGAGCAAGGACTGAGGCTTTGCACTTCAAAGGTCAGATTTAAAAATTAATTTTCTTATTGCTTATCACACTTTAGTAACATGAAAATGCCTCTTACACAAATCAGCCAATAAGAAAGGGATGTCTTTTAAGACACTAGTGTTTCTATTTTTGCTTCAAAGCACCAATGATCAAAATAACAGAGTAAGACAGAATCATCTTGGAGTCTGTAGCCAGTATATGAGGAAATTAAGGGGGTTAAGAAGTTCAATCTAAGCCCTTCACCCTATTTATTTATTTATTGTAGTTGTTTTTCCAAGGAAAGAGCTCCATTGGCTTTGAAGCCAAACACCTGCACGCACATATGACAGGATCTGGCACTTCTATTTGGAAGTATGTTCCACTAATATGCATTTTCTTTCTCCCCCCCCCCCCCCCCCCTTTGAGACTTTCCCTCCCTTTCCTCTCAACTACATGATCTGATCTAGTAGGCTCTGAGCATATGTGTAAGCTACCACAGGACACACTAAGGGTTGTGTTTCATAACTGCTCTTCTATGGTAACTAGCCCTGGGTTATCATGAAGTAACTGCTGTGGTTCCAGTTTACAACCTAGCAAATGGAAGGCTGACTTGGGTGCTGATACAAAAAGATACTTTTTCCACCAAATTATTTATGGCAAGGGCTTTGCTCCATTTGATTTGGGGTCTGGTTAGCTCTTTTAGGGCAGTTCGTCCGCTGTGAGTGTTGTGGAACAGTGGTTGCCTGAAGATGGCATTTTTCTAGCTCATGATCTTAGGCTAGCTGCTTCTCGTGAGGTCCAAGTCCTCAGGTCCATTTGTCTGACCTCTTACCTTCTGTATGCAACTTGCAATCCCCTTCTCCACCTGCCACTGATAGCACCAGGAGGTGACTGGCCAAAGCTCTTCTGTTCCCATCTTTGGGATAAATCTGTGCTCTGCTATTTCCTCAGCAGACTCCAGGGCACATAACCTTTCTGGCAAAAGAGAGGATTTCTCTCTGCCCTCCACAGCAGAGCCTTCTGTTAGCCATGATCTCAGAGCGAGTTTCACTAACAGGTTTTAGTGAGATCAGCTATCACACCATCTCCCATACGGCCTTTCTTCTTGGAAGCAGCACTGTTCTGCTGGATGAAATATTATTTTAGATACCATCCTGGGTGTGCCAAACTTCCAAATTTAACTACATATCTGCATGCTGCCTGTCCAGACACATATGCCTAATGTGTGAACAGTTCCCAACACTGTGTCTCAACATCCTGCCTTACTGAAGAGGATGCATTTCAAGCCAACGTGTTGGGCTTTCGTAACTAACTCTGGTATATGCTGCTACTACTACAACTTGAGGGAGAGCCAATGTTTGAGGTTTTGTAGGTCCTTTTGATTTGGAATAGAGATTAACTGGTAATGGGTGATGCTCAGTACAACCCTGGTCACAAGGCTGTGCAAGTCTTGTTTACACAAGGAGAATCAGTCAATCTGAGTGTCCTTTTGGTGTCCCAGCCTTAGCACACTAACACTATGAGCTCAAAATTGTCTCCTCTGTAGGCTGTTCCTTACACAACTTTATTTACTCAGTTCATCTCTGTGTCTTTGGTGTTTTTCTTCATATCCGTCTCCCCTCTGCTCTTGCTAAAACAAGTGCACATCGTTGCCAAGAAACTCTCTGCTTCAGTCATTCAAATTCTTAACTAGCTGTAGTTCTGAATTAAGTATGTGCTTAACTCTCTCTTAGAGCAACTGCACATGAAGGACTGTGGTTGAACCTGCCAGTTTCAAGAAAAAGCAACCGTATCTGTCACATTCCTAGTAGACTAAATAATTGCAAATTGCTGCAGGACGTTCTTCTTCACTGACGTTAGACTGCTTGGCTCTCCCAGTGTCTTCACAAAAAGTGTCTCAAGTATTCATACAAGTATTAATACTCCCTCTCTCTCCTTAGCGCTCATATTTATGCCTGTATTTTTTCCCACATCTGCTGTATTGTCTGTGCATAACAATTCACAAGGATGTGACAGTTACTCTATAAACACCACTAAGGGAAATAGCACATTCCTTCTACTGGAGGGAAGCCAGTGCCTCAGTGCTCAGAGGAAATGACTGTCAGAAGTGGTAATGGAGGGGAGGAGGAGGGTGATCTTTGTGTCTTGAGTTTGCTGGCTGTGTGGAAAGTTATGCAGGTATCCTGAAGCATTTCTTTTTCAGCACTACAATCTAGCTTGCTGCAATAACTTTCCCATTTAAACCCCGTTTTAGGGCAGGCCCAAACACTATGCGGTATGCAGTGTATAAAACAGCATCTCAAAGATCAGTTTGCATGCTTATCTAAAGCATGGTAATTAAGACAGATCTGGAAGAGAATGTACAAGAGTAGGAGGATGCTTTGGAGGCAGTGGGTTTTTCTTTCCCTGTGGAGGAAATAGCAAGGTGCATGGAGATAAAAGACACAGAGACGAAATTGAAGTTGTGACTGTCCTCATTTCAGTTACAGTTTTGCTGTGATGATGTAAAGCTAGTCAGCTAGTCTGCAGGGAGGGGATCAACACCTGAGAAAAAATATGTAGAGGTGAGAAAAACCAAGTATAAAGCAAAGGCAGGGAAAACACAAGGACTGAAAGCTATGCTGACTTGAAGATCTGATTTGGAGTGCATTTGATTCAACAAAAAAGCTCCTTTTGGTTTCAAACATTTTGGTCAAGGACTGGCTGCACTGAGAATCAATGACTTACCAGCCATTTCTTACTCAGCTAAGGTGTCTCCAGCTGCAAGGAAATGCTGTGGGTGGAAAATGCATTAGCAATTTTTTTTTTTTTTTTTTTAACTAGGAGAGGTTTGAGTGCAGCTTTTTAAAAAATCCTCCGAGTTACTCACCCTTCCAGTTCTGTTACACGGTTTATTTTATGCCACAGTACTGTGTAGATACAGACTTTAACCAAGCTGGTCAACTTCCCCAACCCAGCTGCTCTCACACTTGTTCACGAAGCTGCAGCAGCTCACTGCCTTACCAAACTCATTCCGGCAGCTGCAGGGTTAAAAAAAATTTATAGGGAAAGCTTTGTTTTTTCTTCAGGAACTCAGGTGTTCACGCAGCCTGAAGTCTTGTAGTGTATTACCAGGCTAGTCTGTTGCTCTTGGGCATAGCAGCCCCTTACATTGTGATTTGCAATGCGGGGACCGTACCTTTTTTGGCATTTCCCAGTGGAGACAGCTGCTGTGAAGCTGGGGGGAGAGGAGAACTCCACCACCTGCACAAAATGCTTGCAGTGGCTTAAGAGATATAATTCTACTTTAAACTGATAAATAAAGCAGGAACCCTGTCAGTCTGATGATGTTCATAGGTGTTTTCATGTTTTTCTACAAAGATGGGCAGAGGTGAAGATGTCAAGCCTAAAATATTAAAATTTTACTTCAAAGCTGCGTTATCTACAATACTACTTCAGTCTTGGAGCTAGGCCTGCGAGGTATATGTATTTTCATGTATTTTGCACATGTAAACGTTATATGCACTGCAAAACTTTACATGCACTTCATATATACCGCCGGAGCACCGCGCGGGAAGACGGGCAGGCGGGTGTCGGTGGGGGACGCCCCCGCCGGGACTGCGACAGGACTGCCGCGGCAGCCACCACCCGACCCCCCGCCCGAGGGGAGGCCCAGCCCCCGGCGTCCTCCCGGGGCCCGGAGGAGCGTGTGGCGAGGGGAGTGCACCGCCTCCCGCGGCTGGCTGCCTGGGCGGCGGCAGCCATCTCTCGTGCGGGTAAGGGCGCTGGCGTCAGGCGCCTCCGCGGCACCATGGCAACGGCGGCCATGTCGAGCGAGGGCAAGCGGCGGGGCCAGGAGCCTCCATGACTGGTGAGGGGCGAAATGGCCGCCAGACGGGGCGACCGCCCATGGCGCCGGCGCTGCGTGACGTCTGCTCAGCCACGCACGGGATTGGACCGCTGACGGCAGCGACTTCCGGTGGGGCGAAGGAAGGCGGCGGCGGCGGCCGGTTTTGGGGCCCTTATGGGGGTCTGTGGGGCCGCCGGGCCGGGCCGGGCCGGGTTTTTGGGGAGGGTGCTGGCCGGGAGGTGGGGGTGCGGGGGAAGGGGGAGGGATTGGAGGGGGAGGCAGTGTACACCCGTGGAGGAAGGGATGGGCCTAAGGGAGAGTAGGTGTGGGGCTGTCATGGGGAGCAGCGGCCGGTGTGGGGCTGCCCGGAGGTGCCCGGGGAGCCGTGCCGGAGGGCCCGGAGGTGCGCTGTAAGGGTGTCCATCTGCGGGCGCGGGCGGTGGTTGGTGGGGTGGGAGGCTCCCTGCTGTGCGTGGGATCAGTGGCAGGAACGTGGGGGTCCCCACCGGGCGTGGAAGGCAGGCAGAGGTGTTGGGGCACGTCCCTGAGTGTTTGTGGGCCTCAGTGGCGTGGCTCCCTGTATGTGCTTGGGGACTCTGTGGCGATTCGGAGTGGTCTTCTTGCTCTGTGTAGAGAGGAGTCTCTGGTGGGCGATGTGGAGCTTTATGTACCCTGTGTGGGGTGGTGTCTCTGTGGGACATCTCTGGGATTTGAATGGGTGGCCACGACAGGTTTTTGGGGAGCTCCAAGGGGCTGTGGATTGTATGAACAGAAAATGAAAGCGTAGAGAGTGGCTGGTTTGTGCAGGAAGCTGAATGGTGAGCTTTGGCAGGTTTCTTGACTAGAGATGCCACAAGCGTGTTAAAGGGCTCAAACGCGGTTGGTGGGCATGGGTTGTAGATGAGTTGCAAAGTATTGGGCCTGGGGAAGTTTGATCTCTGCAGGTGATTGATGGTGGTCAGAGTGGATGACTTTTGGCCAGTAGTAGGTGTGGGGAGTGTCAGGTGGAGGTGTATTTTGGTCTCTGTGTAAGAGGATTTTAATCATAAGAGGGGGATTAAGGCGAAGCTGAGTCCCTGATGGGGGAGGACAGTCAGTCTTTGGTGAGTTTGTGTGATCTGTCTGGGGAGACAAGAATGTGACTAGCCGGGGACTGAGGGTAAGGTTGAGTTCCTAAAGGAAAGAGAAGGTCTGTGGTCATGAAAACTTAGTGGGTCAGGCCCTGGCGTACAGTATGTGAGGAAGTGAGTAGTGGGGAGAGGGGGAGCTAGAGCTGTGAGGGACGGTGTCAGGTGGCAATGGAAGAAATATTCTTTCCGTGGACAAAAAATGTGAACGGCAGTAGTCACTGGTGGCTCGCTGGACTGATAAGTAGCAGATGTTTTTAAATGACAGCTGTTCCCCCCACCCCCTCCAATGGCCTAGTCATTCTAGCTAAAATCAATGCCCACTGAATTCCGTTGCTCAAAGGAGGAAAACGGTTAAGTGGAAGTTGTCTTTGTTTATTTTTTAATTTTCAGATGTATTTAATACTTATGTTAAAAGACAGGTTACACGAACACTATATGTGTTCTTTCAGTAACTCATTTAGAAATAATCTTTATATTATGTTGCATATGGTGAAGGGCAATGCCCAGCAAAAATGCTTGTTAAATGATAAGATTTGGCAAAGCAGTGTACCAGCTTAATCCTAAAAATACAGTAGCCTTAATACTTTCAGTAGACCTGCTCAAGTAAAGCAAATACATAAGAACTGGCAAGTTCGGTTTGTAACCCTTAGTTTAACTGTAAATGCCATTATAGATTTAAACTGAAAAATAGAAATCTTACTTGTATGGTCTGCATTTCATTTACTTCTGGGTTTCATTTAGTTTAGAGTTAGAGATCTGTGGATTAAGTTGGCACAGCATCAGTGAATATGGGAGAAGAATGCTGCTTACATCTACTGAAGATCTAATTGGTTTTGTTTTCCATCACTAGTTGTTATATTTGTTTTGGAAACGCTTTAAGGAGATATTTGTTATTTTGCTAAATAATATTTTAGGGAACTGCAAGAAATACTGTTCAAACGTAAGAAAAAACTGTTTTAATGCTGAGGGTCATGAAGTACTGGGATGGGTTGCTCATTGACATTGCCGAGTTTCTATCTCTGGAGATACTCAAAAGCTGACTAGACGAGGCCCTTGGCAACCTCTGCTGGCTGACCCTGCCTTATTCAGGAGCACTGAGCCGGTGATCTTCAGAGATCCCTTCCAGTCTCAACTGTTCTGTGATTCTGTAACTAGTAGTCCAGAGCTTTTCAGATTGCACTAACTTGGGGATAAATACTCTTCAAAAATGTCTGTGTCTCTCCTGATACACAGGAAGACTCTTCAAATGGGTCTTTACAAACCTTGGCTCTGAATCGCTGTTCAGTTCCATAGGATTTGTAAGATCTCTATATAAGCTCTTACAGGGCTCATCTTCAAGATGTTGCTGCCCTTGGCTTTAACTGATTTTGAATGTTGATATAATAAGAACAATTTGGTTGGTATGAAGTGAACTGGTGCCAGATATACACAGTCTCAGTTGCTTGTTAAAGTCTAACCCTGATCATTTTTGTTAATACAGAGAGAGGTCAAAAAAGCAGAGACTGAACCCACATGAAGATTTTTTTCCAGAGTGTGATCAGGTACAGTGCTTCCATTTTAACATTACAGAGCAGTGGATTGTTTTCTCATCAACTTGCTATTTGCAGTGCTAATCCTAGTGGTGTCTTTTAAGACATAATGTTTGACCAGTATTTTTCAAAACCTTTTGAGTTACATGGTCTGTACTGTATGGAGCATCTTGTTACCATGATGGATCAGTATGTTAAAAAACCTAAATTGAGTTGATTGTGTGGGTGTGTGTTTGCTGGGGTTTTTAAATAGTGTTCTTTAATGTTCAGGAAGAACTTAGAGAAAGCAGAAGTCTATATGCTTCAGCCACCATGTCTGGAATTGGTAATAAACGGGCAGCTGGAGAGCCTGGCCCTTCTGCACCTCCAGAGAAGAAGGCAGGGGTTGAAGATTCAGGGACCACAGTGGAGACCATTAAGCTCGGTGGCGTTTCTTCAACGGTATGTCTTCCTTGCACACCCCCACTCAACCTCTTGCTTTTTTTCATCTGGAAACAAAAATATCTCTCTGACTTATGTATAAGCGCAGTGATCTGGCTTGTGTGCAATGTGCCCTGACTTGTACCTCTGCACAGGAGGAGATGGACATCCGGACCCTACAGACCAAGAACCGGAAACTAGCAGAGATGCTGGACCAGCGGCAAGCCATTGAAGATGAGCTCCGGGAGCACATTGAGAAGCTGGAGCGTCGGCAGGCCACCGATGATGCCTCTCTGCTGATTATCAATCGATACTGGAATCAGGTTAGTAACATGCTTTTTTATTTTATATATGCTGTTCTCTTGTCTCTTCTTTTCCACTACACTCCTTTTATTCATATCCATTCTTTGTCTTGTCTTTCCTGTCCCATCACTCAGTTTGATGAAAATATCCGCATCATCCTTAAACGCTTCGACCTAGACCAAGGTCTTGGAGACCTTTTGTCTGAAAGAAAAGCGCTGGTGGTACCAGAACCTGAACCAGACTCAGACAGTAATCAGGAGCGCAAAGATGAGAGGGAACGAGGTGAGGCACCTGGTTGGGGCCAGTGGAAAAGATGGATTTCAGTTGTGGACAATGTTGATGTCCCTTTCTAAAGGGTGACGGATTATGAAGACTAGTGATATGTTCCCTGCAAAAGGACATTTGCTTTTTTGCACCTCTTTCTGTTCCCAGGTGAAGGACTGGAGCCGGCATTCTCCTTCCTAGCCACTCTAGCCAGCAGCACTAGTGAAGAGATAGAATCTCAGCTGCAGGAGCGTGTAGAGTCCTCCCGCCGTGCTGTTGCCCAGATTGTGACGATGTACGACAAGCTGCAGGAGAAAGTGGATGTGCTGTCCCACAAGCTGAATAGTGGAGGTATGACCAAGGTGGCTGATCCCTGGCTGACACTCAAGAATCCTCATCTACCCCCAGCTTAGACATGATTCTGCATTGTAAGCGTTAAGGCCTGGTCCTTCTCATGCTCATTTATTTTCCAAAATAAATTGGCTTAGCTTTCCAAACTCTCAATAATCAAAACCTCTAATAAAGACTAGTACTATATACTAGAAGTGTATTACAACTGCCTCTAAATTTGAATGCTGAAACTCTGCTTAGTGTGTTGGGCTAAGGAAAGGCTTGTTTCTGCCAGTAGTGTGTTCACGCACCTCAGAAGTTACAGATTACAGCTGAACCTTGTCGCCCAGCTGTCCTCAGCCACTGTGTAAAAGGCTTCATGCTTACAAGTGAAGAAGTGAAATCAGTATTGCAAACTGATGTTGGAGTCCTCACTTGCAGTTTAGTAAAAGATGTGGGAATAACCAGGACCTCAGTTTCCCCTGAGTTTTGAGCAAAATGGTAGCCTTCTAATGTCTTGGTATGCCTAGTGTAGCTGTCAGTTTTGAACACAAAGCAGAGTTCTGCAGAAGAAAGCCAAATGACTAGCTTCTGAAAATTAATGTAGCAGATTCTGTTTACACTCAGATGACTCTCTGAAAAACTTCATTAGCTTAAGGTTAGAATTTTAATCTTTGATGAAAATTCAGGCGAAATATCAACTCATCCTTGGTTTGCCTTGTGTTGAGTGTGTTCTGTATGCTCTGATCAAGGAGCTCTGGCAAGTCTAGCATTAGCGTGCTGAAGCATTACTGTCCTTAGCTGGCAATCTTAAACTCTGTAGTAGCATTGGCATTAGTGCAATGTGAGCCTGTACTGAGTTGCTCTAATTGTCATCTGGTATGTTAGCTCAAGCCACCTGTTTTAGCCAGTTGACGCATGAATTTGATCTGCATTAGGGTGTCACTGGGTTACAAGGGCATGTTCTGTCTTGCTGATACTGACACAATTTGAATGATCTCTGACATTAGGGGATGGTAACTGACAGAAATGGGTAGTATGTTAAACTGCAGAGCCTTTTGCTTAGTGAATGCAAGTCAAAGCTCTGTGTGGCTGGAGATCAGACCCTTGGGAGCCACCTGGTGGACAGATACAGTAGGCAGAAGTTAAAACCAGAAATTTCCTTTTCTGTTTTCTTTTTTCTGTCTTTGCTGGCTAAGAATTAAAAACAATCTTCCTTGGTTTCTGTTAATTTCCTTTTCTTTATGCATCTTTCAGATATTTCATTGATGGAAGAAGCAGTCCTGGAGCTTAACACCTACCTCTCTCATGAAAATGGACGGCTGCAGGAGCTCGCTGATGTTCTTCAGGAGAAGCACCGAATCATGTCTCAGGAGGTATAAAAAGGAGAGAGAAAGAAATCTGCTTTGGGGTTTAGGCAGATAGCCGAACCATAGCTTTAATCCTTTCACTGTATTGTCTCCAGTCGCTCTTGCAACTGCTGCTGCTTGGGTAAGTCCCGACACCACTTCCACTGCAACAAGAACATATTGCTTCCCATCTGACTTCTTGAAGGGTTCTATATAGTCAATTTGCCAAGTCTTCCAGAGTCCTTTCCCATCTCATAGGTGGAGCGGGGGTTCTTGTAAGGGTTGTCTTTCTAGCTGGGTCAGCACTGACTACAAGCAGAAATGATCATATTACACAATTCCTGAGTAACAGGCCAACCTCTGCCACCAGCTTCTTTGAAAAGATCTTTAACCCCTGAATGACCACACTTCACATGTAACCACTCTAACAAGCGTCTTCTTCAGCTTCTGCTGCCATTGTAGCTAAGCGAGTTAGAGAGTCTATCTGATTATTCCAGATGTGTGCTGGGTGATTTCCCCCTTGGTGTGCAGCTACCCATCCCACCAAGAAAGTTCCCTGTTTGGTGATATTCAAAATCTCCTCCACAGCAACTATGCCATTATGGTTGGCAGCATCTGTTCGGAGTGCTGATATCTGAGCACCTGTATCTATATCTGGGAGTGGGTTTCATCTAATTGCTCTCTTAATACTCTTTCCCGCTCCAGAGCCTCAGTCAAAGCAGTATGTAGTCTCTGGTTAGTCACTCGCTCAGTGGTGAGTT
Source organism: Aquila chrysaetos chrysaetos (assembly GCF_900496995.4). Lineage (NCBI taxonomy): Eukaryota > Metazoa > Chordata > Aves > Accipitriformes > Accipitridae > Aquila > Aquila chrysaetos. The sequence goes on along the minus strand of NC_044030.1, from coordinate 9,834,926 downwards.
GGTCGGAGAGGCTCCTTGTCTCATTTTCCAATTGCTCCTGCAAAGTTTTCACCAAGTCTTGAAGGGATTTAATCATCTTCTCTTCTGGTTGTCGGGCCACGCATTTGTCCTGTTTTGCTGCCACCAAAGCGGCTCCTAAAACTGCACAAACCAATGCCTTCCCTTTTCCTTGCTTCAACCTTCGTTCTTTAGCCAAAACGAGAATTCTGTCTGCTACAGCTTGCGGATCATGTCAATTGTTATGGGCCCAAGTCATACCAAGGGGAGAGGGTCGAACATTGTAGCCCTCTAATCCCTTCAGGAGAGGGGTACAGTCTACAGTCTGACCTCCCAGGGAGGTCAGGCCATAGTGAACACACAAATACAGGGATCAGATGCTTTCAGTAGTCCTCTGAGGACTATCTCTACAGTGGGATCTCCCAGGGAGACCGCAAAGAAATCAGATTGAGTCCCCTGAGGACTGTCTCTACACTTGGACCTCCCTGGGAGACTGCAACAAAATCAGATTATTAAGTCCTCTGAGGACTATTTCCCCTTGTGTATGACTCCTCTCAGAGAGGAGCCACAGTAAGGACCTGGTCCCAGTGATTGCTTTAGCAACACTGAGGGAATCCTGCCGACTATGCCAAAAAATGTCACGACCCAGACAGGACAGACCAGGGTGTCGTGTTTAATTTTAAATTCCCTCAGGCTAAATTAAGGTGAAACACCACCAAATGATTAGTTAAAGCTTTTATTTATGACAGAAGCAAACTGAACTGGGGAGCCGTAATAGTAGGTGGCAGGGCTTCTCACAACAGGAATTGGCATAAGAGTACTTCTGTAAACTGTGTAACCCAGGGTAACCATATATATCAGTTCAGGGAAGAAGGAGATCCTTCCCGTTAGGTTCAGAGCAGACCCTCTTGCTTTCTAGACTCCTCCCCAGAGAAGGGCCCAGGGGCGGCTGGATCTACTCTTAGTCTCAGACTTGGTCACTGGTTTATGTCTTGAAACGGATGAGGTGTGGGGATTGTGGAAAAGGAAAAGGAAAGAGAGAAGACAGAGAGAGAAAAAGGAAGAAAGATTTCACTGGTCCTGGGTCCAGCGTTGGTTCAGTCAGCCAAGGGGTCCAGTTCTGGTGGGCTTGCACACCTGGGGGTTTGGTTCGTTTCCCTTTGTCATCCTTGCCCCTCCTTCGGGCGGGAACCCGAACTCATCAGGTTAATGAGCAGTTTGTGAGCCTTTGGGCTTGGGGGTCATTTGTGGAGTAACTTCTCCTTCCCTGCAGACACTGCCATTGTTTGATCTCTGTATCAGAACAGCTTATCAGAACAGGGAGCTGCGCACCCTCCAGCACGCCTTCCCCCTCCTGTTGCTGATGACTGAGCCCATCAGGGCTTTTCACCTTGGTTCCTTGCTGTGCAGGGTTTGTCTTTAGGCAGAACTTGCCCCACCACAATGTTTGAGACATTAACTCTTTCAGTCTCTCAGAGGTCCTTCCTAGAATAATTTGTGGTTACCATAGTTTGGAGAGCAGGCTATTGCCTTGGAGGGGGACAGGAGCAACAAGGTTTGAAAGTTCCCTTCTGAACAAAGGCTATGGAGCAGGTTGTTGTGGAGAACTGTACGTAGATTTTCTGTGGTTTGGGTTGATTTGCTTGTTATGTCACTGAATGAAAGAGTATAACCAAACCAGTGAGTTGAATGGTTGTAATTTTAAAAGAAAACAAAAGCAGAGGAAGTGGTAAGGTGATGCTAAGGTGGTTGTATAAACATCTGAGACACTTGACGTGACATCCCTGTCATTTCAAATTCCTTAGTTTCTCTGGGTCATGTATGAAAGTGTAACAACATTAATTGCAAGATGATCCCAGTCATTAAAGGATTCATGTTATTGGCGATATTTGCTTCAGAGATTTCAGTTCCTTTAAAAACTGTGTTAACACTGGCCTCGCTCACTGTTAGACCATCAAGCACTTCAGTGATCTGTAGAGTAGATGAACATACGGATTGAAAAGATTTGAAAAAAAATGCCTTTGAATAAGCTGAGGTCACTGCCTCTGTACTCTGCCAGTTATTACCAGCTTGTTGCTCTTTTTCAATTTTCTGTTTTGTCTTATCATTACTGTGTTGGGATTCAGCCAGTGTAAAATTCAGGGCAGTTCATTGAGTAGTCTGTCACCACAGTAAAAGATGGGCGGAAAGCACATAAATCCAGGGTATGATGAATAAGAGAAAAATTAATACTGAGAAGTCTTGGAAAATGTTGATTCTATTCAATATGCTGGCTGAAACACTGTTTTGATTGCAGTTCTCCAAGCTGCAGGAGAGAGTGGAGACAGCAGAATCTCGTGTGTCTGTTTTGGAGACTATGATTGATGACCTTCAGTGGGATATTGACAAGATACGTAAGAGAGAGCAGAGACTCAACCGGCACTTAGCAGATGTTCTGGAACGAGTAAGCACCATCCTCTTTGCTTGCTAGGAAACCAGAGAAATGGGTGTAGTTTTGAGATGTGTGACATCATCTTATGGTACTTTGCTGTGAGAAGTGAGAATCTATAGTGTGCCATCTTTGGTCTTGAATATGCTGTATCAGCAGTCTTGGCATTTAGTTGGGTATTGATGAAACCTGTTGCCTTTTTTGCAGGTAAATTCCAAAGGCTACAAAGTGTATGGAGCTGGGAGCAGCCTCTATGGGGGCACAATCACCATAAATGCCCGCAAGGTAATGTCAGGGGCTTGGTTGTGGGTAAGGGGAAGAATAAAGTCAAGGAGAGCTTGTGTGTAGGGCCACAGTTTGGAACAGAATTCAGATACCTGCTTTGCCACAAATCTGGGTGACTCTGGGCAAGCCATTTTGTCTGTGCGCAAGTTTCCCACTTACAAAACAGACCTGATGGAAGTAGACTTTGTCTCACTTGGTGATGTTACCTGACTATTAAATCTGTAATTTCTGTTACTGTATAAACAGTTGCTTAATTAGTACCCTCAGTAGGTAACATTAAAAATAGAATTTATGAGCAGTTTCTTCCCAATAGTTTGAGGAGATGAATGCAGAGCTGGAAGAGAACAAAGAGCTTGCTGGGAATCGCCTCAGTGAGTTGGAGGAACTACGCCAGGATCTTGAGGAAGTAACAACACAGAATGAAAAACTCAAGGTGAGACATTTGTACCTGTTTGAGGATGAGGATGGAGGTGTTGGTTCCCCTCTGCCTTGCTGTACTGTGTCTCTTGAAAACCTCATTAATATTATTCTATTCTGTATTTGCTCTTTAGCTGGATTATATTTTGTTCAAGGTACAATTCAGCAAGTTTGTGGGACTTAAACTTGCAGTTCAGTGCATTGGTGACATCATGTGGTCATCATTGGAAGTTGTAGTGCTTTCTTATTTCCTGTTTTCCATTCTGATCTATTTGGTACATTTTAATGCTGTCTAGTTAAAACTAATTTCACGTCTTTACAAGTATTGACCCCTCTTCCACCTTCCCCGTGCAAGTGGAACCAAAGAACTGAAACAAGTAAGGGAACTTAAATCTTTCCCAGTGTGGTAAAATGGATAGATAGGAAACAGTGAATGAGTTTCTTACATCTTAATGGTGGTAACACAGAAAGGTGTGAATCTACTGTACATAAAATTTAGATTATGCTCTATATCATATCCTTAGTGATCAATAGATACGTTAGCCTATTATGAGAAATGTCTGAGCTGATAACCTAAGTTTCAGAGATGAGATTCCAGAAACTGTTTTGAGGCACCTCTAAGTTCTGTTTATCCACATGAGGTTTTTTTTTTTGAGAGAAACACTGTTTCGCTTACAACTTTCCTTTTCTCTTAATTAATGTTAAGCTGTATGTGTGTACATACGTGTCTATTTCACTGCTGGTAGTCACAGTCGTTTGCTAACTTTTTTTGTAAGGAAAGTTCAGATTCTGTATTTTTGCTTTCTCTCAATTCTCTTCCTTTCAGGCATTCTGTCTCCTACTGGTAGAAAGCTAACATGATGCCTATTTGCTCATGTATTTTCTCTAGTTTTCTATTGTACTTTTCTATATGTCCATCTTTATTTAGGTGATTACAGTTTTACAGTAAATCCATTGAAAAGGTATATCATATTTTCCAAGCTTGTATCTTTGAGAGAAACTATTGCAGAAGCTGAGAATCAAAAACTCTTGTCATGTGACTATGCAAGAAAAACAGCCTAGTGCATACAGAGAATGTATAGACTTTTTTAATGGATACTGAAGCATATCACTTGCATCTACTTCACAGCAATGCTATCAAAGTTCTACTTTTGTCTTTGCTTGTGGCAGCTTGATTCACTGTTCAGCTTGCAAAACAGATGTCAAAAACAAGGACATAATTTTTCTTTCTGTGGCATTTTCTGGTGTCCTGACTAGGTTGAGCTGCGACGAGCAGTGGAAGAGGCTGTGAAGGAGACCCCAGAATATCGCTGCATGCAGTCCCAGTTTTCTGTTTTGTATAATGAGAGTCTCCAGCTGAAGGCACATCTTGATGAGGCCCGCACTCTGCTTCATGGCACCCGCACCACACACCAGCGCCAGGTGGAACTAATCGAGGTAGCACCTCTGCTCCATCAGACTAGGGAACATTGTCATCCCATTGACCATCACTGCTGGGTCTGGGTGGCTCTGGGAATCTGCAGGAAATGTATCTTCCTGGCAATAATTCATCTGTTCTGGTACCTCATGTTGATTAGGTGAGAGATACTCCAGGGTCACAGTACCAACTTCTGTCCCTTTCTTACTCCTCAGAGGGACGAGGTCAGCCTTCACAAGAAACTACGCACAGAAGTGATTCAGCTAGAGGACACCCTGGCACAAGTCCGCAAAGAATATGAGATGTTGAGGATAGAGTTTGAACAGACACTTGCTGCCAATGAACAAGCAGGTAGGGAGTTTTTCTGTTGTGCTTAAAAAGAAACAAATGCCCCCTCTTCCCCCCCCCCCCGCCCCATGCCCATTAGAGATTGCATTGCATTAAAACACCTGGTTTGATTCTTTGTTATTGTTAAATACTTGTTTTGGCAGGTGTTTATCTCAAAAAAACAAAGCTCTTCACTTGTTTTATGGGAGGCCAGTTCCATGTTATCTGAATTCCTTTTAGATGTTGCACTATATATTTACTATATAACACATATATTTTGCTAATAATTTGGTTCATGACAGAGTATTTTGCATTATTAAAAATGACTTTGGGGCGGGTTAATTTACAAGTCTGGAATGACAACCTGGATAGGCCACCAGTAATTTTCAAATTTCATCAGAGGAAATTAAGAAGTTATTTCTAAAGTAGCAATTAAATCATAGAGATTTTTTTGTAGCATGACACATTTCCCTTAGGAATGTGGGGAAAAAGTAGCGTTAAGGGGAAATTAGGACTGGGAATTTGCAAGGACTTACGGTTGCATGTAAAACTGGCATGACATTTTTCTGCAAATGTGTTGTGTTGCTCTGTTGTTCAGCAGAATGATAATAGCCTCATTTTGGTTCTTTGTCATTGTCACTTAGCTGGTTCTCCATCTCCATGAAAGTCCTTGCAGAAGGTTGGCAAAAGTGTGGTTTGTTACAGTTGTGTTTCTGTTTTTGTAGGCCCAATTAATCGGGAGATGCGTCATCTCATCAGCAGCCTTCAAAATCACAACCACCAGCTGAAGGGAGAGGTGTTAAGATACAAGCGCAAACTGAGAGAGGCCCAATCTGACTTGAGCAAGGTATCAGAGCAGGAGATGCCAGAAAAGAGCAGAAAGTGCTTAGGAGAAGTGGGAATGGTGTCACCCTTGCCTGCAATATCAGCTTTTCTGTTACGGTGTGCAGGATGGCATGCAATTTTTGATGGAGTTCTACACTCTGTTGCTTCCACTTGCCAAATGAATGGTCTTCCTTTGTAGCTGTATAGCGCTCCATGAAAAGTAGTAGCAATTATGGAGGGGGCACGGAAGCACGGATCTGGGAAGACCAGGGAAGGGGGTTAAGGTAGATTTTTGGCTAAGAACTGAATGGTTTGTTTTCTACTGTGTCTTCTTTCTTGCTATTCCACGACAGATCCGCTCGCGCAGTGGTAGTGCTCTCTTACAGTCCCAGTCCAGCACTGAAGACACAAAGGAGGAACCTCCAGAGATCAAGCAGGAACCTGATGATCCTTCTGCCCAAGTGACTGCCCCCAAGCCTGCTTCTGAAGATGTTAATGAAATGAAGGCCAGGCGAGATGAAGAGGAACGGGAACGAGAGAGACGTGAGAGGGAGAGGGAACGAGAGAAGGAAAAGGAAAAAGAGAGAGAGAGAGAAAAAGAGAAGGAAAAGGAAAAGGAACGAGAGCGGGAAAAGCAAAAGCAGAAGGAATCTGAGAAAGAGAGAGAGTCCAAAGAGAAGGAGAAAGGGAAACATGAAGATGGAAGAAAGAAGGAGGCTGAAGTGATCAAGCAGCTGAAGGCTGAGCTCAAGTAAGAGTCGTTGTGTGACATGACTTGTAGCTTGCTCTTGTGAGATTAGCTTCACTGAAGTGAGACGTTTCTGGCACCCTCTATTCTGATTGTGATTTGGACAATGTAGTAACATTTCTCCTATGGTAGCCTAAAGCATGAATTACCAAACCAGATACTTCACAGTGTGGGTCAAACAATCTTTATTTGTTGCTTTCATAGCAATTGCGTAAAGCTTTACAGCAGCAGGTTATTAATAAAGGGTACAGTAGTCTTCCCTGGCTTGGATCCAGTACCAAAGCAGAGATGGATAGTTTGTTGCTTACCATTAAGGTAGATGTTTCCTCCCCACCCCACTTCTCTTGGTTTTTCAACCCATATGTGCCTGAACATGTTTCTTTCAGCCCCCAGCCTTTACTCCTTGGCTATTTTACATTACCAGGATAAGATGAGCCAAGGACAACTCCATATGCATGCCATGTGGGAGATGGAGAGAATATTGCTCTGACTCTCATGCTGGATATGTAACAGCATAGCTTTCCTGCTGTCTCCTCACAGTTCTCTATCTCTCTGTCTCCAGGAAGGCCCAGGAGAGCCAGAAGGAGATGAAACTGTTGCTAGATATGTACCCGCTCTGCCCCCAAAGAGCAGAGAGACAAAGTGCAGCTGATGGCAGCTGAGAAGAAGGCAAAAGCTGAGGTAAATATAATTTCTCTTCTCTTTTTCTCTTTAGCAAGTTCTCTTTGGATACTGTGCACCTGAACTGTGTTGGTTTTTTCTTCAAAATTGGAGATTGTTCCTCTTCTCATCTTTGTCACTTAGAAGAGAGATTGGAATGTTCTGGAAATGAACAGGGATATTTTGGAATATCCTCCACTGGGAAGGGATGATCCCTTTGCCAAGGCTGAAGGCCATGGTTGCCGCTTTCTCAGTTGCAGATTCAACCAGTAGCGAAGCTGAGCACATGTCCCAGAGACATACACACACAGAGGACATTGACATGCCAGTCAGACTGCCACAGACAAAGTGCTGCCTTCAACAGCATGTACATACAGGAGTCATAAAACGTAAGCATAGACAGACAAGTCCCCTTCCTCCTCTTCAGCTGGTAGAGATAGAACGTTGCTAATGCAGGCGCACACACACCAATCTCTAGGTTCACAAGCATACACACATTCGCAGATCCCTCAAGTATCAGCACGGCTCCTCTGTCTGTCTGGTACCCCTGTGATCCCAGGCCCTCTTACCTTCTTCACATACAGGTCTTGCCTGTAGCTAGCACTTATTCTATGCAGCACACATACACATGGGGTAGAGAGTTAGATTACACAGAGATAGTTAAGAAAATATTTAATAAGAAGATACAAGAAGATAGGACAGGCTGTGGTGATCATGCACAGGGCTGAGCCAGACAGATGTGTACTGACTGCCCACATTTTACATGTGACTGGCTCCTTGTATACCCTTCTCTGTCTAACCCCAATTTGTTCAACCCTGCACGTCCCTCCTGGGTTTGTATAGCTCTGTCGATTCCCACAGCCCTCCCAGTCCAGGATCCACCCCTGCTTTACAGTTTTATCAGTTGCAAAGCGCAGGTTGATCTTCCTGGAAGTAGTGCCTGTAGTTTCTTGGTAGCCTATCAGCTATTGTGAATGTGGAGGTTTGTTTCTTGTCTTTGTCTCCCTGTTTGTTTTGTCAGGTCTGTTTCTCTGTATATTTTGTTTCTGTTTTTTTTCCCTTTCCTGCTCCCCACCCCCTTAGTTTCCCAATTGTCAGGGTCCACAGTTAGATAACCTTGCTGGAATAAACATTCTCACATGCTCTCGCCAATTAGTGTGACTGACCAGGTTTGGTTCTTATCACTGTCTCCCTTACCATTTGTCTGTCAGGTTTGTGCCTCTGTATGTTTTGTATATGGCTTCCTCCTTTTCTTATCCCTTTTTGTATTGAAAAAGGTCCTTGACCAGACACCCTTAAAGGAGCAGATGCTCTCTGTCCACATACCCTTACATACACAACTGCAAGAGACTAATGTTCCTACTCTGATAAAAGATGCCATGGCATTTTCAAAGGTTTTGAAATCAAGATCTGGGACTTACAGCCCATCTTAATGGTTCATCTGCCAGTAATACACTGTCCTGTCAAGATGAGATGGGTTTTCTTTTCCCATGCTTTGAAGGCAGTGTCTCCAACATTTCAGAGAATTGTAGGGAAAACAGGCTCTTAACAAGGTTCAGGCCACATTCTTGTGTTTAGTGTCACTTCTGTTTTGTCCTTGCTGTAGCTGGAAGAACTGAGGCAGAGGGTGAAAGAATTGGAAGACAAGGAGAAAAAGGAGAGTAAAAAGATGGCTGATGAGGATGCCCTCCGCAAGATCCGAGCAGTGGAGGAACAAATTGAGTATTTACAGAAGAAACTAGCCATGGCTAAGCAGGTGAGAAGTTTCTGACAAGTTCTGTCTTGGCTGGAGTATCTGGGAAGGAACTGCCTTCAGGTTACAGCCAGGAAGATTACCTGAGAGAAGGAATTTCTGTCTCTGTATGTGCCAGAGATGTGAGGTTTGTCCCTGTTTATTGAAGGAGAAAAAAAAACCTAACCAGCCAAAAAACCTAACCAGCCAAAAGATGATCAAAAAACCCCCACACCACCAGGGTGTCACAAAGCTCATGGCGGGGGTGGTGGGGAATGTTTAGTTGTTTGTGGCCTAGGTGAAGAGCACAGAGGAGAGACTGCTGGATCAGCCTTTAGGGCAGGAGGTTACAATTTCTTTTTTAAAAGTATTATCTGCACTGTTCATATAATTAATACGTGTGCATGGTACTGTGACATATCTTCTTCCACATAAAAGGGCTTAATCTAATGATAAGAGAGCAGGATACCTCAGTAAGGGAGAGGCAAGCCAGTGATTTGACATGTAGTTTTTTAGAATTCAGATTCTTTTCCTTATAGTACAGAACTGTTCTATCTTGTCACTTACTCCTTTAATGTTGAAGTGGCCTAAGTGAGTTTAAGGGGCTTGGCAGCCTGTTAGGTGGAAGCTGTTGAGTTGTCCACATGCAGAATTCTTGGCCTAGTATATATGACAGCTATTCAGCTAGCTGCCTGAAGTTGGCAGTCGGTTTCTGCCCAGCTGTGGCAACGACCGTGTCACAGCTGATTTTGCCACAGTCTGTGAATGCTTGTGGAGATGATGATCTCTTTTCTACACCTAATTCAGGGCATCTTTGCTGTGGTGCAGACTTCTAGGGAGCATTCTTTTCTGGTTGCAGGGAAGATACTGTTCTCTCATACTGAGACATCTTCCTTCAGCTGTGCTAGGTTTGGTGCCTCTAATGTTCAGGGTCATTGTAGGGCCTACAAGAGACAGTTTTGCCAGAGCCTGTGATTCTTTTGCAGGAGGAGGAGGCCCTGCTGTCAGAAATGGATGTCACAGGCCAAGCCTTTGAAGACATGCAGGAGCAGAACCTGCGGCTGCTGCAGCAGCTGCGGGAGAAGGACGACGCCAACTTCAAGCTGATGTCGGAGCGGATCAAGGCCAACCAGATCCACAAGCTGCTGAAAGAAGAGAAGGAGGAGCTGGCAGACCAAGTTTTGACACTGAAGACACAGGTAACCTGGGAGAAGGAGAGAGGACAACAGAAATAATGGGGGAAGGTGGAGGTGCTGTGGGTTAGCTCTGGTAGGCAGCAAAGCTCCATACAGCTGCTTGCTTGTTCCTGCACAGTGGGATGGGGGAGAGAATCAGAAGGGCAAAAGCGAGAAATAAAGACAGTTCAGTTGTTAAAGGAAAGCTGTGCGGACAAGCAAAGCAAAACAAGGAATTCATTCACTACTTCCCATGGCAGGCAGGTGTTCAGCCATCTCCAGGAAAGCAGGGCTCCATCACGTGTAATTGTTACTTGGGAAGACAAACACTGTAACTCTGAACATCCCCCTGCTTCCTCCTTTCCACCAGCTTTTATTGCTGAGCACAGCGTCATATGGTATGGAATATCCCTTTGGTCAGTTGGGGTCAGCTGTCCCAGCTGTGTCCCATCCTAGTTTCTTGTGCACCCTCAGCCTACTTTCTGGCGGGCAGCATGAGACACAGGTGGTCTTGATGCTGCATAAGTACTGTTCAGCAGTAGCTAAAACAGTAGTGTATTATTGATACTGTTTTGGTCCCAAATCCAAAATACAGCGCCATGTGAGCTGCTATGAAGAGAATTAACTGTATTGCTGCCAAAATCAGCACAGGAGGGAATGTTCCCCTAATCAACCTGGGTATGCTGCATCAGACTTCAAAGGGACTTGTCTTAGCAAGAAGCAGAGACTGCTGTGTGAGTATGAAATGTCCTACAGGTTCATTGCTGTGGAGAGCAGGAGGGAGAAGGAAAGTGGGAAGTCTTTTTCCTGTCATAATGGTACTTCTACATACATATTCTGCCATCCTTGGAACCAAGGTGGAACTGTTCACTGCCTTGCAGCAATGCTCTAAGCCACCTTCCAAAAAATAAGACATCTTTTTTGCTGGTATTTGACTGCTAAGTTTTAAAGTGTTGGATACAGCTCTTAGACTGCTATTGTGTCTGTTCAGGGAGAAAAAGACAAGTTGAAGAGGTACTCCTTGGTGATGGGGAGGCAGGGATAGTTTCAGCATGTAGCCTTAATGACAAGTGTGAAGACCTGGAGAGCATGCATTTCAGGCCTTCTGTATCTCCTCTCTCCAAGGTGGATGCCCAGCTGCAGGTTGTACGTAAGCTGGAGGAGAAGGAACACTTACTGCAAAGCAGTATTGGAACAGGAGAGAAAGAACTAGGTCTCCGAACACAGGCCCTGGAGATGAACAAACGCAAGGCGAGTGATTGCTTGATTTCCTCTTGGATTGTAAGATGGAGTTGCTGTTTTGTGGGAAGCATAGAAGGCTCCTAGTTCTCATTGGTGTTACAGAACCTGATATTCCTTGGTTTTGGACTAGTGTACCAGAAGGCTGAGTCCTGAAGAGAGTTCTGATTAAAGTATTGCAGACTGATGTTTCCTTTGGTAAGGAGGAGCAGGTCATAGGTGTTTCTGTGAAAGTCTGATTAGGAAGCTGAAATAAGCTGCCTTTGAAAGGAAACCTATTGTGAAAGGAGAGGCAGCAGCCAGATGAAGTTAACTGGGGTCAAAGCTTTTAAAGGAAAGATGGGGTAAGTGAAAGGAAAATATGACTGATGAGTGTTAAGACCTTTAACAAATGACTAAGATCAATAAAGTAGGTCTGTTACGAGTAAAACAAGACTTAAGTCTCATGGTTGATGCTGCCTTTGTTGTTAAATCTTCAGTAGAAATTCAGGAATGACATTAAAACAGACAGAAAGGAAAGCAGAAATACCACTGTGAAAAGGAGATCGGGGGGAATTCAGCACAATCACTTGTGCTTAATATCACAATCTGTGGTATTGAGGGAACTTGGCTAATAGATTCACTGGTGCAGGGACAGTTAGAAAATGATAGGAGAACTGGTGAAGAGAGAAAATAAAGACTTATCTTGCAGTTCCATCTAGTTCAGCTATGGAACTGCCTCTAAACAATTTAGTAGAGAAGACGTAGAAGGTGGAGGGCTGAAAATACTTGAACAAGAAGAGAGTTGTATGGTCATTAGTGTTTTTCTAAGTGACATGCATTGCCGTATGACAGGGCTTGGCTGTACTGAAGAGGAATTTTGAAGCTAAATGATTAGAACTTGTTAATAATAAGATATTTTGCTGCTGAAGTAATGTGTAGGGAGTAATTCCAGTTATGCCATTGGGAAGTACCAAAATTAGATTGAAAAAATAGATCTCCAGCAGCCTGAGGAGTATTCTGTGAGCAGTCTTGGATTGCCAGGCAGAGGGACTAGAAATCACTAGAGCTCTTTTTCCATGTTTGGTACTTCTATACTGGTTCTCTTTTTCAGGCCATGGATGCAGCTCAGCTTGCGGATGATCTGAAAGCCCAGCTAGAGCTGGCTCAGAAGAAGTTACATGACTTCCAGGATGAGATTGTGGAAAACAGAGTAACTAGAGAGAAAGAGATGTTCAACTTCAAAAGGGCTGAGGTATATACCTCACGCACAGTCCTTCAGTATCTGTCTGCTTTGGTGTCTGTCTCCTTGTACATTGAGCTTGGAGTGGGTTTCAAGTACAGTGCTTTTTTGGGGGTCCAGTCTCAGTTTGATTTCAGCTTCATTGGGTCTTGGCTCTTTCGGGTTTTGTCCACTGGTAACTGACAATATATGTGGCACCAGATGATAATGTAATCTGTCATAAGTCTGTTGGACTATCGGGGATGAAAGTATGGGTGGAGTGATTTAGCTAGGTGCACTGTTGGCCGGGTGCTAGTTCTCTTTGGTCCCTAAAGAAGCTGTGATGGAGAATATACTGCTTATTTATTTGGTCACTTGTTTTTATGCAGGAAGATATCTCTAGGTTACGCAGGAAGCTGGAGACCACTAAGAAGCCTGACATGGTTCCCAACTGTGATGAGATATTGATGGAAGAAATCAAGGATTACAAGGTGAGTAGCTGTCTCTACCAACTGCCCTCTTTAATTCTACTTCAGTCATGTTTTCAGTATTTGACATCTCCTGTATGTACTCTGGCATTGTAGCCTTATCTTGCATTGAAGAAACCGCCTTCTCCTTATGAGGAATGGAAGGACCTTCATCTTCAGTCATCTTTTAACATACCTAGCACAATGCAGTGGGCCCTCACTATAATGTTTCTGTCTTGCAGGCCCGCCTGACCTGCCCATGCTGTAACATGCGCAAAAAGGATGCTGTGCTCACAAAGTGCTTTCATGTCTTCTGTTTTGAGTGTGTGAAAACACGCTATGACACCCGGCAGCGTAAGTGCCCCAAGTGCAATGCTGCCTTTGGTGCCAACGACTTCCATAGGATCTACATCGGTTGATTCTTTCCACTGGTGTCATGAAAAGTTGCTGCTTATGCTGACCACCCAGCCTCCCTCACTTTCTGTGATTGTCACCTTTGGGGCAGTCAGTGCTTCTGTCAGCTGATCTGTAGTCTCTTCTGGGAAGTGTGGTTAGGGTATGGAAAGAAATGGATGCTGGATCCTGGTTTCTTTCTTGTCCCTTTTCTTTTATTCTTGCCCTCAGTTTTTGTGGATTCTTTGTGTCTCAGAGGACATTGCCCATCCATCACTTTCACACTGCCAAGTTGGGAACATCTAACTGAAGTCCTGCCTTGACGGGATGGAAGCTGTCTGTGGTGCAGCAGAGATAAATGAGGGCTTTATCTGAGGAGTTTGCTTTGGATGTTAATTATTAAATCCCATCAAGGTATGGTAGTGTTTCTGAGAGTGAATAGTTTCCCAATTAAAGGGCCAAAAACCGTATGAACAGGTGCATCTGTAGACTTCAGTGGAGTGACTCCTTAGACATCTTCCTGAGTCAGGGCAAGAATCTGTGAAGGGTGGTGCATTAGTAAACATCCTCCCTACCCCCAAAAGCAAATGCACATCTTAGTATCCAGAAGAGGAGGAGGATAAGAGACTGGAGAATCTTTGAAAATAGCATTCTACTGATGAACCCTGTTTGATATGGACATCTTCACCTAGGTTGAAGCATCGCTGTCATTGTCCTTAAGTTTCCAGAAGAGAATTTGTAAGGGTTACTTTGTTGCAACTTTGCCACAAAGATTAATCTTGTAATGCACAGAGCCTAATAAAAGCTGTTGTCTGGGTTATTTTTCTGTTTTTCTTGCCTCTAGTAGTGTCTATCTGTGCTCCTGTCCTTTGTCCAGTTATTGGAAACATTTTTGACAAGCTTTAAGCCTGTAAAGTAGAGATGAATTTCTTCCTTCCTCTGTTTTCAAAAAATCGTTAACTAAAACAACCTTTGTCCTTTTGGCTTTACCTTCACTACCTTATTCCTGGCACAACAGAAGGGCCAAGATGCTGCATTATTTATGCAGTCATTTTGTCATGGCCGCTGGGAATTTTGTGAAAGGACATGGCATAGGTTATAGTCTCTATGCTCGCTGTAGTGCAAGGCTGTATTTGAAGTCTGCTCCTAAAATCACAACGCAAAGTCATTTATTTACAGCATTCCTTCATAGGGCATAGTGTTTTTCCTGTAAACTTAATTTTCTTGGAAGGTACAACTGTCAGAGGTCTGTGTCCCTTCCCTGAATTATAAACTCTGTATTACTCTCCTGTATTCACTGTAGGAAATAACAGAAACAATAGTAAAGTGAAGGCAATTATCACAGACTGTCTTATAGTATGCATTATTATTTTTATCTTTCTGAAAACATTCAGAAAATATGAATTAAACCTTGTAAATTATTATGAATCCTGAAAAGTGAAAAGGAACACATGACCCGATCTTTGGAAGGGGAAGCTGGGATGCTGAGAGTTTGTGATACGGCTTAAGTTCTGTTAGAGCATGTGGAGAAGAAATGAGAGCAGAACCCTCTCTGCTTTCACTGGAGGTTGCTTCCTGGATTGCAGTTTGTGACATCAAGTTGGAGAAAGAACAGAATACTAATGCTGATGGTAGATTTTGTGGTACAAATGCTTTTTCATCAAAACCAGGACCTGGGTCACCAGCAAACACTGGATCTTCAAACAGCTTTGCTATAACAGCAGACTTCCTTTTACAGCTGTGAACAACAATCTGAATTAAACAGCCCTTGTAGAGGTGCAAAGCCCCTTCACACTTTCCCAGTCCTTAAGTCACATCACCTTTGTACTGAAAGTCAAGCTTGAAACTTTGTGTATACTGTCAGTGTTGGGTTCACTGGTCATGGTAGGAAGCAGACTTGAAACAGTCTAGATTTGTTTCACAGATGAGGTTTGGAAACTTCTATTTTTTCTTTCCTCACCAAGAAAAAAGTATTTTCTTATTTTAAAATAATATTTTAGTTTAAGCTCAGGAAGTCCTTGAAGCTCATTTTGGAGGTGACTAAATTTCTCTCTGTGCTAATAACTTAAACATTGAGAAACAGTGAAAATTTTAGATGGTCTGTTTTGACTTGCCAGAATGAGTGGAAATAATTGAAAGTGTATCAAGACTAGAAGTATTTTGGGGTAAAAGAAGGGAAGGAGCAACAAGTATTCTTTATAAAAAATCTGTCTAAATTTGGTGTCCGAGCTAGAGTAATTAAGTGTAAATAGAGAAAAGCATCATTTACAGTCTCCAGTGTATCTTCTTGTCATAGCCAGTCCTCCCTCTGCTTATGCAGTCTGCAGGCATTGGCAGGTGTGTGATACTCCTCATCACATAGAAAGGTACAGCAATCTTTTTCTGCCTCCTATGGGATCAGGCTGGAGCAATAGTTGACGAAGAAAGTAAAGTTGCCAAAATGTCTCTGTTGGGCAACAATAACTTGGACCTTCTCCCAAAAGGCTTCTAATTGGTGCTGCAGTAATTGGAGCAATCCCTATTCTGCATTTGACATGGGAGTAGCCCCTAAGGCTACCCACCAGAAATACAGATTTTTGCTTAACATTAATTATGAGGTGGTTGATGTTTTTTCACTTAAATTTTTGTCTTTAAATGAAGAGAGGTTTGTTGAAAGATTGGGTGTTCAGATTGGAACTTTGAACTAAACCAGACATTTTTGTTTAAGATGTCATTAGCATTTTCAATTATTTTAAAAACCCCCACCTTTTTCTGGGCTTGTGCATGTAGAGATAAAGACATAACAACTGTTGATAAACATACTGATAAAATTGGGCTGAAATATTTCTTTCCTAGTGTTTGTCTCATAATAATGAAAAGAGCAGTGTTCATCTGTTCTAACCAAATGATGTTGGAGGTTGTAAGGTACTGGATGCTACACAAATAAAAACCTCTTCCTAAAAAGCTGATAATCTAAATGAGGGAGGGAGGGTAAGGGAGGGCCACAAAAGCAGCCTAAGTGACTTGCCCATAGTCATCTACCTTGTCAGGAGCAAGGAAAGAAGGGACATCCTAGGTCTTTCAGACCTATCTAGTGTGCAGGGCTCTGGATCCTACTTCCCTGTTTCATGTCTAATTACTCTTCTCTTTGTTACTGACTGTATTGAAAGAAGCAGACACACTTGCTGCCCAAAAGCAGAGGCCAAGGACTGAGCAGGGAATAGAATGTGAACTCCTCTTGATGAGGGTAATTAGTCTGGGTATTGCTGCTATCAGCTTTTAGTGGTCCATGCAGAGCTTTTAATTTGCAAGTGTTTTTCAAAGGTTAAAGGTGCAAAAAGGTAGAATGCCTTTTTCAAACCCCAAAATACAGTTTCAGATCTGCTTGTAGCCTTTAAACCATGCCTGGTGAGAACATCGCCCCTGGCAGCATTCACACAGGTGGCTGGAGATATAGGGAGGGTAAAAATGACTTTGGTGACATACCTGAGAGACCAGAGTTAATCCTGACAGTGTTACAAATGTTCTTTTTCTCTGTAATAGGGGATGTGTTGGAAAGTGTTTTTTAAAAATTCATAGAAATCCTGTTTAAATAACAGAGTCAGCTGGGTTGATGCAGTTTTATTCAGGTGCTGAACAGCTTACCCTTCCTGCCCCTCTACTGATCGTCCAGGTGGGAGGGAGCTCCACTCCGTACATTGCCTTTGAAACCACAATTCTCATTCTCCTTCACAGTGAGCCTTGGTCCACAGGGAGGCTTTGGTGACTCCCTTTGACTTTGGTGGGAGCTTGGTGTCAGAATAAATCATGGACCAGAGCGCCTTTATGTCACTTTGGCTGTCAGAAAGAACCTTATTGTCACTTGAAGACAGAGAATATTAAGGGAGTAGATTCGCATTGGTGAGTACTTCTTCAGCGGTAAATACTGATTTACAGTGCTGCCACCCCTCCCTTCCCCTCATCATTGCTCTATGCCACTGTGAACCCATCCCCTCACATCTGCCAGTGCAGCTGTTTGCATGGCTTCTCTCTGGGTGGGAGTGGAAGCCAAACCAGGGCTCAGAAGCAGAGGTGGTGGTTTGGTTTTTATCAAGTTATTTTTAAGCTGGGTGAGTTCCTGTATCACAGTCACAGAGTAGCCACATCTGCATTTGTGCTGACAGAGCTGAGGGAATGTTGTGTACTGGGTTTGCCACCAAGAATTTGTCTCATGAAAGCACAGCCTGTGCCAGGAGGGAAGGGATTGCCAACACAGAACTAGCACCTGGTGTAATGAGGCAATCATAAGGAGCCTTAGCATGAACAGAGACTAGACCCATAGATAGCACAACAAAAACATACCAACAAGGAACATGCTTCCAATGAGCAGTTTAAATTTCCTTCTTTTTTTTTTTCCTTTTTCTTTTTTTGAATTAATGCACAGAAAGGGCTAAAAAAGTGGGAACCTCACTGTACTGTCAAGTGGAGGAACCAGGAACTCTCGCTGTTTGGATGCTCCTTGTTTCTCCAGTCCCTTGGGAATGGCTGATGTTTGCCAGAAGAATGAGAAACTTGTTATGAAAGGAGGAGGACTCAGGAGGGTGGCAGTGGCTGTGGGCTGCTGCAATTCTGCTGTCATGAAGAGCATATTGCCTGCTTTATTTTTGCACCTCTTTCTGGCATTACAAAAGTGTGTTACAAATTTTACAGAGGAAGGGGAGAAAGGAATAAAAGGGGAAAGGGCCCAGGTATGCTGGCCTAGGGCTCTGCAGTCCTGTTTGTCCTCTGATACTCTTCCAGCTCTGATTTCCTGTCCATGGCGAGTTGCAGCTCCTGCTTGATGATTTCAATCTGCTTCTCCAGCTCTGTAAGCTCTTGCATCACTGAGGTCCTAGCAGCATTGAGGGACTCTGCTTTCCCGTTGGTTGTTAAAGAAGCTGGAGTCTCTCTCCTCACCTGTGGCAGGGGGATGTCTTGGTGCTGTCGGATTGTCACCTCATTTTGCGCTTCATCGGTGCAGATATATTTTTTCCGGTGACAGTTGCCTAGATTGGCTGTATTCCACACAGCATGCTGGCTGTTCCCTACATGGGACCTGAACAGAGATGTGAGAGTTAATATGAAATCAGAGCCTGCTCTTGTGTGTATGCAACCCTCCCCTGTGAGCCATTCTACTGGAAAAATATGCTGCTGTTACAAATTACATAGAAATATTATTGCTTTATCCTTGCAATTATTTTCCTAGAGAAGCACAAATCATGAATGTAAATGGCCAAATTTTTGTGATTAAACCATAGCAGAGACTAGAACAGAATCCTAAAATTCATCTTCCCTGAAACTTTTTTTATGTTAGTTATGAAATTACGGTCTCTCAACTCCAGCTCAGGAAAATGTGAGTCCTCCTCCATAGCTTTCTGAAAGCTTTTGTGGTTGCAATGTTCTAAGTTTATTACAGTGTTATTCCTTTGTGTGTTAGTACTCTGCTAGCTTGGGCATTTGCTCCCATGGAGGAGGAAAGAGGCTGCCTAGAGTTGGTGTGGAGAGGTGAAGGGGAAAGCGTGCCCTTTGGACTTGAAGTCTTGTTGAGTAGCTGCTTGCGCTTTGGGGGATGGACATGATGATGTGGTGCATCCCAACGCTGCAGGTACAGACCTGAGCTTCCTGACAGAACAAACAGACTTTGGAGTTTTTGTGTTGGGGGAGAAATTCCCATTTGGGTACTTTTTCAAATGCTTCAATGTTCTCCTGTGGAAAAGTCTTTCCAAAATATTTTGATTCCAGAGAATCTTCTCTTTCTTTCTTGGGAACTTCACTCTGCAGCCCTCCCAATTCAGGGCAATTCCCAGGGTTTCTTCCCAAATAGAGGAGCACCCTGTGGCCTCCACTCTCCAACTGGAACATAAGGAAGCACAGAGTTTGCTGTTGTGGGGGACGAGCTTGGCTTTCCTACCTGTTTTACCTTTTGGATAGATCTGTGTGCGTTCAATTGATAAACTGAGGTTGAAACTCTGAAGTAGTTGCTCTTAAAACTGCTCCATCATAGAGGTCTTCTGTGGGTATCCTTGGACAAAATGCCTATTAGTGTGAGTTACCAATCAGCAGGTTAAGGAAAAGGATTAAGATTTCAGGATTGGGATTGCTGAAAACAGTTGGTTTCAGCAGGAGTCTGGACCTGGCAGTAGATACTTTTCTCGCCTGCCTGCAGAGAAGAAAGTTGGAAAGTGGAAATTTCTTTAGAGGAGGTGGCAATCAGGAGTGTTTTTGAAAAGACGGGATGGCAGAGAGGGAGGAGGGGAGGCTTTACACAGGAGTGGCAGCCCCAGCCTAGGTCACGCTCTGGAGGGCTCAGGGAATCGCAGTGGGGATCTGTATGTAGGGTTGTTTATTTTTATGTAGATCAGCGATTTTCTCATATTTCAAAATAAAAGACGGGAAGAGTCTCAAGTCTTGTGCTAAACTGGATGTATGTTTTGTGATGCAATTATGTTAATTCCCTGAAGAGATGAAAACAAAGAAGTACCACTTAAGCGTTTTTCAGAGAGGGAATAGGATTAGCCTTGGCAAGTAGAAACTGGCAAGGCATTTCCAGGGCCAAGAGCAGAAGGCCACCATGCTGCATTTCCACACAGACAGCTGTCTAGACAAAAAAGGCTACCTAGCAAATGGCGGAACTACTGGCAAGGAGCTGTGGTGCCCAAAGCTGTCTCCCTGCTGTGTAGCTCTGCAGAGCCCATGGTCCCCAGGGTCCCGGGCAGCCAATGCGCCCAACTTGGAGCAGAAGTACATGTCTCAGAGAAGCTGTGGCCCTTTGTTTTGTAAATATTTCTCAGAGTCATCATTAATCCATAATTTCTGATACATTTTTCTTTCGCAAATCAAAGCACAGCTTTTTTTGATAAAGTGTTAGTAACTGACATAGCTTCTGTGGCTGCTGGTGGTGGTGCTTTTGTCTGGGTGTCTGGGCAGCTGGTTTTAACAAAGGCCAGAGTCCACAGTTAACACTCAAGTTACAGCAAGTAAATAAAACCCTTTACAGTTTGGCTACTGATGCTGAGCAGCTGTCCTAGTTTTTGGAAAGTTATGACCTGAAAAAAACAGTGGCTTTTCTTCCCTGAGGAAAATAGCAGTAGCATAATACAAATTCTGTCCACCTCTTTTCTGTATCTTGGTGCTTTTAATAATTCCACAGTCCCCAGCAGGAATAAAAAAACCTGTAGTAATATAACTGATTTGAGAGCTCTGGGTCATACCTTGCCACATCAGTGTTCATGCCAAGCTGGGCACCATTTGTTGCTAGGTGTCTTGAGTTAAATTCACCGTAATTTGTGCAAACAGCAGCTCAGACCATGACAAGAGCAAGGACAGTGGGTAGGTGTCCGTGCGCACACACATGGGCTGGATACCGTGTGGGCAGAAGTTTTTGGGCAAGCAGCACATCTTCATTCTCAATGTTGAAATAATATTTGTGTGCTGCTACTTCTAAGCCATTCTCCGTGGGGCTTCTGGCCATGTCCTCGTATTATGAAATTTTTGCACTGCTCAATATTCAGCAAATAATTCAGCTGGTGCTTTTTGTATCACCAAAGATATAGAGAGCCCCCTCCTCTGGAAGACTCTCCTCCGGCTGAGTTAGTGCCTCAGGTTGTGGGAGTGTGAATGCTACCACCCAGTGAGGAGGGTGTAGGAGGAGGAAATGTTTTGCAGCAGTCAGCTCCTGGTACTGCTGTTCAAAGATCAAAAGCAAGGAGTTGCTGTGTGCAAGGACGTGCCACACTATGGGGCTTTTTGGGGCAATAAGATGAAGGAATGAACAGAGGAAATTAATTGCATGTGCTTTTATATACTTGTTTGTATATAGGCAGTCTAGAAACTTATAGATGCTCACTTCTTATATTTGCTGCCATTAGTGCAGGAATGACAAACTAAACACAACATACATTTTCATACGTGGGTTTCAGTCATGCCAAATATCTAGCAACAGCCTGGAAGACTTTTTTTTTTTCTATAGTCTGTGGCTGAACTTATCTGTAGAAAAGCAATACTGCTGTCTGTGTCCTTAAAAAGTGCACTAATAGTTTTGAGTTACTGAGCAAATGTATAGTTTTAATAAAATGCCTTGTGTTCCTGGTAGCTATAGATAAGATTGTCTCCTCTTCAGAGGACATAGGCTATGAAAACAAGGCAAGGTTGTTACCTACTTTTTTTCTCCAACAAGAGTTGCTTGAGACAAAGGTTTCTGAAAGGACTGCATTTTCCTCTTCTCAGCTTTATTATTTCTCATTCTAAAAAATAAGCAAGCTGAAAAAGTTTCTAACATACATACTGCCTGACATCTCATTCACTGTAAAGCTATCTCACAGGGCCCTAGTTAGCTGCCAGTGCTTTAGTATGTGAGTAATTAATTACCTAAAAACAAGGCCAGCAGACTTAAAAAACTGCAAAGCCTGTCTTTAGAATGGGTGTGCTTTTATTAGATGTATGCAAAATCATGAAAGAACTAGGTTTAATTAATTCATTTCTCTCTCCCTTGTCACTTCTATCTGGTTTCCTTTTTTTGTTTCTATTATCTTTGGGGTGTATTAGATCCATAAGTAGATATCCAGACACAACATATTTCATTTCAAAGTAATATTTGTAGTTTGTGTTTTAAAGCATGCAGAACTTCCTACCTCTTTTCTACTCGTTTCGTCTTAGGCTGGCATTTGTCTTCAATAAATGAACTGTTCAGAGCACGATGTAATCTCTAGAGGGAAAAGAAGAAAATAAATTAGTAAAAGCAAGATTAAGAATAGTTCCATAAATAGGTAAACAATTTGGGCTTTGTGTGATGGACTTGTGCCAAAATTATTTTGCATGTTCAGGGATACAAGCAATGTCTGTGCTTTGTCATTATAACAGATTTATTTTTGCATAGTTTCCCAAGGGAGGGCAATGTGAAAGGCTGATAAATAGTTTGCAAACAATCCTTGGTGTTAGAATTCCTCAGAAAAAGAGTGGATCTTGGCAAACTTTGTTATTTTGTTAAGGATCTCTTCCACTGTGCTGCTTTAAAGCAATAGAAGCTCTTCCCTTTTGTGCCTTTTGCTGCAAAGTACCCTCTTCCTTTAGAGCAAACACCTAGAGCAATTTTCTTCCATCATTTTCCCTAGAATAATGAAGGAGGTTACCCAGCACTTCCTGCATGCATCGAAAGTTTGGGAAGCTGTTAACAGTGAGATAAAATGTTCTGCTTAGCCAGTTCAGGATAACAACACTGTTTTTTTCTGGTGTCCAAAAGAGTTATAAGGTTACAAGTGCAAATGGAAAGGTCCCTTCTGTATGCTTTGCAGTTGTGAATATTTGAACTGTTTCCTTTGTGCTTCTCCTTCCATCATTAAGTAAGCCTCTTCAAATTCCAGAAGCTGCTGTCACACTTCAAATGCCAGTCATCAGTGCTCCTGCAACCTTTTACACCTGGTTCTTGTCCAGACTTTCTTAATCAGCCACATGACTTTCACAGGGTTCCTTCTCAATACATACCTGACTTGTATGGAGCCAGTACTTCATCCTGGATTTCTTCTTGATTCGTGGTAGGAACAGTCTGTACACTATGTGTTCCCCAATGGTAGTGAGAATGGACAAGCCAAACCCAATGCACAACATCACAAAGAGCCCAGAAAAATGCTTGATGCCCATTTGCAGTGTCTGTGAATAAAATCAAAAGGGGAAGTTAATGAAGTAGACTGTTAGTGTATTTTAACAGATACTTCTGTTTTCTCATTGGAAATGTGGTCTGACTGGACACAGAGTGGTGAAATACTGCAGAATAGTCTGGAAACTGTTCACAACAAAGCCCTTCTGTGCTGCAGAAAGCTCGTTCAATCAGAGCAAAGGACCTGTCATGGGAGTAAGAATCAGCTAAAGACCAGGGAATTTTTTTCCTGTGTTGTTTCCCTGAGGAGATGAAGTGTTGAACATGTACAAGAATCCAGTATTTGTGGTGTCTTTGCATTTGTAAAAGCAAATATTGCTTGACGGAATACAGTCAATGAACTGTAGAGCAAGTCCTTCATCAGCAGTAAGCTAAGACCGGCTGTTCATTATTTTCTGGGAATTGATCATTAACTTCCCCTTTTTAGGCTTTACCCTTGATGGAAGGTCGTGGAGAAAACATTTTGAAGTAGTAGAACAAACATGGCACCCATCCACTCTCTACATTAACAGGACTGAAACTGTGTCTATTAGGAACCCTGACTGCAATTTTGAGAAACAGGAACACTCTCACCTTCTTCTGCTGACCCACCATTTTCATGTAGGGTAGGAAGCCTTTAATTAATTTGAGTCTGTTACTGGCATTAATCATGTCTGAAGACCAAGAAACCATGTACGGCAGCAATCTGTACTACAAATACCTGCACCCAATGGGTGGGTCAGGTTTGCATGTTATGTATATTCTTAGTACATTTATTCTCATGCCTCTGTAACTCAGTTATGAGTTTATCAGTAACTAAAAACTCTTTCTAATAATTACTGCCAGCAGACTACTTTGGAAATATTTCTAAGCATACAAGTTCTACTTGTGCCTTTCTATTAAAGAATGTTATTCCCCATGTCAGAAAAAAAAGGAGCAGAAAATTGCTTTGGGTGGGGTTGTGTGTCAGGAGGTGGTATCTGGGATGCTATCCCCCTGGATAATTGACCTGTGAGTTCCTTCAGTTTGTTCTTAGTTTGGTGGGTGGGTGATGGTGGGGATTGTGCTTTGTTATGACTATAGCTGTGTAATCCAGAAAAGCAACTGAATTTAGTCAAAAGATAAATTACAGAATGTT
Organism: Aquila chrysaetos chrysaetos; assembly: GCF_900496995.4. Lineage (NCBI taxonomy): Eukaryota > Metazoa > Chordata > Aves > Accipitriformes > Accipitridae > Aquila > Aquila chrysaetos. The sequence continues at coordinate 9,810,849 of NC_044030.1, read as the reverse complement.
TGAAGAATCTTGTTATAAGGTCATTTTAAGCCACAGAGTTGATTAGTGATTAGTCCATTGAAGTTGAAGGCTTGGAATTCCCTTTGTGTACTTTTGTTGGGTGATTGTGAGCAGTATTTGTTCTGGTCTTCATATTTGATTTCTGTTCTTTAAAACACAATGATACGAGATAGCGTATCACAGATTTTTAACAAGAGCAGAGCTTCAGCAATCTAGCAGAGTGAGAACTTTTGCATGTGGCACTGGCAATGAACTCTTATTTCAGGAGTTCTCTGCCAAAATCAACCTGCTTGCCCCAAAATGCACTGAGCAGAATTTTTGGGAAGAGAATTTTTGTACCAGTGAATAAACACATCAAGGCTGGTGAAGGGTATAATGGGTGTGTAAAAGTAGTTTCTAAAGAAACTTACTGCAGCCTGGAAAGGAAAGTGGAAAACCACAATAAAGTGAATCTAGGGTAGAAGGGTGTCAAGAGTTTTGGTACAAGGGTTTCCTGATGCTGAGAGTGCATCAGTTCAACCTAAAAGCAAAACTTCCCTCTCAGCATCGGAATTTCTTGTTGGCAAGAGCCTGTTGTCCCATACTTTGTCCTTCCAGTTAGGGGAACAGGAGGGTGACACAAAAATCACAGGTGGTAATGCTTTAAACCACTGAAAAACCAAAGTGTTTGACTAGAGGTCTGTGTTACCTGGCCTGTTTCTTAATTAGCAGTGAAGCCCAACTTTTAGCCCATATAGCATAAAAGCAGCATGAGGCCCCCTGTCTGACATTTTTCTCAGAGGTCTTTAGAGCCAACACCTCAGTACGGCCCATCTCTGAACTCAGCAGATTTAAGTACCTGTAAGAAGCAAAGAGACGGTTATGCGTACTAGCTGAACATATTGGTTAAATGTGCTTTTGTTAATTCTCCAAGAAGCACTAATGCAAATCACTTGCTTCCTGAAAAGAATGTTCAAGGGCAAGTATGAAACAACTTCCTTAGAGATTTAGAGTTAACAGTAGATATAAGGATAAATTGAATGAGAAATAGAATAATAATTAAAAAGGAATAGTTTTGCTCAGTTATCTGAAGATCACACCTCTGTGTCTATATATGTTCCCAGGTTACTGCTCTTTGGTGTCATACAGAACAACAGTCTATGAGTGGGCATTGCTATAAACTCCCTTGGTGGCAGGAACCAGTGAATCAGCTGGGTGAAGGTCCTTTTGCTTAGCTACTTGAGAAGTAATGCAGAAGTCCCAAAGGCAGGGGAGATCAGTAAGGAGGCCTGATCTGCTAGGGTTAGGTTGCTGTATGGTAGGGAGCATTTATATTGCTCTGAGAATAGAAACTAGGTTTCATGGCATATGATAAAACTCTAGCCATTCAAAATAATAATAATAAAAAGAGAGACAGTGGCAATTGCAGTGGGGATTCCTGCATGCCTGAGATGTCTCCTCCAGTCTGAGGCTGGTGTTTGATGCCACTCCAGTACTGCTGCAGAGAGAACACTTGGCCAGCTCCTTACATGAAAAATAACTCCCTTGTCTTCAGTAAAGGTGCTCTGATTTATGCTGATGAGGGTCTGGCTCACTGTCCTGTCAGCTCTGCAGAATAGTTTTCTACCTTCCCTGGAAACAGGTGAAAGAAGTTCCAGCACTGGCATCTCAGATGCATTTTTCATTTGCAATGGATAGCTTTTGAAATTGTCCCAAACAAGACATCTTTTCCTAGGAAAGGAAATGCCAAAACAAACCATCAATAATATTTCATCTAGCAATACAGAAAATAATGCATTGAAACAGCTGCCTGATAAAGGCTGCACAGTAGAGGGAAATTTTTGAGACTAAATTAAGTGGGGAAATGAGGTAGGGGAGAAATAATTAGCACAGTGTGTCTTACAGTGTATGAAGTGATTATTTATAGCAATATCTGCACATTTACATACCATTGTAAAAAGGCAATTTATCAGCTGTTCACAATTACTGTAGACACACACATGTTAAATAATAAAGGAAACCATCTTATAGAGGCATCTCTCATTTTCATAGCTTCATGCGGATCGGTATCAGAGCAGCTCTACTTATTTTGTAGTTTGTTCATGTATTTTTAGGTGCATATATAGAATATATTTGGAAAGAGCAGCAATAAATTGGATTCTCTGTATCACTGCTTTCCTCTTTCCTGAGGTGGTAGGGGGTCAGGTATGTGTGTGTTAAGTCTTTGCTGGCTATTGCCAGAAAACCAACTGATGACTTTCTCTACTGAAATATCTTCTTTCCTTTCCTTTTTTTGGGGGGAGGGAATAAAAGCCCATAATGTGGTGTATTCTCTGTTAAGCCAGGATAAAAACACAGTCCTTGCTCCAACTTTGTAATCATAAATTCAGGAGGTAGCTCCCTGCATTTTAGGAGAAGGAACTCAATTATGCCCATGAGGTGGTTCTGAAGCCATAAGCAACCACAGTCAATCCTGTGATTATTACAGCTAACGGGCGCTAAGCACTACACTGGCAACAGCCTCTAAGTTATTTGCCACTTGCAAATTGGGAAAGTGGCAGTTTCCGAAAACCAACAAATACAAGAACAGAAGTGGAGGTATCTGCTTTTTTTATATATCCTTGGAGAGACTTTTCTAATTTATCAACCCATATCTGCAATTGCTACCTAAACATTTCCTGCTGTTTCCTCTGTAGTTATAGGCTTTTAGTTTGGGCCCTGAAGAGAAGGAAGGGGATGCAGAGATGAGAGTTTGATATTTGCATTCTCTTTGAAGGGGGGAGCAGAGACAAAAACCAGCATTCAGTGATTTCATTATTGGATCTCATGGGCAAAACTCCTCCTTTACTCCCTGCTACAAGAGACTGTAAATGATTTACTCTCCCTGGTTGCACTGAGAACCGTGAATAAGCCATCAAATACGTCTGTGGTCCACCTTTGGCTAATTAGAAGCCTCTAAAGAATTTTGTGGATACTTTGCAGCTTGGCAGCACAGCACAGGTATTGGTGCTACACACTGCTGAACCCAAATACTAAATAGGGGTATCATGTGTGTATTAGCTATAATAATAAGCTATCCTTTTTGATAGCATTTTCCCCACAAGGATTTTAAAAAGCTTTGCTGAGATCAGGAAGTTAAATTTTGCAGCACCTCTGTGAAGAAGGAATTATTTCCAGCTTTACTAGAGATAAATGGATACGAAGGGCAGATTTCAAAACTCATTTGGGCATCTCAGTAGGTTTGCAAAATCCTATGGCTGCTGATGCTTGTATTTAGGTAACTAAACAGTATTAAAACCTGTCCCTGTCTCCAGATTGTGGCATTTTTGTAGCTGCAGAGACTGTTAGTTATTCATTGTTCATTCTTACGGCTTTCTGTGCTCTCAGAGAAGTGGGAGCACTGAAGTAGTATGTATTTAATCTCTTTAGAGAGATTATCCTTAGCAAAGACAGACATGTGACTGTGGCTTTAGGGTTTCAAGTGCCAAATTTTAAGATACTGTAAATCACTGTCTCACATTAGGAAGACAAGTTCCTTTCCCCTCTTGTAAGGAGCTTTGCACAGATCTGGAAAAAAACTTCCTTTTGTAATAGATCTTTTTCTTTCAACTCATCCATTATCCAAGACCTGTCCATAGTGGGAAGAACAACAATACACATATCTTCTGAATTAGGTACTGAGATGTTTGCTTCTGTGTTATTACAGGCTGGTGAATTGCGAATAACAGCTTTGTCTCCTCAAATAGTGAACTATTTTTTTTTTCAGTTTCAATAGGTGAATCTAAATCTGCTACTCATTTCCAGGAGACTCAAAACATGCTTTTCCTGACTCTGTTGTCAGACTCCATACACAATACACTCCTTTCTTCAGGATCATTGCATAAACTACTTTTTTCCCCAGGGCAAGTCCAGGTGCCACTGGCTCTTCCCACACTGAGATGACCCCTTTACAATGCGATGTCTGTCATTTTGTGATAACCTTCTTCATAATGATCCCAGTCCTCCAGTGGGCAAGGACCAGCTCTCCTCCCCAGACAGCATACGTGCAGACTGAGCAAATTGTCTTGGAAGCAAAATCTTTGTTCCTGTTCTTGTGTTTGTTTTTCATGCACTAGTAACAAGGTACTGTGAAAGGTGACTGATAGGCAGCTTTTATATATGAGCACAGGGCAGTTTGTTCCCTTTGTGGAGGGGTCTGCATGGCCTTCTCTTGACACCTGCAGTCCACCAGAGACAAACATATAAACCGCAGTTTCAAGGTAATGGCTAGAAAAATGACTGTTGAGTTGTCAAATGATTGGTATAAAAAAAAAGAAACTAACTGTTGACCTTTAAGGAGACTGGGCAAAACTCAGAGCAGAAAGGGACAATTTGCTGGATGACAATGGGATGAAATCATGGCAAGATGAATGAGGCGCTGTCTGATTGTGCACCCTGGGCGATGCCAAGGCCAAAGATCACCAATTCAGGCATAAGTCACAGCAGGTCAAGTTTGAGCAAATTCCTTCAAAGATGCTGGAGAAGAGCCGTCAGTGATCCCACCACTGATGAGAGAAGAGAGGATGAAAGGACTTCTGTCTTTACTGTATGCCTGGCCTGGATCAGATGGAAGCCCATGGTCAATGACCAATCCCCACCATTGGTGGCATGGACCACTCCCTCAGGCACTGGCAGGAGGTGCGCAGCACTATGCCTTCCCCAGTGTCCGCACCCATGGAAAGTAGTGGGTCTGCAGTAACAGGGTCAGTTTGGGCTGCCATTATGTGTATGTTTGCGTATACTGTTATTGTAAATGTCACCTTAGATACTGCTTGTGTGAAGCATCAATAAGTTGTTGATGTTAATAGTTGGGATAGTGTTACGTAACAATACATGATTTTTTATTCCACATACTGGTTGTTATCTGACTGAACAGCCAGTCTATGTGCAAATCAGTCTCTAAGTTTTAGAGCTTCAGTTGTCCTGTGACACTTGTGAATAGAGAATATATAAGCCTTTCAAGTGAAATAGAGGATACGGTTTTAACAATAACATTTAAAAAAATGTAGCTTAAAAGCTATGAAGCAGCCTGTATGCGTAGTTAGCTTTTCCCAAAGCCTGACTACTCCCTGGACCAGGAGGGGGCCTTCTCTTTCATACTGTCTGAGGAAACCACAGTGTGCCAGCTCATCTTCTAAACACCCTGCCCTGATCATTACTGCCTGGTCTGAACAGTCAAAACCACTCCTAATTGACAGACAACTTGCTTGTTCAGGCCATCCACCCTGCCTGCTGACATAGTGGCTTAGTGCTGTAGCTGTTTTGCTACCATGAGCAGAAGGTTGCAAAGCTGCCAATTCACTGTATTTTGGTTCCCCAAAATGCCACAGAAAGTATGAATTTGCAGTCTCTCCTGAGCTTGGGTGGAGCTAATGTGCTGGAGGCGAAAGTCCCAGGAGCCTGGCTCCTGCTGAGGTGGCATTAATGAGAATAACAGTAGGGTAGAGGAAGGGCTAAGTGTATTGTATGCAAATTGAAAACAAATTACACTGATTATGTCCAGATGTAATATGTGCAAATATAACTCTGTCAACCCCACTTCCCTCCTGCACCATGCTCTGCCCTAAGTAGGGACTTAGCAAATTTACAACAAAGAAATTCCTTTGAGACTAGAATATGACAATTTTAAATCAAGAGTACTCAAGCGATATTGCTAGTGGCTAGCAATCAGCGTGAACAGTCACTGCTACCAACAATTACAATTACTTGTGGTGGTGAAGGTAAGATGCAATTCACTGCAGCAATTCATTCTAAGTTTGAGTTAGCTGCATCCCCCAGGAATGATCCAATGGGCGCTGGCCAGAGTAAGATGCTTTGGACAAGTGCTTTTGCTGAAGATGTTCATACAAAACAGTGGAGTCAAGCCCTACTGACCTCTGCACTTTCAAACTCATCTTTATTTGGCTTCTCAGCTTGAGGAGTCACTGCAAATTTTCTAGCCCCAGTCTGAATCATGCCTTTCAAAGACAGCTTTGTTTTCAAATGCAATTTAGAATGAGCAAAGTGCTGCCAGATAGAGAGACATGGAAGGAGCTAGCAGTGAGTTTTGCCACTGGAAATACAATTTCCCGGTATAAGATTAGAAAAAATTGATGTGTAGGAAGATGAATCTCAAAACAAATCTAAAGAAAAATTAACCTTGGTGGGCAAGAGTGGCAGGTGGATAAGAATCAGGTAGAGCCTAAAGAGGTAATGACAAAAAAGGAAGATGGCTATTTCACCCATTTAAAGGCTATACTGATCAATATTTCACCTACATATGTTCCCATTTTTGGGTCATTACCCTTGGTCAACAGGCACAGACCAAATTTATCACAAAGACATAGAAAAGTAGAAAGCCTTACTCCAGCTATCAAAAGGCAATTGCCGGGTCTTAGTTTGGCATATAATCCATGTGAATGACTACCCACTTAGAAGCTGAGACTTTTTAAAAAATGAATTATTTGCTTCTGTGTTGAACATTGTCTACACTTCAGTGAATCTGTTGAATGTTACTGTGACTGACTGCAAGGAGTTAAATAACGGAGATTTCTATGCTGTACAGGAGTAAAGGATACAAACTGACATAAAGACAAAGAATAATTCCCATGCTTCTTGATGTAATGATGGAGTAGCTATGGTTTAGAGAGTGTCTGCTGCTTGGCCCTGTTTAGTTTAGTAAATTTGTCCCAGCTGTGAAATTGCAAGTTCTAAAATCTGCAAGTTCTTGGCCAAGCGGAGTAGATGAAGAGCAGGGTATGCTCATGGGAGATGAGGTGGAAGTAGAATAATTCAGGAAGAGGAAAGTCTGGACTTAGCAGAGCTTATCCTACAACGGCACACACTTACAAGTGGTCTTTTGTTTCTGCTCGCTCTTTCTGATTGCATAAGGCCTTTGAGTTTGTGAAGCTTTGTTCAAAGACAGTCTTTTGAGTGACTTCAGAGTCCTTCAGTTCAGTTACCTGAACCAGCTTGCTGGACCTTGGTCTCTGGAGAAAAACTCAGTTATGCATGTTGGGTTAGCACAACTGAAAACTAAATAAGGACTACAGTCAGATAACCAGCCCCCAAGCAGCTAGACCTGCCTTCCTTTCTGGCCATCATGTGAGGGTTACACTCAAAAGACTGAACTACTTTAAAGCACGGTATGTCTTCCAGCTGTGACCCCATGCTTAAAAACTCCTGCTATTCAACACTGAGAAAAAAGGAATTCCATAACCTATTCATGTGACAAAATAATATTTTTTTTTTTTTTCCAGACTGGAGCAGCTTTTTTCTCACCTCCTCTCCCTTTGTTGGCAGGCCTTGAGGAATCTTTGAGTACTTACACCATGTAATTGTTTTTTCATGCCATGAACACAGGGAATTTTAAGGCTTACCTGAAAACCAGTGACTCTCAGTATTGCATGCATTGAACATGAAGGAGTTAATGAAAATCTAGGGAAGCAAAAGAACTGGGTTTGCCTCAGAGAAAATCTACTAGCAATAGCTGTGCAGGAAAATGGTATGGTCTTTCCTCATATTTTTAAATTGCAAAGGGCTTTCAGAAGAGTAACTGTAAAAATTACATGCTGCCTATTAGATTTTTTTCTCTCCAGTTTGAATGCAAGGTATTCTATCTTTGCTCATGTTTGTTTTTCTTCTCAAAAGGACAAATCCAATTGGTTTTATAATATGCCTTCTGCAGTTTGACCAGCCAGGGCTTATTTTTTCTACTACTGTATTTGCTACAGCAGGAAAAAAGTTCCTGTTTCTAGAAACAGTCGTGAGATCCTAAGGCTTAGAGCAATCATCTCCAAACTTTTTTTGATCACACACCTTTATCAGTAACTTTTTGAGCATGCACCCCCATATATGTATATTTATTTGTAATTTATATACATATATATATTACTGAAGTTCTAATACTGTCTTCCTGCAACCCAGTGGATCGTCTCACACACTCCCAGGGGCTGGAGGTACCCCACTCTTAGAGACCACTGGCTTAAAGCAGCAAGTATGTCTTCTGGGAGAAAAAATAGTACTACATAAAACCGTATCATTTAACTGGAAGATGTTTAGAAATGATTCTGTGTCTTAGCTATTTCTCTAGAAATACAGAGAATACAGCCCTGGGTACAACTACTGCAGTAAGATTCTCGTGATCAAAGGAAGCTCCTTATGTCTCATCACTGGGGAATTACTAAGAAGGAAAGTTTGTCTCTGCTATAAGAGTTTTCAGTTTTAAGACAGTTTAAATTTACCATTGGGTAATTTTCATGAGATTTAATTCAAAAGACTGTGTTAAAAAAGTAGAGTAACAAGAGGTCATTGAATGAAGTGCTTGTCAGGAACAGATATGTCAGCTACATTAAAAAGAAAATTCCCCAGATACATGTCTTGTTAGATGATAATATAATCTTCAGATAAGCTAGATCAGAAATAGCAGTGAATACACACTTTTGTTTAAATGTGCTTTCTTGTGTTGAATTAATCACAGAAAAAAGAAAAAATTAAGTTGAATAAAAATAAACTGAATTTTCTTCTATGAATGTCTGATGTTAAAATATAATTTATTTCATATTGACACAATCTTAATGAAAAAGTAAAAAACATAGTAAGAGATGCAGAAATACCCCAACAAACTATGTATTTAAAAAGTCAAATAAAGATTTTCTTTGTCTTATCTCCAAAAAATGCTATTTTTCTAGTGATTTAGTCAGAGCAGCAGTCAGAGGTTTGCAGACAAGATGCCTAGGTGACTACTGAAGAGGGGCAGTCAGAGCCCTAGGAAGCTGGGCTACTCTTTTAGGGGAGAACAGCCATGCCACCACTTCCTTGGCGAACACGTAGGGTTGGTTTGATATTTGGCTGAACACTCTGAGGAGGAGATAGCATAATTCTAGCTACGTGTTTTGTACCAGTGAGAATATGTAACCTATGTCTTTCGGAAGATCTTGAACTAAAGTGTATGCTCTAAGCTTCAGGCATGCTGGATCTTTTGATTCCTCAGTACTTTATCTTTTTTTACTTGACAGTCTAGGGAACTTGACAAAAACCTGCTATTCTGACAAGAGCAGTCTTTTTCTCATAAATAATGGCCTACATCTTCAGCTGCCACGAGCTGGCATAACTCCTCTGATCTGATACCAGGATGTAATCCATGGAGATTTACTTCCATTTTCTGTAGATCTACTTAGACGTGAGACCTGCTTCTCTTCTGTTCTTAGCATGATATCTTAGTGGACCGTTTCTGGGCTGAAGTTCTATCTTTGGTACAAGTAGCTGCCACCCATGTTAGGAAGTGGTCAGGGTTATATTAGAAATTTTGGATGTACTAAATTCCCACTCTCTCTGCTTCTTTTGCTCTTGTTAGTCTCTGTGTTAGCTATTCTACCTATCGCTCCCGTGTGAGATGGTTCAGAATCACTGACAGATCCTGTAGATGGTGATACACATAACTGAGTGGAATCATATAGATTTGTTGTGCAGTGTGCCAGATCACTTTTTTAATGCTACGTTACATGCCCTGTTTGCCTCCAGAAGTGCTCTCTGATGCATGCACTGCATGCCTAACTTAGCAGCACAGTCTTGCTGATGTTTTTCTTGTGCTCTGATCTGAATGCTGCTGGGCTTAGCATCTATTGCTTTTGAAGCCTCGTGCTTCCCTTCAGCTGCAGCCCATATCTGTCACGTGTATGTGTACTGGACATTGTGAATAAGGAGAAATAATTGGCAACTTGAGCAAATCCTCATTTATGTGACCCAAGTTCATCGCTTACCTCCGTGACAGCAAAGCTTCTTTTCCCACATGGAACAACCTTGTACCATTTGTCATGCAGAACATCCATGAAACCGTGGGACTTGTACTGGCTTATCAGTTCAGAGATGTTTGAGGTGAGCGGAGAGTTGGGGGGAAGACCAATACCATATCCTAGAAGGAAAAACAGTACAACCATCTCTCTCTTACTTGTTTGCTTTTTTGCTAAATTATGTTCATTTCAGCTATCAACTATCAGTGTGGCAGATCAAGTTGGCATTCTGTTTCAGCAAGCCAGTTCAAACCTGGATGCTGGCTTACTGTGGACTGAGAATGCTAAGATGAGACTTTTTGCTGTGCAAAATAAAGTAGCCTAATACAAACAGGATATGTAGATTCAAAATTATTAAGGCCACAAAAGCAGTATGTACAACTGGAGCTTCAAAAACTTAAGATGGAGGAACAGATAGACGAATAAATCTGTTTTCTCTAGAAACACAGCCTTTTGCATGCCCTTGCCATGGGTTCTTCTTTTTTACTTTGTTTTAGCAATGCAAAAGTGCCTTAATGTCAAGTAACCCATTCTGTGATCCATTTACATTGTTAGAGCGGTGGATGTGACTGTGGTGTCAGATGTGACATTTTCTTTTCTTCCTATGCATTTTCTGAGCTGTGTGCATGTAAATGTATATGGAAGCAGTCTGTATTGTTGTCACACAGCAATTTAAAGCCCAGGGGCTATGCTTTGTGTTCATGCAGTTATACTCTGGCAGTGACATGGACCTTCAGACAGTAATAAATACAGTTTTTAGCCACTGTGTCATCTTTTACCACATTAAAGTGCTGGTAAAGGACTTAACTGTAAGTGAAAATGGATTCAGTAACTCTAAATATGGTCTTTCAATTTGCAGAATCTGGGTTTTGACTTCAGAAAAACAACTACAATTCATGCCTGGAAGACATGCAGTTGCATGCAGAGATGGCCTGCCAATTGCCTTGAAAGATTCCTTTTTAGTCCACTGTGGATTTCTGCTTTTCAGTTCAGAATTCAGAATTTCAGACTGTCTCCTTTAAAAAAAAAAACAACAACACAGGAAGAAAGAAAAAAAACCCCATAAATGTATGAGTGGTACATTTGCTGTCACAGTGGCTTTCTTTTCAGTGATGCAGAGTGATGTGGTGATATGTGTACTTACAACGCATTAGTGTCCCATGCTGCTGATTTTTGTACATTGTGCCTGTATTTCCACCTGAATATATTTGCTAACATTGAAGGAATGTTTTCAGAGAAGGCATAGCTAGGGTTCACAAACACCACAGTTTCAGCATATTTGTTTCGTAATTGGGTGATATGAAGTCCAGTTACATAAAAACATATACTTTGGGATGTATTTGTTTTTTCTGTATTGAAATTTGCTTTACTTGATTCAAAGGTGTGGAAGCTGATGGTTTACTTCAGTAGAGCTGACCTTTCTGAAATGGAAGATTTATCAGGTTGCATGTGCATGGTGAAACATGCAGCTGCACACACACAAATCTTGCTATAGCCTGAACAGCTCTCTGTGCATATATCCTCCCTGACAAGAAAAAGAAAAGAAGAAAATGGATTGCTTTGAGGTCTTTGGTGTGAATTCAAATGGGAGACACTAATGAGGTATAGCAAAAAGGAGCATTCTACAAAATGCCTAGTGCTGGTGACTTGTAGCTGAAATGATTAAAATGCTCAGCTTCCCCGGCCTTCATTTAGCATATTGCCTTCCTCAATCAGGTTTCAACATTTCTGAAGGAGGTTGTTTTAATGTGTGATGGGAGCGACCAGGGGAGGAAAAAGGGAGCTTCAACCATTTTCACTGGCCATCTATCACAAAAGTGATTCCTGAAGTCTAATAGCTGCCAACGTGCTCACCCATGCTGGGGCACAGCTTCAGACAAGCCTTGCTTCCAGGCTGCCTTCCGATCTGTCCTTGCTAATACACCAGGGCTGCAGGAGGCTACATACCAGGGTAGAGAAGCTCCCTTCTCTAGCTTCAATTAGCTACAGATTCAGTGGGAATCTTAAGCTGACCTTTAAAATGGGAATAGTGTTTGTCTGCTTCAGATGAGAGCGAAACTGTAGAACAGCGTTTTGAACACATTTCACTGAGTTTTGAACATGTGTAATGAAAGTAAGCCTACAAAAAGCAAGCCTCATTTCAGGAGCTGCTTTATTTCATTGTGAGCAGCGAAATGGACTGTGCCTCCTACTTGTTTGGAGACAGACTGTCTGAGCACTTTGAATAATTCCTATATAGATCATGGCAACAGATGGTACAAATGATCTGAAAGCTCAAAAACTACAAAAAAGGGTAAAACCTTCATTCAGCTTAATTACTGAGAATTTTACCATGATCTTCAAGGGGTCTGCAGTTTCACCTGCATACTTCCTTTGAGAATATCAAATCACAATAAAGCAAATGCAACACATGAGAAATAGAGCAGTATGTTATAAACCTGATTATTACCTTCAATGGCAAAGGGTTTTCCCACAGTTAGAAGCTTGCAGTCAGCATCTATTGATACTTCATAATCTAAGAGTGCTTTATCCATGATGAAGGCATCAAGTTTCTCTGGATCATGCCTGTATTCAACACCAAAGTCAGAAACAGAATCACTTCATAGTCTAAGATTCAGTGATGCTCACTGAACATTTATCTGTGCAGTTCTGGGGAAGATTACTGATTGAAAACAGAGACCAGGGACTGATATTTTAAATGCAAACCTGATTTATATTTTGAAGAAAGGAATTGTGCATGAAATATAAACTTTGTGCATCTAGAGCAGGACAGCGGGCATAGGACTTCTTTTGCTCCCATGAAGTACTACTGAAAGATGGAAAATACTACAGTATGTTAGACTTTGACTCAACTGAAAGGTAGCACAAGCTTTATTGGAAAAGATAAAAAATTGCTAAAATACTAGTGCTGTCTTGGGTTCTTTGTGATGTTAAAGTTACAGTCATTAGGGCAGAAACGCAGGAGGATAACTCATACAAAGGTGTTTCTCCTGCTTACTCCTTGAATATGAGGTAAATTAATTTCTTCACCCAGATCAGCTTTTCTCGATGTTCAGTCTTCATTAACACAGAGGACTGAATTTTACTAACATAATCATTTATGAAAAACATGCTTGCATAAAATGATGATATAAAAGAACAGTTGCAGTGCCTATTCTCATCTGATCCATGGACTGCACCCTCCACTCTTGTCACCTTAAAGGTCTGGGTGTTCTCCTGATGTGAAGTTACATGACTTCATTGATTTCAATGGATTGATTCCACTTTAACCCAAAGGAACTACCATGTATCTTAATTATCATCAGGATGGGTCTGCGAAAAATATGTAAACAGGAAACAACTTCTGATGAAAAATTCGCAGGCTATCTGTTATGCAACTTCTATGTGCAAAATGAATGAATTATTTCAAGCTTATTATCACCCCTCCTGTTTCCTGGCAGAGTGAATCAATTGTGTGACCCCAGATTGTTAGGCACAAATGTCTGAAACACAGTGATACCATGATTCCCTAAAGCAAGAAGACTTGGTGTTTATTACTTTTTACCAGTCCAATGCTTCTTTTACTCATTTTAATGATAAAGGCTTTAAGGTTTCTCTCTGAGAACCTTCTCCCAGCATGCTGAAGATGCTGAGGAACCTCATTCGCAGCTTTTGCTTGGACTGTGATGTTTTTTTCTGAATGTTTCTCATTGCCTGGTAAAGGGCTCTCAAGCACAGAAACCTGCCGGATATATATGCTGGCCATGCTTGAAGGCACCCTAGCAGTTACTGTGAAGACTTCTTCCCCTGGAAAACACTCCAGCTGGTACTATGCTAGCTTGCTCTCCAAGCATCACTCCCTCCAGGGGATTACATGCTTTCTTCTCTATCTGCCACACTCCCTTCAATAACTGTTTTGTGGGATAAGTGACACTGAAAGTGGGAAACAGTCCTGGTTTCAGCTGGGATAGAGTTAATTTTCTTTCTAGTAGCTGGTATAGTGTTATGCTTTGGATTTAGTATGAGAATAAGGTAGATAACACATTGATATTTTCAGTTGTTGCTAAGTAGTGTTTAGACTAAGTCAAGGACTTTTCAGCTTCTCATGACCAGCCAGCAAGAAGGCTGGAGGGGCACAAGAAGTTGGCGGGGGGGGGGGACACACAGCCAGGACAGCTGACCCAAACTGGCTAAAGGAGTATTCCATACTATATGACATCATGCCCAGTGTATAAACTCGGGGCAGTTGGCCAGGGGGGGATCACTGCTTGGGAATTGACTGGGCATTGGTCAGTGAGTGGTGAGCAATTGCATTGTGCATCACTTGTTTTATATATTCCAATTCTTTTATTATTATTATTATTGTCATTTTATTATTATCATTATTATTTTCTTCCTTTCTGTCCTATTAAACTGTTCTTATCTCGACCCATGAGTTTTCTTTTTTCCCTGATTCTCTCCCCCATCCTAGTGGATGGGGAGGGAAGTGAGTGAGTGGCGCATGGTGCTTAGTTGCTGGCTGGGGTTAAACCATGACAGAAAGCCATCACCATCTCCCTGCCATGCATTCTGGTCAAGGGACAAGATCTGCTGTTGCATGCAGAGGCTCACTTTAGATATGCCACGCCATCCGGGGTTGCAGGGACATTGTACCGTCGCATGTACTCATGCATCTCTGGGAAGCTTTGCCTCACATAGTCTTCTGCGCTGCTTTCTCGCACGGTTCCAAACCGAAACCCTTGGGATGGGTGGTGGAGCTGAGGAGATGAAATTACAGATTAGCAGTCATTTGCCTCCTTCACATCTGGTATCTTGGTCTTATGTGTGAACAGTTTGTCAGAAATTCTCAGCATTCATAAACTTGTCTCTGATGTTTTCTTGCAGTCAGCTTTCCACATCACAGAAAAAGTTTGAAAAGACTTACCAAGTGACTGATTAGCCTGTTTATGTACTCTCAGGATTTTCTTCAAATGTGAAAAACATTTCCCTTGAGACACCCTGAACCCCTAAATCCAGGTGTTTAGTTAGATTATTTGTCTTTAAACCAGTCAATGCTTCAGGAAGTGTCATGAGAAGCCTCCAGGCTTGCTAGGTTCCACTTTCTGGGTCTCTGGGTATCCAGCAAAGGACCCACAGTCTGGATTTGTTTTGGCAGAATGTCTTTTATTGACTCCTTAAGGATGAGATTTAGTCTTCTGCAGAAGGGTAGCACCACCATTTCATCTCTAGAAGCCTAGACACCATACCACAGACCACTGCTGTCTTTACTGCTATTCTCCACAGAGATACTAAGGACTGAAGTGTTGCAGACACCAGAAAGTCTCCCCTGGCAGTGAGAAGGAGGAAGAATACCCCTCAGCATAGCCCAGGCTGTAAGCTTGATTACCAGGCTATACACATACAGATAATTTTTGCAGTTCTGTGTTCTTTCCTTTTCACAACTGGCTCCACCTTCTGTATTAAAGCCCCAAGTAGTTTAGATGTTCACAAGTTTCACAGACCTCTGTTTCTAAAGTACCTTACTTGTCTTTGAAGCATTTAGTGACTTGTGGGGAAATTCTCAAATTGCAGTGGAGGTGTCAAGTGCTGTCCCCTACTATGCCAAGCACTTCCTTGAGATGGCCGAGTGTTGCCAAGACCATACTAATTGGAAAGCCTTCAGCAATGTACCAGTCTCTAAAAGGTCAAACTTTCAGAGCACAGGAAGCCAAATAAAGCTAAGGCTTAAGTAGTCATGCTCTATTTGCTTCCCAGGAAGCTCATGGTCTTCACAGCAGCTTGCAAAGATGATCTCACCATGGCCATGCTCTGCTTTGCAAAGACCAAACAAAGAGGCATTCTGCCGGTCCGTCTGGCTGTCTGCATTATCATCTATGTAAAACAGAGTAGGGCAACACAAAGCAATACAAAAGACCTTTACCACTCTTCTTTTTAATTACCCAATGAATAAAAGAGTATTTCTAGCTTTTTTAAGAATAACAGAGGTAGGATGTAAATGCACAGTCATCTAGTTCAGTCTGAAAAGGAACAGAAAAAGGTCTTTTGGATGGTATTCTGATGTCTTGGAAGCTATGAATATACTGTATTTCTGGTAACTGTTATCTGGAGAATGGGCAGGTGCTTTCCACATTGTGCTCTGCTGATCTGGTCCCTGTGTTGCAACCCAGGAATGAGACCTGAGGGTAAACGCCAGACTGTGAGCATGGAGGGAGTCTTGGCATCGTTTTTAAGGTGTTCTGGTCTGGATGACCATGGGACAAGCAATGCAGGATGTGCCTCCATCTGGAGCTGGCCATAGTGCATGCTGTGCCAGAAGGACTGTGGGCGCAGAAGGAAATGTTCTTGCCTGGAAGTGTGGAAGCAGCATTCAAGTGCCAGAAGACATAAATAACACAGAGTTGTGCTGCGACAATACATCACGGAGACTTCCAGCACAATGCTGTCAACCCAAATCTAGGTCTAGTCTCGAGACATTGAAGATGACCTGCTTAATGAATGAGCTTGGAGTGGGCTCTATGCACTCTATGTCCCAAAAAGCTCGTCACCACAGTCAGTGCTATTTTTTTAGGTTTTATTTCCTGGCAGTTTCAGTGAAGAGACCAAAAAACCCACTGAGTCTCAACACTGAACCATACTGCCAGCTTCGAAGTCAACTTAGGTGTTTGTTGTGCTATTTGTGGCCCACCTAGTGATGCCAGTTGCAGTGCAACATCCAATCTGTAGATAAAGACTGCTGATGCCTGACTTCACTGGAAAGTATCCCTCACTCAGATTGTCACCAATATCTATACATCTAGCTAAATATTTAAGCTTCTATGAGAAAGGCTAGTATGAAAGAGAGTAAACTGCACCTCCATGCAATTTTCTGTCCCAAATGCTTTAATGAGGACTGTCCATGCTTTGCTTTGTGTTGGGCACGTTGTCAAATTTTGCCACAGATTATGACAACATTGGACTATGTACGTGCTGGTTTTGGCTGGGATAGAGTTAATTTTCTTCATAGTAGCTAGTATGGGGCTATGTTTTGGATTTGTGCTGAAAACTGGGATTAAACCACAACAATGTATTAGATCAGAAGTCATGTGGCTTAATATCCTGTCTCTAGCAAAACCATAGGTCTGGTGGGAAGTCTTGGAAAGTCTATGTAAGGAAGTTATGTAGTGATCCTTTCCATCCTATGCTCTACCTGCTTCCGGTAATCTATGCTTTTTCTTAAGCATAATTATGTGTCTGCAACTTTGTATTTGATGACTCTTGATTCCTTTTATGAAGGATAAATCTTAATAGTGTTTTAATCCTCTGCGTCTTTTGGGACTTCAATTTTCTTCTTATTGCTGCTTATCGACCTGAGGAAAAGATTTGCTTGCAGCTATATGAATAGCGGACTAACAACGCAAAATGCTGCCAAAAGCAGATAACGGACTACCTGCAGTACCATCACTGCTAATATACTAAGACTGCTAAGCGTTACTTGCTTCAATGGAAGATTAAAATTTAAGGATTGAAACAAGACTCATCAGTTGTCACTGCTGCTTTCTTTCTTTCTGTACTCCTCTCCTGGAAAGATTCTGTGAAAAGATGGAAGCCACAAATACCTGTGTCCCAACAGGATAGGTAAATGTCATAGTCTTTCTGTAAGTCTTGCCTTGTTAGTTGTCTCTTTTTTTATTTATCTTTTCTGTTTCTCATGCTCTGTTTCTTTGGTGTTTCTTATATTTTAAGGGTCTGATATTGAAAGAGTCTTTCTGTTTCTTTAAACCAATAACAGAATCCTAATGTCTTGGGCTTCAGAGAAATCATGAACTCTGAAAAATCAGCATTTGAAGAACCACAATTTGAAGAATCAAGAATGGATTATATTTTTTTTTTCTAACTGGTGATTTGGGGAGACAGTTACTTGCTTTTTTGTCAGTAATAGCAAATATAAAAGCTATCTTACTGAGAAGAAATAGCTATCCAAATTATAGGCCTTTCTAGTATGTGGAGACCACACTTCTGTGTATACTCTACTGTTTTTTCATTCAAAGCTCAGTCAGTGTGAAAGGTGAATAACCATCACAAAGCGGGTAATGGGCACTAGGAACTGTTGACACTTTTTATATCCATAGAGCACCTGGAGATTTGCTAGTGATTCAAGTATGATTAAAAATAAATGAATGCAATAGCTGCAGATCCATCTGCAGACATGAGTTTTCTTGGCACTCAGCTTATGATAACCTCACAAGGTCCCTCCAAAATCAGACAAATATGGCTGTTAGAAACCAAAAAACCATGGTTTGTTTTGACCTAGAGAGAGGCTTTCAGGGGCCAGTGAAGTCCTGGCTTGACAATTCATTGAACAAGAAGTAAAGATAGTTATGGGTACAGATGATATATCCCTCTTTATTCGTCTCTTTAACTGCCAGACCTCCCTTTTGAAGACCTGGGAGCAAAGTAAATCACTCATTTTTTT